>NW_008824806.1:5452347-5465346 GCF_000699105.1 Pygoscelis adeliae | reverse complement strand
TTTGCTCTTCCATTTCCTGCCACTTTGTCCCTTAAATTTAAAATACGTAGCAATATCTGAATGCAGCTGTCTGGGACAGTGTCAGGTGAGTGGGGACATGATGCCATTCAGACAGTGTATGGCCACCGTTAGCTGACAGGGCTGAGTGTTCTTCATTTTGGTCTCCTTCTTGGACAACACAAATACCAGAAGTCTGATTAAAACTCACAGTACAGGATAACTCAAAAACCCCACACATGGCTCCTTGGTGCTCTGCCCCAATGCCGACACCAACGCTCAGGCTTAGGCTGTGCCTGGCCTCACTTGGAGCAGTGGGACCTTGTGGCTATGGCATTGGAGAGCTTTTGGAGAGTGAGTTGTACTCCTGGTTTTGCCACTGGCCTGGAAGACGCCTTTGAGCAGATGTTTCTACCCCAGTATCTCCTCCTGTAAAAGGAGGAGATGCCCTTCATCGCTGGGCACTGTATGAAGTAGTAGCTGCTGGTAGCAATGGTAACACCCATAACACAATGCTACCCACTCCAGTACTGATAACTTCTTCATATCTGGAAAATGCCCTTATCGACCTCAGTTTCCTCTTATTTTCCACAGTACCAGTATTTGCATTGCTTGTTTCAGTTCAGGCATTTCCCTGTATTCCAAACCATCTCGAACCCTACTGCTGCCTTCAACTGCATCTCCACCTCCTGCTGTTTCACCAGCTGCTCCATGTGTAGCACTGCTCCAACAGCCACCAGATTAATGGGTGGAAAGGTCACTTATTTTTTCTTTTGCAATACATCTGAAAGCTCACATCTTCCAGTGGCACGGTCCCACAGCACTCTCTTCCTGCGACTGCACCCCTTCACCATATTGCACTGTCCCCAGGGACTTCTCCACACTGCTTGGGTACTATATAGTGCCCTGTGCTGAATGCTTACGGTGCTTTCTAATGCAAAATGATTTGAAAAATGTAAATTGTGAGATTCTTTGAACAGCAGACTGGGAGAGTTTAAACTATTTTTTATTAAAAATATTTTCAAAAATATAAATATATTAAAAACTTCAGCAGCTGCAGCTATCAACAGCAATAGGAAAAATGAAAGAAATCAAAAACATTAGCATACTTTCTAACTGAAAGAATAATGCCATTTTAAAACAGTGCTGTGGAGAGTATAGGGATTTTCCTTTACTGGAAAAGATGACTGGATTTTAGAACAAAAGAAAAACATTTGAAAAAAGGAAAGAAAATCTACCAAATCAAAACAAAGGAACTAGGGAAAAAAATGCACCAAGAAGTAGAACTTTAAATACCTTCCAAAAAATTGCTTCAAATGACCTTCCAAAAGTTGAGATAAACTAGACCAGCTCCAGCTGTGGGGTAGCTGCTGAGTCCTGCCTGCTGAGGATCTTGCCCAGAACATCTCAGCTTTCTGATAAAATTATAATCAGAGTAGAAGAGGACAGATTAATCAGTCCTCCTCAATAACACATGAAATCCTTCACAGGGGCCATAAGAAACCCCATCTGAAAAACATGAGATGTAGAAGGTGCAAAATAAGGGGTGGGAACCTGCGCTTTTCTCCTCTTCCACCACAAGGCTGCTGATGTGCCTCATAGCCCAAAAAGCAAAGCAGCACATTTTGCCCACCCCCTATACGGCAAACGTGTGGCTGGCTCAAGGGGGGACAAGATCCACGTCAGCAGAGCCATTGAAAATAAACTTTGGGCTCCCACATCACTCTGATGTGAGGAAGTTGAAAAACATGGGATATTTGGGGATAGTTTTTATGGATATCCTAGGCTTGGTTAAATACATATTTTTGTTAATATGTTAATTAGGTATTTATTAAATATTTAAGAACTGCACATTTAGGGCACAGTCATGCAATGATTGAGTAGGTTAAAAAAAGCCATATCCATCTGTGGATAGAATGGCTTATAATTTCTCATTTCAGGGTCCCTTGCTTTTGCTTTTTTTTTTTTAAGCACTATTTGCAGGGATTCTGTTCAAAGTAGAGCAACACAACTTTGATCATGCATGGCCAATCCTAAATTCCTCTACTTTTAAATACTTTTTAATTATTTGTGGTTCTGCCCCAGAGTTGTTGTCCAGTCTGCTAAGATCTGCTGATCCTCTCTTGAGAGTATTTTAATTTATTAATGTGAATAGACCTTGTAAATTCACACTTAGTGATTATTAATTTCCCTTCTGCTCCAGACACTTCTATCTAGGGTGTCTCATTTGAAGGGTTTTGGTTTTTTTTTTTTTTTAATCTCTGTTCATCTCATAATATTAAACTGTTGTCTTTGCCACGCAAGGACGGTTGTCAAAACAGCCAAATCTTGCTATAAGGGGGCTCAGAGTTTATGCCTGAGGTGGTATTCATAGAATTGACAAGCTCAAACACAGTTCCCTGGAAAGAGAACATGCACCAAAAAAGTAGATCAAGCTGTACGATATTGACTGGTTATCCAAAATGTATAAATATTGCTATAGCGGGTTGAGCAATATGAAGGGGAACTGTGATCAGAAACTGCAGAAAGCTGCTTTAGAGTCGAAATCCTACTTAGGTAATGAATATGCTGCAGTCATACCCTCCTGCTTTCATTCTCATTCAGTTATCCCTGGCTGTCAAACAAAATAAATGGCACATCTCTTGTGAAATCACATCTATATTAACTTTAATATTTTTTCACCATTTTCAAATTGTCTTTTATATATATAGTTCTTTAATTAGACATCCTGACAACATGGCAACAGATCAAACTGTTGGATGGGTTCTGAGACTCCTGCTACTTATGTCAGTGTCATTTTAATTTCCTCAACCCCCTTTTTACAATTTACTTCTTGGATTAACTTTCTGAGGCTCCCTGCTACCAAAGCATTCATCCTTAACACTACTCCCCAAGTAAAATAAACCCAAGGTGATACTGCAGCTACTATGCTGTGCTTGCAGTCTTGCAGTTATGGCTGACACTGCTCCCAAAATGGAAAGCATGTTTAGAAATTTTTTAGAAAATAGAAAAAGCTCTGTCAAAATATGTTCCATATTCTTTTTTTCATGAGAAATATGCATAACAAGCCTGCTCAGTTCTCAAAATGGCAAACCACAATTAAAAATATTTTTTCTCCACATTGCCCCTGATGACAGGGGAGAGAAGAAGGAAAGAAAGAAACTAAAACTGAAAAATTACTAGCCATTAGCATTTCTATTTTAAACAATAAAGTAGATTAAAAAAAAATATTTCTCAAAAAGACAATTTCAAGGAGAAAAATTTCAAAAGAAAACCCGTTACATCCCCTTCTTATCAAGACGGTTTTTGTCCTTTGCTCATTCCAATCTTCTACTATACCGTGCCCATCGTGTAATATGCCTACAGCAGAGATTTGCTTTGTCCTGATCGTCCTACAGACACAATGTTGAATATAAAATATACAGCAATAACGGCTTGGTGGTCACGTGTGTTATGAAATGTCATCTCTTTGACTGAGACAGAGGGGACCAGAAATGAAAGATCATCATGGAAAGCAAAGCCCTGAGTCTAGGAAAACTGAAGGGTCAGTGTAGCTTAAAGTTATCAAACAATATGTTTTGGTTTGGTTTTGGGGTTTTTTTTCAGATTTGTTTGCAAGCCAGAGGTATTCACATAGTTTTGCATCATTAAATCAGACCTTTCAGAGCCAAAATAACTCATAAAGGACTTAAAGGCCACAATTTTGCTTGACGAATTCTCAGCAAGGAGAGCAAAGGTCAAAACCATACAGTTTGCTTTGCTGCTCTTGTTGCTTTTTTTGATGACAGAACTGAAAAGTCCTGTTGAATTTCATGATTGAATGAATACATAAGTCAATGTAATACTATATTCCAATGAAATACTATACGCAGCTGAAAACAAAGTAAGTGCCAATGTCAAGCTCATCTCTGGCCTGCCTCCCCTCTGCTTCCTAAGAGAAGTCATTACCTAGTGTTTATTTACAAGACTGGGGAAAAAAAATCTTGGAAAAATAAAGGCTTTGTGCTCAGATTTCAGGCATGAAATGGTGTCCCACTGTGTCATTTGGATTTGCCATTTAAAGGCTTACAGTGTGTTTGCTTGAACAGTCCCTTTTTTTAAAAAGAGGAATTTAGTTCTTTGGAATCTGACAGTCTTAGAATGTCTGCTCAGATGTTTTTATTAATTAGTTAATATTTGTGCAATGCTTAAAGTATCAAGTGCTATATAAATGTTAAGCTATGGAATTTGGTCCTACAATTAAATGGCAATTATAAACAATGAAAAATTCATATTTATATATTTGCTAGGAATTTACATGAGCATGACATATTTGATAGCTTAGCAGAGAGCTCCTAATCTATCCAAAGCCATATAAAGTTTAGGGATATGGCCAACAGCCTATTTAAATAACAAAGCAAAAGTCATATTTTCCCCTGTGTTTCCATGTTAGCCTTTAAGGCTCCAATTAAAAGCAATTTAAGAACAGAAAAATTTCACATCTGATTTTCCCATGCAGTTGCCATCTACTAGACCTCTTACATGTGCAAAATATAGATTTGCCCCTGAAATAACATTAAGTGTGCAAATTAAAAAAAAATTGCACAAATTTAGGTTCAGCTTAAAACCTACAGCCTTGAAAGCTCCCAGCTCATCTGTTGACATTACAAAAGATAAAAGTACCAGAGAAATAGCAGAAAATGCTGAGTGCCTTGTTACTTTTCCTGGCTTTTTGTTCTACATATGAATGTCAGACTGTTAATGAAAAGACTCTTAATGAATCAACACTCTCACAACAGTGTCACTAATGAACTACTGGTAGCTGGAAATGGAGACTAAAAATACTATGGCTCCCTTTAGTGCAGAGTTATCTTATCAATATGCTGTAGCCAGAACTGTTAGGCTGAAAAATGCATTTACTTAAGAAAATAACATCATGAAGCAGAACGACAGTAACAATACTTCTGTTGCCAGAACATACTTGTAGTTGGTGGGTGGCTTGTATAACTTGAGCACTTAATTAAGTGTATTTTTCCAATAAATACATTGTAGGACATTAATTTTTACTGATGGCTAAATATCTGCTAAGTAGCTACACTGTCTCTTAGGCAACCAGGCTAGGTTTTAATAACTTGCAGGACAAAAGAGCAACAGGCGGATAGAGTCTGGTGAGGATGTCAGCATTTCCATTATAAACCCCATTTTAGCGCTGGGGAGGGTACTTTAATTTGAACATTAAAACATGCTGGGGATAGCTTTTATCCAGGAGTGATTTTCTGTTTTTCTAATAAGTGCCATTTGCATCCATTTGAAAGAGTCTTAAATGTACAGAGCTTGCAGGGGGGAGGAAAAAAGCTTAAACAAAGAATAAAAAAAAAAGAAGAAAGCCCTAAAACAGAGTGGGCTTCAGGGCTTAAATACAGTATTGAGCCTTTATGTTTGACTCAGAGAGGCTGATGCCAGTAACCGCAAAGCTGATCAAGGATGGGCCCAAGGTTGCATGGGACCTTCAGGACACAGGTCTGTGCTATATAATCTGGAGATGCTGATCAACAGTGATGCCATCATTAAGTCAGGAAACAAGAGGCACAACATGCTACTCATGATGATGAGAAAAGGTGGTCCTTTGGAAGTAGAAAATTAAATCAAATCCCTGGCCAGTCTGTAAATCCTAAGGATATGATACTCTCTTCAGAGGAGTTTGTGTGTTAAGTTCCGCTGTTGTAGGCACTTTCTAATACCAGTTCCCCATAAATTTAAAATAGCCTTCACTTCCTTTCCTAAATATATTTGTACGAGTTTTATGTGTTCTGGATCAGCTATGAATCAGCCACTCCATGTAAGAGCATTTCAGGTGTGGATGAAAATGGTTCTTATATATTCAGTAGTTTGATATTTATATTTTAAGCTTATAAAGTTGTTTGTAACAAAACCTGTTTTGTTACATAGTACATTATTACTATGAACCAGGCCAATAATAGGTGTTTTAAAGCTATCTGGATACAAGTTTACATTAGTGGCTCAGTCACCATCCACATCTGTAAAAAATAAAACAATAAAAAATAAATAATGCATATAGGAACTGTTGTCAAATTCATTTGGGCAGTTCCATTTTATACACAGTTCATTTCCTATGTTTTAAATACTAAAATATTGATTTACGTTGTCAAGGCATCCTAAACTTACATAGCAAATAAGCTTCAGAGACCTTACAGACTTTTAAATAACTTCAAAATAGTGCAGATAGACTGGCTTCTATCCAGACATTCTTATTTTCAGCTTTTTTCCTTTTTTTTTTTTTTTTGACTAACCTATACTTCTAGCTTTTTCTACGTAGCCTTTGTCATGCTGTCCCAGGCACTCTGTATTCCTTCAGAAGTGAAGCAGATAGGAGTCACATCTGAAAATACAAGGCCAAGCAGTTACTTGTCGCCCAATCTTCTGTGCTCGAAAAGGGCAAGAGAAAGAACTATCCACAAAAAAGCATAGAAGTGCTGTCCTACGGGAGACTGTGTTTACAGACCTTGTAGTAAAAAATAAGGCCACTGACACATATAGAAGGTCCAGTCCTTTGTTCATCACTAGAAAAAGCCAGGGGCCACAACAAAAGAGGAACTGAAAATCAGAATTTTCTAAGTAATGCTTATCCAAAATTTCCTGCTCTTTCTCAAGAAGACAGGAAAATGAGTGGAAATATTTTAAGTGGTAAGTCCACGCAGTCCTCAGCAACTCCATCCATTGTCTCGTCTAGAAGAAGATGAGCCTTTCCTGCTTCGCATGGGCACTAACCACCTTCAGCAGCATTTACAACCACCTGGTGGGGATCAACAGCAGAATGTGTGTGATGGTTCAGAAGGCATTAGGTCTTTATTTGCATATGTTGCTGGAGAGCAGATTCATATTATTCTCATTTCAGAGGAGAGGAGCTGAGGCACAGGGACTGAGGGCTTGACTCAGCACCACAGACATTGGTGGCAGTGGCCAGAAGACTGTTTTTTCAGGAATGTACTGCTGGAGGGCCATCCTCAGCCATCAGCCAAACCCACCTTGCAGACTAAAAAGTAGTTATAAAATAAAACAAAAGTAGCCACTGGGGAGTAACATTCATCTGGTTACAGCTTTAATTTTGCCAGCCACGTCTGGAGCCACAGCGAGCAAAGCTCCCCAAAACTCAGTTGCCAAGCGGAGGTTGCAATGAGCCTGCACGCCCATCTCAAACTTGCCATGCAGCCACAAATCACACCGATCTTCCCCAAAGCAGGCCTTGGTACACATGTACACCAGCTTGAAAAAAGGTTAAATACTTCTGCGGCTATTTGCTTAGTAATGAGAACTCTCATATTATTCGGCCACATTTTTTACAGAGCGTTTCCTCCTCCTCTGTTTTACTGGCAGAGAGTTGGTGGCCAATTATATGCTTCAACAGTGAACGGGAACACTGTTCACCACATCTACTTTCCCTATCAGTGCTAAGATAAAAAACCTTATATATGTATAAAGGAGAAGAGAGTAAGTCCCATCAAAAATGTCATGCTGGGATTTCAGGAGGATTCAACTTCTCAAAATGAAACTTGAACAGCTGCTGGATGATATAACCTGAATAAAAGTAATTAAAAGAAAATGAGTTCTGCCCTCTTGTATCCTCCTGACTCATGCCTCATTTTCTACTTCAGGATTTAGGAAAGCAAATGTCTATTTCTGTGTCCATCACCAGAGCGACATCACAGCAAGTTAATTAGAGCACATGACAGAGAGGCACTATTTTTGCCTTCAAATAAAGAGCTTTCTGTTGCATGTGAACATTTTTCTTTTTGAGCTAGTGAAAGAAACTTCTTAGCTACCAGGAAAGGATCCTCTCTCCCAAAGGTGTATGAAAATTATGCTTTTTCTACAGCTTGCAAGCTTCAAGATTAGAGTTGCCAACCGTGCTGTATTAAAGAGGATACAGTCAGAGTTGACTGATCAAGCTTAATTTAGCCTTATGTTTGTGTTTCTGAAAAATGGTAAACAATTTTTTAGCATGTACATGCTTACTGACTTGCAAATGAGAAACATTTTTCCTTATCTGAATAAAAATGAAATCTACAAACTCATGACCTGTGTATTAATTATTATCTTTATATTCCAAAGTGTATTTCTTCATGGAGGGGCCTAAACAGCACTATATATTTATATGCCCTGATAAAGAATATTCCAGGCGTTTGTGATGGATGAACACTATTGAAGCTAAAAGCCATATTTCCCCCTCAGTTTGGTGTCTGTGCCGTCATGCGGAAACAGCAATTTGTATTACGTGGGGACTGCTCTCGACTGCAGAATCCAGGGCGCCCATCTGAAATGTTTGTTTCCCAGACTCTGACACTGTGTGTCTAAAGCTGGATGCCCAAATCTATATTTAACAATCTGAAACCTGTAAGTGAAAACATTATTAAAAAGCAGATGACATTAATCATAGTTCTTCACTATCCAAGCTCCTCTTCCCCTGACCTTTACTTACCTCTCCCTCCATCCTCAGAAAGGACGGCCAACGGCACCTGAGAAAACAGACCTTCCCCATAGGTTAATAAAATGCCTTGGTCCATTAGGGGATTCACAGCAAACAAATAATCATCAGTAATTTATAAAAGGGAGTTGTGCATAAGCAGACACAGGTCAGGCAGCTTGTTAATTTTTCTGTGGAGATAACAGCCCACACTACTCCATCAGTCAGCATCCAGAAGGACTCAGCTCTAGCTTTTATCCTGCTGTTTTTCTTACAGCCAAGCAGAAGTACTTAAAAGGAGCCTTGAATTGTGGCTCCGTTGTCTGCATCTTGAAGTCTTAGAGACCCTAGACCAGCGATGAACAGAACTGAAGGCACACATTTCTCTGGCCAGTGATTCAAAAACCTCCAAAAAGCCCTTTCCAACTGGAAGACCACGTTAAACAAACAATAGGGTCAGAGGTACAGTATATGGAGAAATGCTGTTAAAGTGCATGACCAGGTGAGGAGGAAAAACAGAGCCATTATGATGGTTTTATGGACTTTCTGAATATATTCCTAAGTGTCACACAATTTTAACATTGCTCTGACAGGTTAATATGTGCAACTTGCCTCCAGGGGCCAAGATTAAATAACAACAAAGCTGAAGGGAAAAGCTTTGGCAATAAACGGTGAGAAATTTTTTGTAAGCACTCTTTCTCTATGGGAATACCTTAAGTAAAAGGAAAAAAAATGCAACATGTACATGATTAAAATCAGACTCACAACAGGCAAACTTTAATTATTATTTTAACAATGTTACATACATCACCAGTAATTTTCTGTTTTCTTTCCAAACACAACATTGTTCAAACAAAACTCCAGCACCTGAGCACTCCATCTCCACATGGCCACCACCCAACTCGTGGAGCATGCCCTACACCACATGCAGGGGTAGTCCAGACCAACGAGGCATGGCCATGGTCAGGAGAAGAGGATTTCAGGGAGCAGGGACTGCAGGGAGAGCCTAGTGGAAAGCACAGGGCATGGGTGGTATCTGAGCTCTTCTAATGACAGAAGGTCTATTTGCTCCACTCCCTCCAAGTTGGGCAGTGCTGGGGCTGTTCCTGAGGGCAATGCTAGAGCTGGTACAGAGCTGTAGTGATGGCAAGGATGCTATAAGCAAGGACCAGGACCGAAAGGCAGGATAAGGAACCCAAACATCCCACCAGGAGGGTGAGGGGCAGAGTCATGCCCACAATAACCCAAGGACCACTGGAGGTGGCGGCACAGGAACCATCCAAGAAACCTGTTTCTTTAGAAAGCCATCATCACTGCTGTTGAATGCGTCCAGCTATTCCGAAATATTAGTGCCCAGGACAAGCTGCTTTCATCAGATGAGGAGGCATATTTTCCAGGTTCTCCCAGTCAAGCCAGCTCATCTTTATTTCACTCTTTGATATAAGGGCAGTGTGTTTTTAAAAGACATTTCTCAAGGAGGGAAGAGCAGTCGTTTGGCACATGAAAGAGAGCAATGCCGTGAGAATAAGGGACAGCAGAGCACAATGTGTAGAGACAGCAGAGGGAACACAAAGGGAGCAAAAATAGAAGGCACCTTGGAGTGGAGAAAACAATAAAGAGCAGAAATCCATAGACTAGACAAGGACCCCAGTAAGGGGCCAGGAGAAACACCGGAGTCAGTGGAGGAAGTAGTAGAGAAGGACAAGAGCAGTGTGAATTACTCATCAGCCACAGGATGGTCACACCGGCTGGGAAAAAAGCACAGCACTGCCCAAAAGAAAGCTGCCGAGCTGCCATTGGGTTGGGGAGGGAAAGGTGGGCTCGCAGGCGGCGAGGGCTTCACCCCCGTGCCAAGCACAGGGCAGCCCTTGCCCTTCACGGCAGCCCCAGGCTCAGGTGGTGGGTGACAAGTCTGAGCTGAAGTGCTGCCGGGAGTGTATTTGTAATGTTGAATTTAGATGGGAAAGTAATGAAAAGCATGAGGAAAACATTTTAGTACCATTAATTAATTGGTTTCTATATTATATTTAAAGCTCTTGGATGTTTTTTTCAAAGTCAATTAACTCAGCTTTATGTTTCTAGTAAATAAAAATCTCCATTTTGAAGCAGCCCTTTTTACGCTGAGTGGAAGAGGAAATCAGACCCCTAATTCTGACCCCTACACTGCAAATCACCGATTTTTTCCTCAGCGAGATTAAATACACCGTTGTTGTTCTGCCAGCCCTTAACACAAATTAATGACTTAAATTACCTTTCATCTCACCTTATAAATTCTACCTTGAAGCAGCAGAAAGCCCAAGGGTTCTCGCATAACCAGATGAAGACAAGTTCTCTGCCTCAAATCCTTCCTATCTTGCTCCACTTTACATCAATTCTTTATAAGAAGAGGTCTCCAGGGCTAACAAAGAAGCTGGCCACGCAGCAGAAGGTGCCGTGGGACTTTCAGAGGTAAAAGCCCGTCTCGCGGTGACTCAGTGCACTCCATTAGTCCTAGGAAACGCGGGGCACATCGAATGCGGCAGATGTGCCCTCACTTGCCAGGCTTCAGACAAATGCAATCAAATCTATTTTAATCATCTATGAAATGCAAATGCGTTCCACTTGCGCACCCGCAAGATCCATTGTCTTCCTCACTCAAGCATACGATAATGCCAATTAAATGTCGTCGCTAACTTAATAGGTGTTCTGATTGCCTATGGGAAATTATCTTTACTTTTTTTAGTAGTAGTAGTAGTAGTATCTCACATCACAAAGATTTTAAAATGTTTTAATAATTGTGTTAGGGTTTGTTTGTGTCCTCCCTTTTTTCAGTTCTGTGGTCAACACCCATCCAGACTGAGGAGTGAAACCCCTGTTTACACTCGGAGGAACAACACTGCCTAATTCCGAGTATTAAAAATACCCTTCCCAACTTCTTCTAAACGGGTCCTACGCAGATGTGGCCATTGCATTAATCTGCTGGCAATCTCACTCACACACGCAGGCTCCCATACACGCACACAGCCCCTTTGTTATTCTGTTAGAAAGGGCCAGGCAGCTGTAAAGATGTTTATTCTCAGACCCACATGAAAAATGTTTGCAGTATGTATGTAGCCTACAAAGTCAAGAATGATAAGCATTTAAATCAGACTGGCCATGCAAAGTCAATATTTCGATATCAGAGGAATTGATTCTTGATCTAGTGCCAGCAATGTGTACTCAATGTACTGCAGAAAAATCCTCACCCAGCCTTCCTGCCAGCACACTGTTAGGGATGACAAGCATGCAGTTATCTGATAGAGCAGATATTAGTTCCAAAAGACGATTTTCATTTCAAAGACAAAACATGAAAAGAGCTTACTTGTGGGGAAACCAAATACTGTATTCTCCTCTTGATAAATCAAGCTTTAAAGAAATAAAGCCAAAGAGAGCAGGATTCTGAAAAGAACTTCTGTAGCTCTTTTTATGCCTTTTCAGCTACTCAGCTGGCTTAACTCTGCCAACTAATAATCTTGTGTTTTCCTAAGATGTGTTGAGAAAGAGTTTATTTGCAAATAATTATTTAGTGATAAGGATGCATGTCTGTTTGCTTTTAAACAGACCCTACAAAGCTAATTAGGGGGTTATAGAACACAGGGTTCTATATGGTTTATACCTTAAGCTGCTAATTATGGGATTTTCAACAGCATCTCTTTCTTTCCTTTGCAGAGGACTAAGACAGTATTACTCGACAATAAAAGCCCTGTTTTAGTGAAAAAGGTGAAATTTCTTTATGTCACAGTCTTGTCAGCTCTCCTCATCACTGGATTTACATAAAAGTAACCAAGTACGAGTAATAACAGGCGTGAGAGGGAAGCATCTTCATACCCTTCGAGACCCGAGGACTAACACAATAGTCCTTTTATACTGTGCAAAGACATCTTCGCTATTTGGATGCAGACCTCCAGATACACTCTCTAATTGCAGTTAGCAAGCAGCATGCCCTTGACACAACACAGAATAAATATAACCTGCCCTTTCAAGTGTGTCACTGTGCTCAAAGCTTACTTTAAGTCTTCACACTACTAACCAGACCTTGCACAAAGAAACTTAACCATGCTTGTACCCACAAAATAAAATAGTATCACATTTAATGCTACTTTATTTTAGGATGACATCAAGAGGGATTGATACCAAACCACTAGCATCCAACTACATTAACTAAGGGCCTACCTCGCCCACCGTTCTTCCTCGGGGCATAATAAATAATTACCTGCATGCTTTATTTCACTGCCAGTCTTTTATGCAGGTGCAAACATGGAGCGTCTGTCCAGTTTCTAAGAGGAGAAGTAAAGGGTAGACTGTAGAGAAAATTAATCAGAAGCATATCAGAACCTTACTGGGATGCAGCCCAATTAAATTCAGTACACACATCCACCATGGAGGCCATTAATAAGCTGCTAACAATTTCTGTATGTCCCTGCTGGGCTTTATACAAAATTTTGCCCCGTTAATGAACTCTGCAGGCTTTACAGGTGGGATTTTCAAAAGTGTTCAACACTGACCCAGTTCTGCTCTCCTTG
>NW_008824806.1:5447151-5452307 GCF_000699105.1 Pygoscelis adeliae | reverse complement strand
GTCAGCCTCGAATGCTTTCCAAAATCCCACCCTACCAATCTGCTTAAGCCCCGCGCAACTCTGTGGGGAGAGAAGTTTTGTTGCATTTATTGCACAGAGTAAAGAGACTTTGTATACGATGAACATCAGATTATGTGCTGCAGAAACACAGAATATTTTTGCATAGTTTATCCATCAAAAGAACGAACCTTCAAAACAATACATAAGCCTACACGAATAAACAAACCTTCCCTACCCAGGGAGGGTAACTTTGTTTGCGTTCACATGTATAGTCTAGAGACCCAAAATACAGTTATTGATCTAGACCCTTAAACAGAAAAACTATCAAAAACCAGACTTGTAAGCAAGACTAATAGGCTGAAAAAATGCAAACTGAACAGAAAAAAGGTCCTGAAATTTTGAAACCTGCTTGTGAGGATCAAACTCTCTGACAGACTGTGGGAACACAAAGCAATAGCAGCTCTACTAGTAGGCTGTTGATTCAGCCTTCAAATTAATTATAAATTCATAATTAATTATGAAGTGCTACCCCTTGCTCTGCTTTCCCATGGCCTGAGGAAGAGACAGATTCTCAAAAGCTCAGAGCCAATTTCCATTTTATTTTTAGCCAGTCAATCTCACAAAAGGTCTTACCTACAACTTGGGGACTTGCTCTTTTATATTCCATCCATGTATAGGCTAATCAGCTGGTGCAGTGGTCTGTGACACTTAAATAGGAAAGATGCATATAAAAAGCAAAGGCAGAGCAGAAGGGACCCAAACACTCTGCCAGGGCCATGGCAAGGGCAAAGCGAGAAGGGTGTCCACCGTTGGCATCCCGTGGAGGGAGGTGCCAAAGAGGGATGAAGGTCTGGTGACCACCAGCAGCTCTTGCTGCTGTCGTGCCCCAAGGAGTCGGAGCGGTCCATGCCCATGGATGGAGGAGGATGTGGCAGGGGTCTGTGGGGTGGGAAGCACCTGGACCCCAGGGTGTCCTGCAGGGATGGGTGCTTGTGACCTTCTCCTTTCTCCCAGCAGCATCCGCCTTGCAACCACGGAGTGAAGGACTCTTTTCCTCCACGGTGCGAATCTGGCGCCGGGTCAAGGACCAACAATGGGCCAACAGCCACAATCGGCCAGGTCCTTACAGCACAGCCCAGACAGCACATCCCCTCGCACATATCTCCTCCGGCCCAGCTTGAAAGGGACTCTGGTACTGGCTCTGGCGGGGTCAAGACAAGGGAAGGGAATGGTAGGAGGCACAGACGTCACTCAGGAGAAGGCTTCAGATGCGGCCACCTCTGGTGTGGTCCCGCTGCACAGGTGAGCAGGTGGGGAGCAGAGGGGGCACTTTCCCCTGCCAGCCTCTGCAAAGCAGCAGTCCTCAGGCTGGCAATCCCTGCACGAGGCAGGGGTCTTGTGGGTTTGGCTGGGGCTTCTCCACAGGGTGGGAAAGAGACCTCAACAGCTTGCACCTTGGTGTGCTTTTCTGCCTGATTTTACCAGCCCTGTAGCAAGACCTAGTAGCCTTTGCAGAGCTGTCATCTCCTAAAACCAAAGCCAGCCCAACTACGGAGGCTGCTCCCAAATTCTCCCAGCTGTACTGCTCACACCGCAGTCCCAATGTCAGGGCTCAGCCCACAGAGCTGAACCATCATGGGATGCTCATGGCTCTCCCATCCTCGCACAGCCACCACACTAGCAATGGCAAAGCTCCTTTTGTTTCTCTCTGCTGAGTTTCTAGCTCTATGAGTTTAAGAGGGATCAATATTAGTCTGCTTTTTGTACATTTATTTGTTTCCTAGTCTTTCCACTAGTGTACATCTCACTAAGAAGCAGTATCTGGGAGGAAAAAGGGTGGTATATACAGCTCAGCAGATTGAAACGATCTTTTGTTTCAGTCATTATTGAAGGACGCAGCAGTTACAGCAGAGTTTTTGCTTACAATTACAAAATCAACATACAGTATGTAATTAACCTTAAAAACTTTCAGTGTCCAGTAAACATTGATCTCTAATCCATTATGTTTGTTCATTCCAGGACTAAGCAGCCTTAAATAAAATACTGTTGTGTGAATCAGCAGCCTTTTTGTAGATGGCAGGAAACAAAAGTATCCAACCACGTGGTATTCCCAGCTCGCCTAGCATAGATTAGGAGTAATTCTGAAGAAGGATAAAAAGTGGTTTGGAGAAGTAACACAGGGCTGAGTCTAAAGAAAGGGGCATTCATTTGCTAGGTCTGCCACCCCTTTCCTGTGTAATCCCAGGCAAATCACTTATCTTGTTTTAATTTTCTAGTTAAAAAGGAATATATGGAGCCTCCCACGCTTGCTTGGTCTTCAGAGTAGAAACTGTCTCTAAACATATGTATGTACAGCACTAACCACAACACAGTCCTGGTCCTGATTGGAGCCAGTAGCTGTTATCATAATAAAAATCAGTAAATAAATCGTGATGTGTAAGAAAGCCATTTGGCCTGAACCCAGCGGCACGTGACCAGAAGATGGCAATGTTTAAAACAGAGGACTGATACAAGCATACTTATGGGTCATACGTGTTGCAGTTCCCCCAGGTTACCCCCACCTCTTTCTGTCAGCGATATGAAACCTCCACAACCGGCTGAAATCACCTTCTGAGCAGGAGTAGGTAATTTAGTTTCCATGGTAATGCAGTTCTGGACCATTCTTAAGCAGAAGCTGCCAAGTATGACAAATGGTAGGTGCTGATTTTTTTATGTGAACAGCTATTCACTATGAATTGAAATGAGATTGCCAAATTCACTTTCCTTGGGACGGGAGCTAGGGTCAAAAGCTATTGTTACATTCAAGCCATAGTCCAAAACTAGCACTTTAGCCACCCATCTCCAGCTGCAATATAGTATTTTTTAAGTCATAGAATAAAAATGAATGACTCAATATCAGAGTTGTCAAATAGATGAGACAGATTTACATCAAGCAATTCTAAAATGCTCTGTAGCCATGAATTAAAGGAAACATATGACAAATGACTCTTATTCATTCCCTCATGGGGAAGAAATTCTGTTTTAAACATTGCTGACTGTTGTGCAGTTCCTATTATATATATGTATATATGAAACCTGCATTGGGATAAATACACGAAATGGTAAGGGCTTGAATTCAGCTACTTTTCTTCCATGAGCCATCACTGTATAATAAACCATGGTAGGTTTTGCACTCTGCTAATCTCCCCACACAGTATGTAATTGGTCTTGGAAAATGCTGTAATACAGCAATTAGTAACACGACAAATAAAAGAGGAAAAGGCCCTTTTATTTTAGCCTTGTTTTCCTTCAGAATGAAGCAGTAGGAAGACAGGCTGATAGATCAACTGATATTTAACACCATCTCTACCATAAAAGCAGCTCAAAAAGCAACTCAGTTTTTCCCAGGCTAGGTAAATGGGGGGAGAAGGGTCCCAATGGCCCCCACCCAGCTGGAGGTAGATTAATGGGGTGCTGCTGGGCTGCCCACAGCAGCTGCATGGCAGCTGCTAGCTGGGGCAGGATGGGCTCCCCAAAACTGTCCCAGGGACCCCAGCAGCCAGATGGCATTGAAGAGCCACGGGGATTTAGGTGCTGGTCCATCAAGAGCTACCCGTAGCCTACCTGTGAACTGGTAGACTCTGCATGGCAAACCCATGGAAGAAGTGACTCCCAAAAAGGGATGATCTTCTTCATATTGGCAACTCTTCCCATTTGCAATGTTACCTTTGACAAATACAAAGAAGGGAACAAAACATTGTAAGTGTTGGTGGAAGAAAAGAGAGAAATTCCCAACTCATCCAGTCCCGGAAAGAGAAGAAACACAGCTAAGAAGCATCAAGACAAAACAACATTTTCTGCCTTTATAGCACCCTTCCTCACCCTGGTACTCAAAGCCTTTTGTAAACGTCCATTAAGCTACCCAGCATTTCTGTGCATTAAAAGAGTAGTTCTCCCTGACATAACCTATTCTCCACTTCTTCTCTGTGAAATGCCTGGAATAAAGGGCACTCACCCATTGTTTGGATTTTTAGGCATTTACACAACACAGTTGATAGCAGCTGGAACTGAGACATGAGCAGGTGAATGGACTTGTTTGGGGTGACTCTGCGAGTGGCTTGCAGAGGCGGGAACAGAAACCCTGGGTGTGAAAGGGGCACAGTGACTACTCCAATCCACCCCAGAGCAGGCGTGGGCTCAGCACACCCACCTGAGCCTGCCAACCCCCCCCCAGGCAGTGCCTGGCCGCTGCCCCGCGGTCCCCCCAGCCTGCCCAGACCTTTGCATGCTGCTGCCCGTGCCCTGCCGGCAGCTGCCCGGGTGCTGCAGTGGAATACAGAAGCAGTGCGAGCAGCGGTGGAGACACTTCAGCACTCATTTCTGACTCTCAGAAAGCAACAGCAGGTCTCACAGGGGACCCGCATCCTAACGCAGTGGAGTGGAGACATCTGTTATGAGCTGTAATTAGTACTGATTCCCCAAAAGCGGGCTGTCACTCTCAGCCACCGGATAGCTAGTGCTGAAAGTGGGGTTGCTTTATCCTTGCAGTGCTAAGGGGACGGATGGTGGCTTTGGGTCTGCTGCAAAACCCAGGCAACTTCCTTAGGGATCACCCTGACCAGGGGTGGCCAAAATTTAAGGGAGATAATATTAATTCAGAGCAGGTTGTTACTGTTATTTAGCAACTAATCTCTGCAAAGAATGGCAAGTTTTTGGCTAGCCAGCTCAGCACCAGACACCTGCAAGTGCTGCGGAAATGGACATCTGGGAGGCAAGAAATACTATGGATTACACCACTGGCAGGGAGTTTAACTAACATACCTGAAGTAATAACAGATATTAAGAGATGGGGCTTCCCAAATTGTACTGGGGCCACTGCTGGTCCTCATGTCTCCTGCAAGGGATGCCTGAGCCTGTTAGTCACTGGCATACCAGGTAATTACTAGGCAAGCCTTCGCCCCCCGATAACTCATATTGATGCAGAGGGCTGTACAGTCTGTAGTTTAGCTCTTTTCAAAAGTAGTGACTTTGTTTTTCTCCTAATGTTATGGTTAAAAGTGGGATGTCTGTGCCCCTGCATGCTGCATTGGGTTTGTGTGGCAAGGTTTTGTAGCGGGAGGCTACAAGGGTGGCTTCTGTGAGAAGCTGCTAGAAGCTTTCTCTATGTCTGACAGAGC
>NW_008824806.1:5433880-5446680 GCF_000699105.1 Pygoscelis adeliae | reverse complement strand
TCTGTTCCTGAAGGACTGCACCCCATGGAAGGGACCCACACTGGAGCAGGGGATGAGTGTGAGGAGTCCTCCCCCTGAGGAGGAAGGAGCGGCAGAGACAACGTGTGATGAACTGACCGCAACCCCCATTCCCCGTCACCCTGCGCCGCTGGGGGGGAGGAGGTAGAGAAAATTGGGAGTAAAGTTGAGCCCAAGAAGAAGGCAGGGGCGGGGGTAAGGTGTTTTTAAGATCTGGGTTTATTTCTCATTATTGTTTTGTTTTTATTGGTAATAAATTAAATTAAGTTTCCCCAAGTCGAGTCTGTTTTGCCCGTGACGGTAACTGGTGAGTGATCTCTCCCTGTCCTTATCTCGACCCACGAGCCTTTCGTTATATTTCATCTCCCCTGCCCAGCTGAGGAGGGGAGTGATAGAGCAGCTTTGGTGGGCTCCTGGCATCCAGCCAGGGTCAAGCCACCACACATGCCCCAGACAGTTTTGGTAGTGCTGAACAGGTAACTGGGGAAAGCACCCACCATGTAATTCCTTCCCTACCCACAAAGATGGAACATTTGTCACCTGCTGACATATAGCCCTTCGGAAAGTCAGGAGAATTTGTAAGATGGTGAGCAGACACTGAAATCTGCTTTGCCCGGGAACCTTGTTGACTATCATGAGTTTCTCCTCTATGAAAAGCTCTTATAGCTTCATCCACTGTATCTCCCCTGCCTCACCTAGGCAGTTCTGCAAGAAAGAGAGAGCAGTAGGAAGCTACATGCTGGTTTTTTTAGAGGACTTTTTCATTTAACTTGGCCACTGTGCTTTATAACGCAGCCTGCCTGGGACAATGCATTAATAGTCTCATTCTACCAGTGTGACAGAATGACAAAGAGCCCAGTATGTGCTGAAATATGCACTCCCCTTTCTAAGCCTGTAATCCCATCTTTGATTTTTTTTGTTTAAGTAATCAGCACAAACCTAGTGAGAATGAATCAGAAATTGCACGCTTAATTTCGTCTTCTGCTTGGCTTCCATCTTTGATCAGAGACTGAAGAGGATGGGCTGAGGGAAGCACATGGCTTCCTCCCTCAGATGATGTTAAAAGCCAGTTTGTCATACACAGTAGCCTCCACAGTAATTATTTTCTTGGTCATAACCACAAAATCCTTCCTGCCTTCCCTGTAATTTCCTCCAGAAGGACCAAAAATGCAGATGCTTTTCCCTAATTTGGGCTGCTGCTGCCATTCTGCTCCAGAGATGCTCTGTCACCTGCTGTCACCTTTCCTCCAGCTGCAAACAGATCCTCAAGTTACGGCCCCAAAACGGGTGACCCAGCCATGAGACCTGTTGCAGAGGGGTTTCAGCACCCTCGCCCACAGCAGCATCACCACCAGGGATCTCCTCTGCCACCATCCCCCAGCCTGCGAGTCAGTGTGCACTTGCTTAGTTCTCTGCCACTCACCTTGGGGACACTGCCACCGCTGCAGCTGTGAGCACCTGGTCAAGCTCTCCTGTCCCTTTGGCAGAGCTTCAAAGAGTTGCCAGACTACAGCTGCCATTTCCCATTCTTTGATTTTTAGAAGCTGTTTGCTAACTTTTTAATGAGCTTGTGATGCTGATCACACAGTCCCCACCTTCTCTGACTTTGCAGGATGCCAGCAGACGGACAAAGGGTCATAGTCCTGGTGGTGGCTAATCGGCACTTTTGTGAGACCCTCTGGCCAGCGCACAGCACCCTGATTGAGTACACTGGGGCTGAGGTGAACCAATTACTGTAAAAATGGGAGAGATCACGTGGAAAGAAGGGTTAAAGGCTGAACAGTGCACAGCTTTAGTGCAGAGGGGAGCAGAAAGGGTGGAAAAGGCAGACCCAGAGGACTGAGGGTCTGTAAAATCTGATCACTCTTCTGCTTCAAGGACGTTCACGTTGCAAGGTGAGGAACTGTGACCAACACCAATCTGGGCAAGCAAACTTGCCTTCAAAGTGCAGACGAGTTGATCTCCCTGTTAAGGCCAACAGAAAATTCCCATTGATCTCATGAGGCCTTGGATTTTCAATTAATGCAAGGCTACTGGACTTTATGTGCAATTATGCAGCATTTCTAATTATTAATTTATCTCTTCTCTGACTTCCAGTTGACTTCTGAAAAGAGATAATATATTATATCACTTATATATATATATTATATAATATATATTAAGATGCTTAAGACTGAATGCATACTTGTACTTACTTTAAAGCACTGTTCTCAGTGATAAAAGTGCATGAACTGACATACCATACTCTTCTGGGACAGTTTAAGAAGCAGCATGAAAACAATCTTATTGGACGCTTTTAAAAATGAACTGTGAGTCTGTATGCTTCAATCTAGTTACTGTACCATTTTACTTATTGTCGACTACTGTGTTCAGCTCTGGGGCCCCCCAACATAAGAAGGACATGGACCAGTCGGAGCGAGTCCAGAGGAGGGCCACAAAGATGATCAGAGGGCTGGAGCACCCCTCCTATGAAGACAGGCTGAGAGAGTTGGGGTTGTTCAGCCTGGAGAAGAGAAGGCTCTGGAGAGACCTTATAACAGCCTTCCAGTACCTGAAGGGGGCCTACAAGAAAGCTGGAGAGGGACTTTTTACAAGGGCATGTAGTGATAGGACAAGAGGTAATGGCTTTAAACTGAAAGAGGGTAGATTTATTTTAGATATTAGGAAGAAATTCTTTACTGCGCAGGTTGTGAGACACTGGAACAGGTTGCCCAGGGAAGCTGTGGATGCCCCATCCCTGGAAGCGTTCAAGGCCAGGCTGGATGAGGCTTTGAGCAATCTGATCTAGTGGAAGGTGTCCCTGCCCATGGCAGGGGGGTTGGAACCAGATGATCTTTAAGGTCCCTTCCAACCCAAACCATTCTATGATTCTATGATTCTATGACTTAAAAACTTTTTCTTGTGTTAATACATAACTGTAACACGCTTTCCAAAGACAAGATGCTGAGAGTTGTTTTTTCCATTCTTCTAAAAATTTTGTTTTACAAGCAAGATTCAAATAGTCTGCATCTGCTGTTTCAAGAACCCTGAGAAGTTGTGAAACTCCCTGGTGTGTCTCAACAAGTTGCTTTTACAGCGCTGTTGAGTATTCAGAAATTAGCTGTTCATCTCTTCCTCCCATTCTCTTTTAAATACATATGCAGAAAGTCCCTTAAACTCAACTGAGTCAACATTTGCGCTTATGCATTCAGAGTTACAGAAGTCACTGGGTGTTACAATGAAGTACAAACTGTTCTAGCATGGAAAGCTGCATACAGATCTACAAGTGAAGAGCAGTTTTCTTCCCCTCTGCAACATATTACTTGACGCCAGCTACAGAAACAATGGAGGTACAGAGGCTCCTTGGAAATCAGTGTGGTTCCAAAAGCAGGATTACTAGAAGTTTACTGGAATACGTAATATTTTCAAAGTTGAAGCATGAATATTGTCAAAGGCCAAAGAGACACTTGAGGAAGGAGCTAAGCACAAAGGCATTCCTCCCTCCAGCGTACCAGACATGGAGACCGGAGGTAGCCAGGAAGGGAGGTGCAGGCTTGGGACAGGAGGAGGAATCGGAGGGAAAGGCAAGTGCTGGTGATAAGCCAAGCGATAAGCCACACTGGCAGCACATTTGGCACTGCTGATAAGTTGAGCCAAGGAGAGTTGGAGATCAGAAAACAGCACGCCAGGAGGCTGGGAAGTGATGTTCAGATACAAGTCTGAGTCAGAGCTGCGTCACGGGGTGAACGCGGACAAAGTTTTGGCAGCAGTGTTTTGGATCACTTCAAGGAAAAAACTGTGAGAAATTGGAAAGACCAGGTAAAGAGTAGTCTGCAGTAGTCAAGATGGGGAGCCGGAGCATCAGCCAGATCTTGGTCACAAGTAAGAGAAGAGAGACCACTCTCTGAGACCACCTGGAGAAAGCCCCATCAGCCTTGAGCAGTCACACAAGAGTACAGGGAAGGAAAAGAAGGTGTTAGAGCATGCAAAACTGAAAAGGAGATGGTCCTTTATTCAATTCAAAACCTGGCTTATCTGCAGCATTCCTCACACAGGTATTAAGCACTACAGAAACATGAACCATTACCTCTTTTTTTATAGATGGGACCTTCATGCATGGAAAGATGAAACAATTTCCCCAAAGTTACCCAGCAGGTCAGTGGCAGAGCTGACAAATGAACTTAAGGATCCCAAATCCTAGTCCAGTCCACGATTTGAACCTTGTTCTCCACTTGCAATCAGTTTAGTAGAGGAAAAAACTCTGCAAGTTGCTTGTAATTGTCCAAAAATCATTCATACAATCGTCTTTAACTGACGAGCTTTTTTTCCCACCCTTTGTCTATTCTGGTTATTCACTAGTGATCATTTGTGGTGTGAGGAGTCAATACACAGTGTTATTTTTCTTGATACCCTGATTGGGTACCAAGTTTCTTGAAAAGCTAGTAGCTAAAAATGAACGTATGTTCCCTGAATACATCTGAAAGAAATCTGTATTCTGCACAGGTGCTTTTGACCAGTAATTGAAAAGCACATATAGTTGTGAGCCAAACACTCAAAATCCAACAATTATTTGAGATGCTTATTTTGCTATGTTTAGACTATTAGGCTGAAAGATGAAGACAAAGGAAGAGGCTGTTCATGTACTGTAATGGGGAAAATGGAAAGCTGCTGGCAATCACTCTAAAATACAGAGCTTTTTCTTGTATCATGCTGGAGTATGTAAGCTCTTGAGCAATGGCCCTACACTGTAAACAGCCACTTTAAAAGAATGTATCTTGAAACTAATGCATTACCTATGCTGTGCAAGAAGACCGTTATTTAGGAAAGAAAAAAAAAAGAAGAAAACTTATCAGAACATCACACAGTAAGTGAAAAAGCAGACTGGGGACTCTGTTCTGCCACCTAAACACAGCTACCTCATGCCATGTGAAATGCCCTACAGTATCCTCCATGGCATCCCAGCTGCCTCTCCATGAAGGTGTAGCTCCTCTCATGGGTTCCTTGCTTTCCATGTATACAATGCTTTGCATCACATCTGGCACTTTAAAGGCCTGATCCAAAGCCCATTGATTTCATCCCAATGTCCTGAATTAGGGCCGGAATGAGCACATTCATACATTCCTTCTTTGCTTCGCCCTGAATTTCATGCGTGCTCTGCCCTCCAGCCAGCCTAGAAATTACAAACTGCTGCCTGTAACATTAATATTTTGTCCACAAAATGAATGCGATCCATCTTTATTGTCTCCCCAGAAAAAGTTTTGATACTTCCGTTTCTTCTACAAACAAAATCAACATATAATTTATGTTTGTGAGCAAAGTGATTTTATGGTATTTCTCTTTGTTGACAGAATGATTGGAATAAAATTACATTCTGTTGACAAAAAATGTGATGAAATGTCGTTTGTGAACATTATGAACAAAAGAGTTTGACAAAATGCAGTTTGCCAATGGGATGTAGTAAAGGTTTTAACAAAATGAATTCTGTCTGTCTATTATTTGTCTAGGAATGACATGTGAAGTTTTTCAAAATCCACCATGTCAAAATAAAAAGTAAAAATTTCACCTATAAAAGGAGTAAACACTGCCTTCACAGAAGCTGTTCCTTCTAGTGTTTTAAGCCATATTGCTCTAGGTCACCTCTGTTTTTCCAGAATTCTGTAAGTTCTAATAGAGATGTGCTGGATTCACGTGTTTTTGTACATATCTATTCTACACACCACCATTAATTAAAATCCCTTGGCTTTCACATTTTTCTGGATTTTTGGTAAATTGATCAATGAGGTAGAATTTTGTGATTTTCAGGCATACTAGGTATGTTTAAAGATAACAGTGTTTGTTCTTGGAAGGCATCAAGCCTCTGACAGCAGCATGAGTACTCACATAATTTAATTCCTTCAGAGCCTAAGCAACAGTCTGACAACATCTGGAAAATGTGTGCCAAGCTATTTTCTCTTTGAACTTTGATGCTTGACATCTTTACATGGACATGAGCTCATATGAGGATGGACAGAAAGGGAGGGGAATCTATCTTTGGTGGGCTCAAGTGAATGAGCTTAGACAAGGCTGATTTACCCTTGGTGGCAGAAGGCCTTTAGGTTAAAAGAAATTTGATGGCTCTATGGGGAGTGGGATATAAAAGCACAAGGCCCAGAACAAAGGGAATAGAGTTAATTATAGGAAGAAGTCACCATCATGAAATGGTTGAGCACAAAGCAAAAAAAGAGCTGCTAAGAACGGTTAAAGTGCAAAAGAACAGGAGCAAAGGTTGAACAAAATTATGTAAGCATCAACACATTAACAACAAATAGAAGAAAAAATAAAAATCGCAGCATAAACAGAGCCAGCTGCGTTGCATCCTTCCTTTCTTGCTGATCTGTCATTATGGCTAAAGACTATAAGCCAGACCAGCACAAGTGACTGCTCCTGGGCAGGGTGATGGTGAAGAGGACCAGCTTCTCTACGGAGCCAGTGTGGGGGACTGGCTTGAGGGACAGGCTTGGCCAGGCTGGGCCCCGGGGTCTGCCCACGAGGCTGCCACTGCTCCCAAGGCTCCGGCAGGTTGTGAGAGAAGTCATCTTTCCCTCCAGACAGATGAAAATGAAAGAAAAATATTATAATCCCACCAGCACTGGAGGAATTCTGTCTGATCTTCCATCACGCCGTGAGGGATACCATCCCCAGGGAAAGCACTGGTGGGATTTTGTCTGTACCCCACAGCACATCAGCTAGTCAGGGCGTGAAGCACCCTTACGTCCATTAAAGCCCCCTGTGGCTAAGTGAGGAGGTACAGCAACGATACAGAAAGAGTCTGGTTAGATCCTACAATGAAGACATGCTTTCAAGCATTCACAAATTTAGCTTTTCAAGTCACTGGGGTTTCATACAGTCAGAAGGACCACAGACCTTAGTCCTGAACTTTAATGTCAGTGGCCTAAAAAAATCTGTGAGCTTGGGGCCACCAAAGATCTTGTCAGACTTGCTTCTGGCACTCCAAGGCTGTGTAAATGATGTTTAGCTCAGCTCTGTATGGGTTAAAGGTCCAGAGGAGACCCATCTCTGTATGGATTGGCCAGTCCCTGTACAAATTATAACAGAAAAGCAGTGATACAAATTTACATTCATCAGTAAATGCCTCTTAGAGCTAAAAATACAATTAATCGCACTGCTTGCACTAAGGTTTTTGTTCTTTTCTCCCCTCCCTCTTCCCCCCCGCCGCTGGTGAGGGAGAAGAAGGGAGCTGATATGGTAAATGGTTTTTCCCCTGATTTTTCCCTTACAAAAGAATAAATAAGATGAAAAGGTAAGAAATGTTCAAACGTAATCAACACACACATACATTCTAAAGAAAATAGCAAATTAAATGCAAAGCCTATGCTAATGCATCATCCAGGTTGAGATTTTAATTGCAAAAAGTCAGGAAATGTAAAGTTATGGTTCTCGCAGTAATCATCACTCAGCCCCTTGAACACAGTTAGGATTTGTATTCCAGGCAGTGTGCAGCGTTAACAACTCGAACACCAGCGTATATATGTGTTCTCTGCCTTCATTACAGTTGCTGGGGGAACCATAATTCTGCATTTGCTGACTTTTGCTCAATTAATTTTTTTTTCCTTATTGCTGTGCTATGAGGTTCTTGCATTTAATTTCACTGTTTAAAAAAAAAAAAAAACAAAACACACAAAACAGTAAAAAGAAACTGGAACTTTCCATTGCATGTTAAAATTAGGAGATAACGGCAGGGGGGGTGGACTAGATGACCTTTAGAGGTCCCTTCCAACCCAAACTACTCTATGATTCTATGATTCTATAACCCATTCTGTCTGTGCATCCTAAGGCTCATGTAGGACCATGCAATTATTTTAGAGCACAGGTACATGCATAATAATAGTAATAGTAGTAATAAATAATAATAATAGTAACAACAATAACAACAATAAATGCTTATACCTGGAGCTGCACCTCATTGTGAAGTGAGTGCAAAAAGATCAGGGAATTGGCACACTGTGGACAAGGGCGTTTTTCAACCCACTATTATAACTGTACTTATATTACACTTCTTTGCAGTGAAGGTAACGCTGAGGTCCCATCCTGGGAGAGAGTAGGGAGTTTGTTCCCACCGAGACTGTCTCAGAAGCATTTCACCACAAAAGCAAATTTTGTGCCCCCACAACCTGCTCAGTACTTCATTACTTCTGAGGATAATTTTGTCTGTAATCCTCCAACATGTTTGAGGTGGGGTATATCTTCCTGGAGCTCTGCCAGGCTGACCTGCAGAAGCAGCCATAAAAGTAATTAATTCTAGTGGCCTGAGAAATGAGTTGGAAAACAATGCTTAGAATAGGTATTTTCCTACTCTGAAACAAAGGAGTCATCAATCTCAGCTTCACCTCTGATGTACATTTGAAGGCACACCTGCAGACAGACACTAAGTAAGCCTCACCAGCATTAATGACATGGTCATCTTCGTGCTAGCAGAGCCCCGCACCATTGCGACCTGTCCTTACCCACCTCTCGTCCTCCTCTGGATGAGAGAATTGCTCCTGTAATGTGCCCACAAGGATGCATTGGATGCTTCAAGGTCAGATTTCCAAAGTGGCTGAAGGATATGAAGATGAATACAAGCCCACTCAGAGCCTAAATAACTGAGCACTTGGGCAAATCCCACTAATCCCACCTTTCTGTCATAGCTCATATGCATATAAAGCCTATTCCTAGGAAAAAACATCCCCCAGAAGTCACCATTCTCATGCAAACCATCACACCAAGGGTTCCCTTTTTCTTACAGCAGTGGGTCTACAGGTCAGGCAAATCCATTAACCCCAGCTAGAACAGCCCTCACCCAGAAGCTGCATATGTATAAGTCTCCTGAGCTGAGAAGATACCAGTATTGACTCTCATTGATAAATTTTGGCATTTTCTTCATAAAATTATTCCATGTTTTACAGCTTTATGTTAGCTAAAGTGCAAATGGGAAACACAGGTGCCTCCTGCCCTCTGTAAGGTCTCTTATAAACTCTCCTCTCACCATGGAAAGAGTGGGTTTTGTGCTGTTAGATCAGCACAGCCACAGGTGACCCCTGGTCTCTAATTTAAAAAGAGCTATCAGACCTACGTGGTCCGATCACATGCTATGTTTGTTGCAGATAAATATCTTCTTTTACCTTGCAAATACATGAAATATTTTCTAAACATAGTGCTCAGTAGGACTTGTTAAAAAAAGGGGGAGTCACAAATTTCTCACTGAAAAATTGCATTTCTCAAAAATGTAAGCAAATCCTGGCAGAAACTTTATGTATTTTTTCCAGTATCTATCCCCCCTCAAAAAAACAATTAAAAACCACCACTTTTTGCTATTCAGATCTTTCCTCCTTTCTCTTTTACCTTTTTCCATTGTAAAGAGAAGGGAAATAGAATTGCTAAGAAGGGAGAGGAAGAGTTACGGAGAAAAATTCCCATGGATTTTTTTAAATCCAAGTTTGTTTTTTTTACTCCTTTCCTAAAATATGTTTATTTGGTTGAACTGTAAGCCTGTAAGTCAGCCTGTTCTTTGGACTTAGAATACAAAGAGCACATCCAGACAGAGGTAAGCATCCAAGGTACCTGGCAGAAAACAGCATCAGACAGAACAGATGGCAGCTCCTGACCACGCCAGAGAGAAGAAATGGTGTTGCCAAAAGTGCAAAGAGTTCATTCAGGTCTATTTAATGCTTTGTGCCAATTTTCCCAAACCATAGGCAGAAGAGTCCTAATTCTCTGCAAAGTCCTGTCAAGTGGCCTACAGCTGATCCACAGCATTGTACAACTCTTTCTACTCATTTCAATTAAAAGCATGATGGTACACAGTGAAAAAAAATGACAGAGGTCCACTGATCTAGAAGATGTAGGAACCATTGCTTTCAGGGGTATGCAACATGTAAATAAGACAGTGAGACATGGAAATAGGTCTAACATAGGTCATGAAGAGAAACACTGTTTAGCAGTCATGCAGACTTTAGACATAGTGCCACAAAGAGCTCATTTCAGTGGTGAGGAACGAGCTGTTAGAGGACCCAGGGCAGTTCCATCATAGAAAAGTACAATTGCCGCCTTCCAGCTCTCCACACTGAGGAAAGGGGCTGAATTAGCGGAAACATGCCACCAAGTAGAAAATCTAGGTCATAAGTGGAGATGAACAAGCAGGATTTTGATATGTCCTACAGGAATCAGCTCTTATAAATACCCATGGTCATTAGACAGGACCGCTAACAGCCTTAGGACTATTAAAGAGGAGATTATGGAAATCATATTAGGTGCTACCTGGAGTATGGTGTTTGCTTAGTGCTTTGTAGCTCAAAAGAAGGAGGCAGAAAAAAGAAATTAAGAGCCCAGAGATGTGAGATGGGTGAGGAGAGGAGGCTGTATGCAGGGTGGTCGCTCAGGCTGGGTGGATCCGGGAGAAGGCAAACAGCAGGGGACATGAGGGACGTGCAAAGAACCAATGGGTGAGGGCAGCGACCAAGTTCTGGTTTATCTTCTCAGGACAGCAGAAGATTTTCACCGAAAGCAAATGGAAGTCACTAGTCTCTAACAGTGACACTGTGGACAACTTACCACAAGTGGTCCGTAGAAAGGTTGCCCAAATGATGAGATATATGGGTAATACAGACTTACACATTAAGAGGGGGAAAGATGTAGGGGACACTAGCCAGCTCCTTCAGCAATCCCCTTATGAATATATTGGTCTCTCTTACTACTGCTTGTACTTATTGTTATAAAAATTGGTCTGTCCAAGAGCAGGCAGTTGCATACCTGTAGTAGAGGAAAGTTATTCTGAAACTTTCCTTTCCAATTTCTGCTTCAGATTTCACTTTGAAAATCTAACAATTTAAAAAGAAACAAAAGCATCTCACAGAATGATACCAAAGGACAAAGTTATTTTAGGAATACAATTTTAATCAGTGCAGTACCAGCAATTAGATCTGCTGCTGTACTGACATCAGTGGGAGAAAAAAAAAAAATTAATTAAAAACAAGGAGTCCAGAGGGACTGGCAGTTTTGGAAATGAATCCACACCTGTGTCACCTTAACGTGGGATTACTGCAATTTACCCTCAATGCGGAAATTGTGGGGGGAGCAAGAGCTGTCAGTTGGCTTGTTAGGAGGAGTTTCACAGCTAGAGCACGACACCTCTGCTCTGGGATGTGTAATGGCTAACAACTGATTTCCATCTGACTCCCTGCATTAGGGACTCAGCAAATGAGTCACCTCACTTTTTATTTCCACATGAGTCCACGGTGTCCAGATTACTGAGGTGAGAAGACAAATGAAATCCATAGCATCTCTGTTCCCAAACAGATTTACTATTAGAACACAGCATCAAGGGAACAGAAAGGGTACAGCAAACAAGGGTGACCACCCACCAGATAGGGGTGACGTGCTGCCTACACTCCCTCATCACTCAGGGCCAGGAAAGCAACTCCTATGAAGTGCACTAATATCTCACCTGTGTGTCCCTGGTGTTTCCCTGCCCCAGGGACAGACAAAACCCCAGGCTTAGCCTCCACATGGAGCCACAGCCATGGGCAGGCGAGCTGCTGGGACCATCTCCTGGCTCTCCAGGCAGGGAAAAATCCCTTCAAGAGCATCCCCCATCCCACACCAGCCCCCTGTTCCCCATTGGCTCCCAGGGAGGGAGCAGCCACCAGCCAGGCTAGAAGGACCCAGGAGAACCACTTGGACATCAAACCTGCAAAAGTAGCACAACACTGCAGTGTAGGAAGCTCGGGAGATGGCAATCACAGCCTTTGCTACCATGTGTGCTGGTGCTTCTTAATCAGCTATGCAAATCAGGACAGCATTTGCGTGAAGTTTCAGAACTGTATTTGCCTACAACACTGGCTTTCCACAAGATCAAAATCGCTCTGAAAGCCTGAGGACACTTGTGCTTGTCAGAAGTTTCTCGTTTCTCATTGCTACATGTTGTTAGGAAAGGAATTCTTTATCCTTGGCCTCAGTCCAAGGATAGGATACAGAACTCTGTAGTAAAAGGTTGGTGATGTTTTCCAACCTAAATCTAGTGTTCGTTGGTGTTTCAGAGAAATTGGATTTCAAACCAAACCTGAAAAAAAAACCCAAAAATTTCCTAAACTTTTCAAATCTTTTCTTAGACACTTCAACATGAGGCATTTCTTTATAAAATCCTTCTGAGACATCTACCTATTTCTGAAAGGCTTGAACAAACCACAAGTGAAATAAAAAGTTGCACTTTGGATCAAAAAAAAAGATAACATTGCAATGAAACCAATTTTTCCATCCAGTTTTTCAGCAGGGCCATCACTCCACCCTGGGATATGGCTATATTTTCTCCAGGGCATAAAAGAGCTGAGCTGTAACTGCTAGGAGCAAGGTGGCAAAGTAAAACCATCTCTGTGAGTGAAACGAGCCATGACAGTAGAAATGTAGTTTGAGCCTTAAAAACTCCTGCCAGCAGAGCTGTATCACTTTGGGTCCCCCCCATCACACTGCAGACTGGGAAGCACTTTTCATCCCCCAGCACAGGCAGTTGATGGGCTGTGCTGAACACACGTCGATGTGTGAGCAGCCGGGCGAACCACTGCTGCAGCTGACAGGAGCAACAGCATGTCTACACAGGTTTTGTTTCAGTAGTGCTCCTGGGCCTGAAGGGTTCTGCTGCCCAGGTAGATAGCAGTACTCAAGCAGCAGGGACGAGGGGTTTTCTCAGCCCACCAGCAAGTTTTCTTCTTGGAGAGATGCAAACATCTACAAACAGAACCCAACCTCCATTGACAAACTATTCTTGCACA
>NW_008824806.1:5429049-5433825 GCF_000699105.1 Pygoscelis adeliae | reverse complement strand
GAGGCATTTATGTGTCTGCAGCATCTTTGGAGAGATAACTGTAACCAGCCTCCTTGCTGCCAAGTACAATAACGCTGCAGCCAATAATAATGCTCAGGCAGTTTTTAACAGAGCTCATGATCACTTTAAGCATGAATCTGTCTTTACAAAACCTCTGGAAGATAAGGGAAAGGTGGAGACAGCAAAGCTAAGTGAGCCCCTGGAGGTCACCAAAGCAGCCTGCAGTAAGGGCTGCAATCAAGGAGCTCCAAGCCCACCGCTGTGTTGCCCAACCCCACTGCCCTGTGCCCTGGGTGGGTGGGAGAGCAGGCCCACTGAACAACTACACGTTATTCATAATTTGCCACACAACTGCTTTTGTAAAACAAGGAAAATCTCCACCTACCCTGATTCTATGGGTAGAATAATATGATGAACTAGTGCTTGACACTTTTTTTAACTCAATTTTGTTCAAGCCGACAGCTTCTTTGGACGGTGCTTGAGTATTTAACCATCTTGTATCTAGTGCTTTCATACAGGTATATAAACCAAGGATTGGCAGGAGACGGCAATTATTAGAAGCCTTTGGCTCTTAGTGTACGTGGAGGAGTCAAAGAGGAGAGCCAGCAGTTTTCCATCACCCACCATCCCTCCATCCAGGCTGACCTCCACAGCCTGCTCCTTGGCACTGCCACAGCTGCAGCAGCTGCCAGGGGACAGCCTCTGAAGTTATAAACCACACACACGGTCTCACATACAGACCTGTGCAAACAACAGGACAGGAAAAAATCAGACAGGTACCCTTTCTGCACAGGTACATGACGCAACTGAAAGCTGAAGGAGGAGAATTCTTAAGCTCTTGCCAGCATTACTTACAATTCACAGGCACCTGGCTAGCCGTTAACCAATCTGGCTGCTTTTATGCTAACTTCTGCTAAATTACCCCACTGGTGCCAGCTAACACCAGAGATTTCACATGCCATTTGAACAGAGGAGGCTCAAAAGTCAGCCAGCAGAGCTGATGAAAAGCAAATCACCGAGTCAGTTTACTACCAATGAGCTCTATTAAATGACTGTAATGCAGTTCATAGCCCTAGAGTAGTCACTGTCCCTCACTAATCTAATGGTAGTATTGACAAGGATCATTTACACAGCTTCCCTTAAAGGTTACCGCTATTTGTCAGGGACTCTCTGTGCTCCGGACGTGCATGCAGTCCTCATTCAGATCCCAGGCTTGTCCATCCTCACTGCAGAGCCACTATCCCAGGCAGCACTGACTCCTCTCCGCACAAGGTCACACCGCTGCAGCCAGGCACTGGGCATCCACATCTTCTAAACATCTGCTAGGGATTAACAGGAGACGGCACAAACCTATCCTAAGGGCTGAACTAGTGCAGAGAAATTGGTTGTTCAACAGCAGTACCTTGCCACCAGGTATCAGCTAATCTGCATGAAGCCTACTCAGCTGTTTCTCGTGGTCAGTGGATATATTCCCCTAACAATCCGGCCATACCGCAGAGTTGTAGTTTTATGTCCTTGATCATTAAGTGCAACCACAGCTTCATTTTACATCTTCTATGTTAAAAAAAAAAAAAAAAAAAAAAAATCACTAGTCTCTCAGGCGTCATCTCTGAGCTTTAACAAGTAAAAACTAGCCTCAGGATTTTAAATACATGGATCTTTCTGGCTAAAATGTCTGCTTTTCAGCCCCATTCCCTCTCTGTTTTATAACGATGATCTGAATTGTCCAAACAGCACTGCCTTTATTTGGAGGAAGTCTCATCTCTTCAACATCCAGCTCTGCCCAGAAAATGAAGGAAAACCACAGCAACAAAGCCCTCCCAATGCAGATGAGAGGAAAGACAAGAAGAGCTAATGCAGACAATGGGCACTTTAAACCCTATCTGCACTTACAATGTAAATAGATAAATTACAGAAACACTATTTGAAGCGTAGATTGATCTTGGTCTTTTAAAAATAGCTTAAACTGTTTAAAAAACAAAAAAACCTGTTGATATTCTACTTAACTTCCCACCTCACTTCACAGATACAGCCAGAAGCTCCAAAGTGGTGGGGGCCACTTCTTGAGATAGTCTCACTGCAAGGGAGGATCAAAGGATCAGGGTAGTCCTTGGGATGTAATCCCCAGCAAAGAGGGATGAGATTAGGAGAGAGGCAGCGAGGCCAGGTCTCACACCTCTGACTCTCTCCAGCCTCTTGCCGTCGCTCCACGCTCTCCAGTGGACATACAATTTGAGCAACTTGCTCCTCCAGGCAGAAAGAGGCCAGATTTGCCCCATGCTTGGAGGTGTTTGCTGGAGGACCTCTAAAGCCACTGTGTAACGGAGCTTGCTCATTCCTTCCCCAAAGCAGCTGTCATGTACCTGCTCCTGCCCTGCTCTGGGGCCTCTGGCTGCTTCTGCAGCTCCAGGTCCACAGGTAACCTCGTGGTGGAGCTAAACCAGGTTCATGGTGTTCAGTGTCCCCATCTGGTGGTCAAGTAAATAAAATTAATGTACAACTCCAGGGCCTTTAAGAATGAACAATCTGAAAACCAAAATGCTCATTTGTGGAAAATGTATGGCACCATCAAAAAAAGGAAAGACAGCAATGGCAGAAAGGCAGGGAAATCAAAAGCAAAGGCAAAGTCCACAATAACAACTAGTAATAATGTCCCTCAAAAATGTGTCCCCATTAAACAAATGTAAGTGAAATCCCCTAGAGGAGGCAGGCACAAAGACCCGAAACCTGGAGCCCACCCGCTGTCACTGGGGATAGACACATTGTTGGGACAAACTGGAAAGAGGAGGCCGAGCCAAGATGGTTTTGACTCAAAAAACATGGTCTATGCATGCATTTGAGGAGGTGACCCATCCCTTTAACACTGAGAAAGCACCTGCCTGGATTCATCTCACCTCCCAGGCCCTTTTACTAAATTTCTCAGTGCAAAAGCACCAGCTCTCCATCACAAACTCAGCACAGGCTCAGATCCCAGCTCCTCTCAGCTTTCAGCACAGAGGAGGTCAAACCTGGGCAAGCCTAGCAAGAGGCTCACTTGGACATGGGGTTTAAAGATGTCTCCTCCCCAAGGTAAACCCAGCTGCTTCTCCTGGCTCCTTAGCCCCAGCTTTTCTCCTGACATTTGGCTCTCTGGTGCCTTTGGGGAATTTCCCTGCCTCCTGCAGGGCTTCTTGGGTCACTGTTCAACTACTTCTTTAGAGAGATGTCCCAAGACAAATAAACTGGTATGTGATGTGCCCTGGCAGTGGCAGATTTTTACTGGAAACATAAACTAAGAGTTTAAAATGAGAAGCAAAGAGTCAGTATTTGTTGAAACATTAAGCCTGTATTACTGGAGTTGAAAACACCATGAAGAATTACAGTATTATTATTCATTGTAGCAGTGGTGGTCTCAGGCTAACAAGGAGGTGAAGTCTGCAGAGAGAAGTGATAGCTGTTATTAGGCCAATTGGAATAAGAATAAGAAAAGGAAAAAAAAAAAAAGGTGTGTTTCTTCCTCTGTCTGACAAGAAATGGCAAAATCCAAACTAAATTCAGGCCCAATTTCTCTTACTTCAATCTAATTATATTAGTTTATTTGTCCACTTGAGGGAAAAGCATAGTTAGCACTCACTGAGCAGAAAAGCGTGTTAGCAAATGGACCAGGGGAGCAGAAGAGGAAAAAGCGGGTGAGGACCCGTCTAACACAGAGATTTCAACTAGCCGGTTGTAACACCATGAAATCTGCCTCTACCGCCAAAGCTCTGATTTTCTGTACCCGTTAGACTTCTGTGCTGTTCTTGTGAAGAGCTTTGTGTGCTGACAAGAGCTAAAAGCAGAGGATCTGAGAGCAGTTTTCAAGCTATGACCCTTCCCTGTTAGGGCAGGGAAACTGTACATCAGCACAGAGTTCGATGGAAAGGAAGAGCTTTTCCCATTGTAGCTGCTGAGCCGCAGTGACAAATGCTGCCTGCACACAGGCAGGGCGGTGTATGGTGCTGGGGGGGCAGGGGAGATGCCCGAGGACTGCAGAACCAGGCGGCGGCTAACGCTGCTTTCTCAGAGGCAGCTTTGCAGCCGCATTGAACGGGTTTAGTGAAAGTGAGCAACAAATATAGAGCAGATATGAAGTTTCAAGCTAGACTGGCTGAGCAGAGGAACTTGCCTGCCTGCTTGGGGCTGTGCATGGTGGTAATCCCTGCTCACGGGGGGATTTAAACCTCTCCACATCTCCTGCACAGCCTTGGGGAGCAAACCAGGTCTCGAAGCCACCCCCGCCTGCACCAGGGCCTAGCAGTCCATGATTGCTCCTTCCCAACAGGTGCAGGAGGGTTATTATTTTCTCATTATTTCTCTTTTTTCTCTTTCATACCGCGAGCAGCCTGCAAGATCATGCCAAAGAGACAGAACGCGTCCCCACAGAAAGCTGAGGAAATCCACTCAGACTGTGTTACTCTAACGGGAGGCAGGCATTGCTGATTCTGCTCCCATTGAGCAGCATATAGGAATAGCCATTAAGTTCAATAGAGCAGGACCAAACAATTAAAGGAGAAAAGATTACTTCCCTTTTCCATTTTCTTCTGTTAACACAGAAGAAGATTAAAAAAAATTTTTTCTTGCTGTTCCCAGAATTTGCATAAATCTGTGCTCTAAGGATCAAAGCGTGGACCTGTGACATAAAAGCTTTTGGGCCAGATCTTCACCTTGATCCAACAATTAATCAAACCTTCACGGCCCAGCTGAGGATCCCCACCAGAAGAAGAGGTCTTCTGGTCCCATAAACGGGGACAGCTGGTG
>NW_008824806.1:5387651-5429022 GCF_000699105.1 Pygoscelis adeliae | reverse complement strand
TCCCAGCCTCCCTCCCCAGGTAGAGAGCAGGGCAGGACATCCCACCTGCCCTTCACTGGCAGTAAAACCTCTGCTCTGTGGCTGCAACTGAGAAGCTTTTGGATGCCTGGCACCTCCAGGACTGGGGAATTGCCTGTGTGTCCTTTAAGTTCTGGAAACACGAGCTGAGCACAGCTGAGAAACCAGCTATTGGCTTCCAGTCACTATTTCAACCCACACCCTTTTCCTCCTCTCAGAAAGAGGGTAGTTGCCTACTTACATCACATGGTGTTTGGGCTGTTAGTTTCAGGAACATAAACACATCCACATCCCTCTCCAAATATCCTCTACCTAATCTACCAGTACATTTATAAATTATTGCACCACAGAGCTGATGAGACTGCCAAGTCACACTCTCCAAAGATAGGAAATGCAGAACTAAAGCTGGTCAGTCACATGCTATTTTATTTCAAATACAATTGGTGCTTCAATCGGTGCACCTGGAAGGAGCTGGGTTATGCAGTGAATTCAGATGTTGTCTGTGGCAGGCTTCCTGCATTTGCCGCAGAAACCAAGAGGGGAACAATGCAGAAAATTAGAGAAAGAGGAAAAATACTTTCATAGCTTAAAAAGAAATGCCATTTAGAGATACAATTCTCTCTGAGCATACACCGGAAGGACCCTTTCTGATACCAGACAATGTTTTCAGACCAAGTCGCATGGGAATGGTTGGTAACCCATTGCATCTTCTTAGTTTTCCATAGGTCAGACACGGGTGGACGTTCAGCAGTGGCTACGTGGTGCTGGGGTGGATACACAGCAGTGAGGAGGAGCACTCCTGGCTGTGGGTGAAGATGCCTGGACTTAATTCTATGTTCTGTGATGCATGGTCTCAGTGCCTCAGAAAAGACAATAAACATCAGAAGGTATTTTCAGGAAGCTTGTACTTATTTTCTCAGTTGCAAAATGGGAATAATAAGATCACCCAAACTCACAGCAAAGCTGCAAAGATAGTAAATTAATGCCCATAATGTTTTTGGCAACATCAGAAAAATGTCCAAATAGCAAAAAACCCTAGCTCTTCACTGCATGAAACAAGAGCCCTGTGGAAACTGTAATGTGCAGTCAAGCAATCCAGCCTCGAAAGCCAGGGCATCCAGGTCTGGAGCCTAGGAGGCTCCCCCGGTCACGGGCTCCATACGGGCACGCACGCTGCAGGCAGCGGGGCCATCTCTCATCAGCTGGATCAGTTCCCCCTGCTCCCAGCTGCTGCTGCAGCCCCTGCCGGGATGGCCATCCCAGGCATCCAGCACCACGCCTGAGCAGCCACCCCAAACATCCCCTGGACCGGATTCAGGCAGTGGGCCAGATCTTAGGCTACACTAAGGTACACGATGCTGCTAAATCAGGAAGCGGCTCTATATATTAATGAATGCAATATACATTAAGCACCACCAAGCTTACAGTTCAAGACTAAAGCACCTAAACCCATCCGTTCATTGTCTGCAAAGTGCTGTGAAGATGAAAAACATGAGGGTATTGGCAGACAGCAGGATGCCAAATGCAACTGTACTTTTTCCTACTTCATGTTGAAGCTGTTAAAATTCTCTGAATATTAAATGTCCAGCCCCACTTTCAGGGTTGACTTAAATGCGGTTTCCAAAAAATGTGCTGAATATTATTCATTTCTCAGAGAATCAAAAAGCTAGAGGCCCTTTGATGGGGTTGCTTGCATTTTTAAATCACATACACACACACTAGTTAGAAGAATTTGGCAAGTATGGTTACATATGTCAGTATCTGGGACAAAAATGCACAATATGAATGCAAAATTCTAGATGTTTATAATTTTTCTTTAATATATTTTTCATGTCTTTAACCTGAATCTCTCCTACATTACACAGCACTATACCACTGGCTGAAGGAATGCAAAAATGAAGCACAGAATACCCAATAATGAAAAACTGCAAAGAACTGATGTCTGCTACCTTCCAAAAATGAACTTCCATTACACTCATTAAAGAAAACAAGGAAATAACTTTTCCCCCGTGCTAAATATGGATCTTATCTTGTATCTGGGTGCCAGAAAAAAGGATTCAGCAACTTCTTGGGGGAATGTTTATGCCTCAATGTTTATCACCTGAGTTGGTGTTAGTGAACTAATCAATGTTTATCACCTGAGTTGGTGTTAGTGAACTAAAATTGTAAGAGCTGATGTTGAATAAACTCTGAATGAATCAGAACACTTGCTCCTGGAAACAACATAATTGAAGATAGCAGACAAATTTGAACAAAAGTCATGATACAGGCTTATGTGTTGGAGTATTTATTCAATGTTCAGGTGAGAGTCAGGCTTCCCACTGCCAAAGCCAGGTTGCTAGTGGCCACAGATCACAGCATCCACAATAGAGGACTTCTCATGTTCTGCAAGTCCCAATGCAGTTTTTAGACCAGCTCAGCTCAGACCTGACTCTCCTGGTCAATCAGAAGTTAAACATCCACAAGTACAATGCATAACGCTGCAGCACCTAGCACTTTGGCACCCAGACTCCTTAGAGCAAGCAAAGAGCTTGGCACTAATTAATAACTGGGTTTATACAGGTAGGTGTAGGCAGACCTGGGCTCCTCTGGCTGGGCTCTTAGCTGGCTGGATGCAAGCCAGTTGTGGTTCAGAGGCTGTTTAGCTATGTTGCGCCTGAGCAGATATGCCCTGCCTTTCAGCTGGATGTATTGATTCAAGCAATGCACTAATATCACATATACAGTTGCTGGATCGCAGCTGGCTCTCATCTGGCCAGCTCAGACCACAGGCGGAACGGATGTATCTGTCTGCGCTTGTCTTCAGAGGCATCCTCCAGTTTGCACGCTGGATAGGGAGCCACCTAAATTATATCAGACAAGTCAAGGAAAGACGCAAAGTTTAAGAGCTTAAGAGAGTCTAGGTGATCCCATGCCAGAGGACATTATCTTCTGCTAACAGCACTCTCGACCACAAATGCTTTTTTGGCATTCAACACCTAAGACAGGCTTTTCCCACAAAATACAGCGAGAACAAGATGCTCCCTCCTCACCCACACTGCCTTTTATCCTATAATCTTGTGATTAAAGACTTCACGTGAGAAGTGGAAGAACTCTTTTTTTGCCCGAAGGCTTTTAACACCCAGCTTCTAATATTCAGCACAGTAGTCCAGCCTAGGTATTGCAGTGGGTATTCGGAGGGCTCGCTCTGTCCCTCCACTTAAAACTGCTCCACTTTTCTTTAAGCAATTAGGTACCTATTGGGGCAAAGCAAGAGAGAAAGTTACTATGAAGTTAAGTGGTTTTACACTCAGCTGAGGGTAGGGGCAGCTTAACAACATAAATATTTAGCCAAAGTTGAAAAACCTAAGTGAAAGATTTTGAGAACATCTGTCCCAGAATACCCTGAAGCAGAGTAATTAGGCTTTTCTGGGAGACAGACAGGCACATCTGCGTGCCAGCCAGCAGGGAAGGGATTTGGATGCAAGTTTCTCATATCTCAGATAAGTGCTTCAGACTAATGTGCCAGCCTCCCAGTGAAGGACAGTGTGGTACGACTTGCAGCTTTCATGCATGTGGGAAGAGGAAGGCTCTGGGAGCGTCTCGGGGCAGGACTCGCAGGCTGGAAGGAAGCAGAGCATCTTGCTTGTCATCCCAGCAAAGCCCCAGCATGCATTGGAGTTCGGATCTGCAAAAAATTTAGGATTGTCTGACAAAGAGTAGAAGTCCCTCAGTGGCTTGTGTACATCCAAGCTGCTGCTCCCCTCCAGGGCTGCTGCTGCCACCCCACGTGCCAGCCCTGCCACCACACAGCCAGGTCCCAGCAGCCCAGAGCCATCGCCCACCATGGCGATGCATGCCCAGGGGCCTGATACTGCCCATCTGCCCTGAAAATACGCAACACCTAATGACAGACTTGGGCTTTACCTGGCAGGGAGGGACCACAGCAGCTTGCAGGTGCAATCCGTCGTGCTGGGACCACCTTGCTTTTAGTAGACCAAGGAGGGCAACCTGCCTCCTGTGTCAGGGACCGGCTTCTGTGGCTGTCCAGCCCAGCGAGATAGCAATCCAGCACTCCCACTTCCTCACAGTGATGTGTTTCGGGGTGCAGGCAGTCTCCGGCCCTCTCCGCAATGCTGGGTACATTCAGTCTGAGCACAGGTATGAGGGAGAACATTGTTCCAGGCCAGTGCTGCAGGCAAACCCTTGAGGTCCAAAAGTCTGGGTGCATGTTTACATTAAACAACATCATCAGATCAAATGTATTTCTTTTCCTCTCTCCTGTGCTCTCTATCTTTTGTCTCTAGCCTGTGAATTTTGAACCCCTTCTGCTCAGCATCTGTCTGAGCAGCAACAGGAGGCACCAAGAATAGCCCTCTAATCTCTACCCACTTCTTATCCCCTGATACCTTCAGAGGGAGTGGAGGATGCCTTCATTTTCCTTTTATCCTCTGCCCAGACATTCTCATATGAGGCTGTTACATTCTGTTCTGCAGCAGAAAATGTTAATTTTGGTTTGTTTTGTTTTCTCATAGCCGACCATCATATTAATTTTAAATGACAGAGTTTTTCATATGACAGAGTATGTCATATTCTTCATTTTCGGTAGCATCTTCTATTAAGGTCCATAGGGTCACTCCTTGCGGTGGTTGTCATGAAGTTTTGAGTTTAAGATACTTCTGCAACTTCAGAAGTTTTCGTTTTAAGACACTTGTTTCCAGGGATTTGAGTAACTTGCAAGGGAACAAAAGAAGCAGCCAGAAACATGGAATTTGGCATTGACCCAGCCCTTCATTCATAATAAACCTTTAAAAAAAAACAGCAATGACTCAGCACAGGCATAATTCACAAACCAGAAAGGCCTGCTTCCCTACCTTACAATTGCATTGGTAGGTACTTAATCATGGCAAATAACATAGTGGATATTTTATTTTTGAAAACATATGCTGTTATATTCATCTCTTTAAATTGCTGTAACACATGGCCTCTCATCTAAAATATCCCTGTCAGATATAATTGGCAAAAGTCATCAGATGAGGCTCACGTCATATAATTAGATGTATTATATTAGGCTGAACTGGTTACTTTAACAGTAATGCCATGACGTACGCTAAGATGTTTTCAAATACAAACGACTTCCATGACCTTCTTGAGGCAATAACTCTGATCCTCTGTCATTTATTTTTGGCAATAATCTATTAAAAATATGTTGGGCAACTTGCTTGGGCCCTTCTAAGCCTCCTCTTCCAAACACACCTGTTGGTGCAGATCCGTACACCCACACAGCTCAGCTCAGACCTCTGCTCAAGCACCTCTGCTGGCACGGGATGAGGAGGGGCCAGAGGCGAGGGGCCGTGGCCCTGCACCCCGCCTCGAGCACCGCACCGGGCGTTTGCAGCATCATGTAGCCAAGCCGCTGCACAGACTTGCTGGCCACATTGTGAAACATCTTCTCGGTTCTTGTAAGCTGAGGATCCGGTGCCCAAATCCTTTGGATGCTCATCCATCACGCTAGCAACCAAGTTATTTTACTCCATGCCATTATGCACAGTAGCACTGCTAATAAACGTAATACGGCTTTTGCTTCCATAGTGGTACTAGGTACTTTGTCTAAAGGGAAGAAGAAGCCTAAATTTTACATTCAGGAAACACCGTAACGAAAAAGAGCAAAGGCCACGTGATGACTCACTACTTCCCGATGATATTCTGGTTTTTGAATAACAGTGTGGGTGTGGGTGTCTGGTTTTTGGGCGGGTTTTTTTAAGTTAACGATCTAAAGACAGCCCTCCGTTCACCCAGTGATGGTCCTGGTTTCCTGTCAGTGTCACATTAGAGATGAGTTTATGATGTCTTATGTGCCTCAGTTTTTCTAGTACCTGTGTTGTAATATCAATACTAGGAACTGAATTTAAATACTGGAAGGAAACATATGGCCATCTATTTCCAGGGTTATACATTGCCGGGCTGTACCCACACACAGGATTTTTAGCACTAAAAAGATATAAGCCATCCCCTTTGGACTCCGTTTTATGAGCATAAAGGTATTATTACTCTCCTAGTTCATTCCCCATGAAAGAGGTGCCTATTCGCAAGGCTAATTATTAGAGTAAACAACCACCCCCCTAACTGACCTAGTTAAACTGTTGGAAAAGCCAGGGATAATTTCTAACGCAAATTAGTGCACCTGCATACCCAGGGACCCTGCTTTCTGTTGCTACACAGGAGGTGTGGGTCCGACCACGGCACTGTCTTGGAGATGGACCTGACAGCTACCCACTGCTACAGCTGTCTACAGGGCATTACTGGGATGCACCTACAGATACTGCTATGTTATATGCACATGACAAGGCTGGAGGGTATTCTAAGTTTTGTAACTCTCCTTTGAAGCTGAATGTATTGCCAAAGTCTGCTTATCGCTTACATCTTGACCTATATTCAGGTGCCAAATTACTGCCTGCAGCTTGTACTCAGGTGAGCAATAATATCACATAGGGCCAAAAATATTACACATAATTTTGTCTGGCTTCAGAGAGAAAATTACTTACTTCTGAAGACAAACTTCCTCCCTAAGAAATCACAGATTCCTTCTCAACATGGCCTGGCTCCCTCCTCAGTGCAAATAAGACTGATTCATTTCACAGCTCTAAGAATTACACAAAATTAGGATGGTCTGTCCCACAGGAAATTCTAACTCATCCTGATCTGATTTTACTAAATCAGTAAACAAACCTGAATTTCCAAAATGAAAATTTGAACACAGAAATACAGAAGTGGGTGAGCTGGAAGGTAAGATCTGCTGTACTGGCCAGCTCCTGTCTCCAGTGGCTGCAGTCGATGCTTGGGGGGGGGATACATTGAACTCAGACTGATCCCTTCCCTGGTCCAGCTTCCCCTAGTCCAGCCATCTGTGACTTAGAGACTTCCACACCTAAGTGATGTACTATGTTTACTTGCTACAGAGAGACTAATCTTCCTTTTTTCATTTAACACCTTTAAGACCATTTATATTCTTTATCTCCATGTGATTCTGTAACAACGAATTCTACATAATTATATAGTGTGTGAAACAGATTTTGCTTGTGTTTATATTGCACTCTATTTAATAATTTCTGTGGGTGCCTCTGAATCCGTTGGACTAAGAGAATAGCATGCAATCTGCATAATTTTCTCTCTTATACCTCTAAGATCTTACAAAAATTTGCAATATTCCATTCATGATACCTTATCTTTTCCAAGCCAAAGAGTGCCAACTTACTGTGGTTGTCTTTTAGTTCTTTTTTTTTAACTTTTCCCAGTTCTGCTGTATCATTTCTTGAATTGGACTGACCAGTACTACTTCTAGTGTATGGGATGGGTACCTGAATTTATATAGTGGTATTATTATATCCCTCTATTCTTTTTCTAATCATTTGTAAAGTGCTACTTACCTTTATAATCCTTCTGAATACTAATATGAGATTTCTCTGAAAAGTGTCTACATTGTCTCCAAGATTTTTTTGTCTGAATGATAATAACTAAAATAGACCTCCTCATTATCCACTTAAAATTAAGGGTATTTTATGTAAGTCCTGGTTTATTCTATCCTAAACAACTGCGTATTATCTGGAAAAGTTTTCATCTTGCTATTCACCTCCCCTTTCCTGATTATTTATGATTGTATGTAACACAAATCCTAGCATAAGTTGTGTGAAAATTAAACTAATGGTAATTTCATAAAAGCTTCTTTTCAGGACACCGAAATGTTTCACAGCGGCATCTTTCACTGATAAACAGCTTCATGATTTTCTGAAATTGTATTTAATGTTTGTGAAATTTAACCAACACAAACCCTTGTCTAGTTGCAGTTCAGCATTATACTGCATGTGTAACACGGTGCCCCGTTGCTCTGTGGTACGCGTAGTTTTGTAGCCTGACCCTTCTCAAACGCAGCCAGATCCCCAGCGATACTGGCGGCTTTGTGAAAGGCTTTGCTGTTTCACGCCATTTCTGTTGTAAGCCAAGTCCAACCTTATGGCTCTCACTCCGGGGCACAGGCAAATACAAATAGCTAAAGTGAAACTGAAAGGGTATAAAACTGTGTAAAACAAAACCCACCAAAAAAAAGTTTTCAGAGTCCCATGCAAACAGAAACCTTTTAATTCTCACATATTATGAAACATCTTAATCATTAGCCCCGCCTTTCCTGGAGCAACCTGCCTGTGTGGGAAAAAACACCTATCCTGACACCTTCTAATACAAGGAAACTAATTATTTCATGTACGCTCATTTGAAACTAGCGTTACTTCCTGAATTCACAGGGAATTGTTTCGTCTTCCAGCAACATGAATGAGCAGGAATCACAAGAAAATCCATGACCCCGTGGCAGTGACAAGGCAATTCTGGTCCCTGTTAGCCTGGGATGTGATCAGCAGTTCCCTCACTGCCAGAAATGGAGGCTTGCCCGGTGCGCAAAAACCCCAGAAACCTAGCCAACATCCAGCGGAGAGTTAACTGTTCCCTCACCCCTGCTCTCTCCATCGCGCTCCTCCTCAGCTCTGCTCCCAGGTCAACGTGTAAAAATTGAATTTCTAACGCTGGGCAGACACTGCAACTGCATCTCCAACCACGCTTAGTGCAGGGTAAAAGGTATAAAATATTTACTTTTTGATTATGATGGACTGAAGACATTTCTGGCAAGTTAACAGCTCAGCAGCTATGGGAGGGGCACTGAAATGTAATGGGGCCATAAGACACTGCAACTTATAGCCGTGCAGAGCCTTTCAACTCATGTTGATATCAGCCAGTGGTTTGGACTGCTATTATTTTTTTTTAATTAAACTTTAATATTAACTTTATGCTTATGTGCAAGGGATTGTTGGATGTGGTTCATAGCAGTGATAACAACGTATAGCTGAATCACTGTAAAAGGTAGCTAATTTTTTCCCAGGCTCCTCTCCTCCCTTCAGTCAATGTTATTCCTTTTCCAAGAAAAGTGACATCCTGACCTTGCTGAAATGAACGCAAGAACTACCTGTGGTTTCAACAGGAGCGGATTTCACCTTGCCCGGGATCTGGGAGAGAGTTGGCATGAGCCCTCAGATTAAAATTCAAGAGTTCCTGGCTCTCCTTTCAAGTGCACATTATTACCCTGCTCCCCTGCCCACAGCCATCCATCAGCTCTGGACCCTGCTTATCCTGCAAGCACTCTGTAAAGCCTTCTTTTTTTGAAGTAAACTTCTGCCTCCTCATCCAGACTCCACATTTGGAGTATCTGAGCACCTTTAGCACGTTTCTGTCCAACTTTGGCAGCCTCTGTTGGAAGCCACACAGAGTTAGTCACCTGCCAAGGAGAAATTAATCACTTTGCTGCAGCCTCCCTCATGCACAATGGCAGAAATTCAAGCCTTTGGCTCCACCAGCAGCGACCATGTGCCTGTTTCAGACCTCTTCAACTCTCCTCCGTCACCTCTCCCACCTTCCCTCTGCTTGTAGCTAAACTCAGGTCATTATTAATTGGTATTAGTGATGAAATATGCTTGCTTTTCCCCCTGCTCTTCCTGCCAACGAGGACGCACTGTGATTAATATCGTCTTCAGCTCTAGGCTGAATTACTGAGATTGAACTACTCGGTGAGGTCATGCCAAGCCTCCGGCTCCACCACCATGGGACAGCCCCCATCTCAAGCAGAGGGGAGAGTGCCCTGGGGGACTACTCACCGCTCCCTCACTTATTCCCAGCCCGTTTCAAAAACTAGGAACTTATCGACAAAGTTAAGCTGTAACAGAGACCACATCTCCAGCTGCAGCTCAGCTAGCAAACGATGTTCCACAGGCAAACAGAGATGAAGTACACTTATTTGTGGGTTCAGTTGCAAAACAAGCTACTGGACAAGACTAGACAAATCCAGAATTTTTAGGAAAAATATTATATCTGTTTTTCAGAAAATGCTTTATCGCCATAACTGAATGAGTCCCTATTGTATGTCAGGTTTTTCTGACTGGTAGTTCACATACCCCTGTTAGGATCTCTAGGGGTTTTTTGGTTTTTCCTAAGGGGTCTCTGAGAGTGTCTAGGAAAAGTTCCAACTAAAAGGATTCATACTTCAGCATGAAAATTTATAGGGACATCTAAAATGAAAAGACTTGAAACCCCTTAATATATATGCTATGTACACAAATCAACATAAACACATTATATATTTAGCATTCAAAAATTGTAATGTACTGGAACAGATATTGCCTGTGCCATCTTAATTCAGTCTGCTTGTGTGCTTCATACAACTTTTAATTATATAATCACTTTTTTCCCCGCACAAAGCTGCTGTTTTAAAATCATACAAAATTAATCAACTCTGAAGTTGAATTGAAGGTGTGTAAGGATGCTGACTATCATCCACAGGACAATTCCTGATTTTTTTGTTGAATAAATCAGGAGGTACAAAGTGGTTATCTAATGAAATTGGATTTGCGGAACTTCGTCTTACCTTGAACAGAGAGAAGGACTGGCAGAGTTCAGGCCACCCCCATCTCAGTAGAAACGAAATCAACTTTCCAGGTTACTTGCTGACTAGACCAAAGAACATCATGCTAATAAAAAGGAGGGAAAGGAGAAAGGAGGAACAAAAGCAGATTTTCAGCTCAAGATAAAGATGTTTGGAACAAAATTTATTACATCACTACAAGACCTGGAGAGAAGGAGTTCTCCAATGGCCTCTGCACCAGTGGTATGGGCACGGGCAACAGACAAAAGGGACTGAGACCACTCATAGGAGCACAAATTCACCCCAGTTTATCTTGTTAAAACCTGATAACAACATCCTCATACTAAGAACTTCAAAATCAAGATTAGCCTCCAATTTAGGAAGGTTTCAGTGAGCACAAATGTCAGAAAGTGGCGCGCTCTCATTCTCCATTCCTGGATCATGGACAACTGAGAAGCAGATGCCTTGAATGCCCCAAGTGCACAAGAACAAGAAGAGGTAACAGGCAGCCTGGGCAATCACAACAGCGCAGGGTGCTCCTTTCCTTAAGTATCTGCCCAAACTGTACAAAAAGCTGCACTGTTACAGGCTTCAAACAGAGTGAAATGTGCTGGGTGTCTCTTGGTGCCAACACCAAAGTGTCCTGAAGACATTTTATGTGTCAGTTTTCATGCTCGGAACGAATTGTATCCACACGAAAGGATTTCTGCCTTACATCTCAGTCTGCCACAGAAAAACTGATCAGAGAATAGAAGCTGGCTGTTGCTTAGGTCATTTAACAGATGTAATTACGTGCAAACAGAATTATATGCTTGGCTCTGTGGAAGTTCCAAGTTCACAAAGATAAGAACAGTTATGCACAAAATCACGTGGGAGAGGAAATATAAATTAAAAAATATCAATAATAGCTGGGAAATGCTTAAGAAAATTTTCCTAGGTGCTGGAAAAGACCATAATAAATACATTTTATTACATATAAATATATATACACTATATATAGAATAATAATAAACTACCCTAATAAACAAAACAAGTGTGATTAAGATGTCAACCTGCTTAAAAAAGGAGATAAAACAACCATAAGAATATGGATAATAACTTAAAAAGACTGAAAGCTGAGAGCAACAAATAAGTATCAGCTAACCCTTAAGAACTGTAGAAAGGTCAGCAGCGGAGGCAGAAATACTCAAGAAGAAGTGAGATCGAGGTACATAAGGTTAAACATATGGAAATTAACTGGTCCAGGTAACTTGTAGTCTCAAAGTGTTAAGAGCTGGTGGAGAAGGTCATCAGACCTTTACTATTGGTTTTCAGTACAGCAGTCGTTAAGTTGCAGCTACCTGGAAGAGAATTGATGCTACCCCAATGCCTGCAAGAAGACATGGCCCAGCCTGCTGCTCTGACAGAGACCCCAGGAGCACAGCAGAAGAGCAGGTAAAAGATCTGAGGTTAAGGCTAATAGTAGAAGTAATAGCAAACAACAGGTTTATGGAAAGCAGATCATATCAAACAATATTGATAACTTTTAAAAATTAGATTAGAAGTTTTGTTGATAAAGGCACCAGCATGGAGATAATAATCCTGAATTTCTGTAAGACATTCAGCTTTGAGTCACATAAGAAACAAGAGTGAAACCAAACCCAGCTTCACACACATTAAGTGAGAAAAGACGTTAGTTTTTTGATAGGTTTTAAAAGATGAAAGGAAACAGAGAGACAGCAATGTTTCTAGTGAGTTTTCTCTGGGGCTAGGTCATAGCTCTATGCCATTTAGTATTTTAGCAAAATGAAAGAAAGGTAAAATAATTTCAGAGAAATGACACGAGTATTAGAAGAATATTGTATAATAGAGAGGCGAAGTAACTGTTCCTCAGTAAAGGACTATGCAGATAAAGGTACAGATAAATAACCATTTTTGAAAGGAAAGGGAATCATCAGTGGGATAAAAATGAGAGGGAGCGTAAGTTCAGTGAAGAGCTCATGAGAAGGAGTTCGAAAATATCTTCCCAAGACGAGGACTTCAGATCTCGACGGAACTGGAAGAGCAGTCAGTCGGCAATTCACCCTCCAGCAACTTCTTCTTCCCGGCCAAAGCAGGAGGAGGTGCTAAAATAGACGAAGGCAAGAGAAAAGAAACAATTTTTCATTTGGGGTCACGGCAAGAGAAATAGAATAACTGCTTAGCAGTAAATATATATATTTTAAAAAGTAAATCCACCCCCTCTCTCCTCCCCCCCCCCCCTCAAGGAAATCAGTCTGGAGAGAGATCTGGTGCCAGGCACTGGTCTGATGTAGTAGAGGACCAGCAGGGCCCTGGCAGGTGCTCCTTGGAAAACCTACTGCCATTTGTACATGTTCAACACTCCCACAGGGAGACCCTGGCTCTGCAAACTCTTACTTGGCAAACAAGTATTTCACTTGAAAAATGCAAGAAACTTGAATGGTAGAAAAAGCTGCATGATTTGGGGAAAAGAGAGAAGCTTAAGAGAGTCTAAGCAGCTTTGGAAAGAGGTGCTAGGCTAAAGCTTAAAAAAAAAGTAATTTAAAAGAAATATCATTTCTCAGAGAGAAAAAAAGAAGAAAAAAAAAAACCCAGACCAAAAAGCATTAAAATGTGCACAGACTGACCACAGCAATGACACAGCCATCTGTAGCACACCTTCTTCAACACGCATAAGACGAGTACAACAACTCCTTGGGATCCTGGACTGCGAAAAAAATCCCATCCATAAACTGGCTGTCTAAAGCAACAGGCTTGTGGAAAGTGCCCAGTAGACATAAAAAATCTTTTAAGAGTTTGAGCAACAGAATACAGAGCTCTCAAACTGAGTGGCTACAACAGTGGGTGGAAAACACAGTTGTTCACAGATGTCCCAAAGGATGGTATTGGCACAGTTGTCTTACAACCATGTAGCCAAAACTAGAAACCAGAGAGCTCTCCGCTTCTCTGCAGGTGTTATTAAAAAAAAAACCTTGCACTGATACACTCATCTAGGGAAGGAGGCTGTGCACTCAGTGGGGGCACCAAAAGGTTCACGCGTTGACTGCAGGCAATGTTAACTGAAACAAACCACAAAACATTGCTGTCGTTTCTGAAGGGGCCTGGCAAACCTCGCTTTACCACAAAAATATGGAGCTTATTTTTCAGCTTCAGATGTACAATTTGCAAATTGAATGCAAACCTCAGAAAGACTCAGTTGTTGCAGACACACTCTAAAGAATTAGAAATACGCTGTAGAGAAATGACAAGAGCTAGATATCAAATCAGATCAAAACCAACAACTGCTGCAGGTCACGTTTAATGAGAACTGTGATTTCGAGAGCTACTGCTAAAGGTACAACTCTGTAGACAGGCTTTAGGACTTTTGGCCCTATTTTCAGTTAAAAGAAATCATCTCATAATCTGAAAAGAAACAAAAAAATATATTTAAAGGCATGAAGACAGTTAACCCTGAGATGCCATAGGAAGGTATTGTAAAAGTATGAATTAAGCTTCTTTGGAGGTTAAGCAATCTAAGAAAAACAAAGAGTTACCAGGATGGAGATGGTCAGGTTTGTTGCATTAAACAAGTAAAGCAAAAGAGCAATTTACTGATAGCGCCCTTTTTGTTGGTTTTGTTCCAGCGTAGTGTCCTCATCCCCAGATTCAACTCTTGTCTCTTCTTCAGTCTTCCTAAGCAGCTGCCCCACGCCGAGGGCCTGAAGTTAACATGGAGTGGGGCATGAGGTGGGCAGGATGGGCAGGACGGGCAGGATGGGCAGGACAGGATCTCCAGGCTCCGTTCAGGTGCTTCACCGGACACACACTGAACACGTGCAGATTCACCCGCTAGCTTTGCATAAACCTCTACCAAGTCTGTTTAGTTTTCCAAAACGCTGTAATTTATGGAGTCTTCAAAAGACCTCTCTTCAAATACTCCTTTTTTATCAGCAGCAAAAATTACTTTCTATTCTTTTTTACCTTCCCTCATCCTGGGAAGGGTTTGGACTGAAATCCATCTCCTGGAAAGCACCAGCTGAGAACAGCAAGCCTGAAGCACACCACCAGCATGAAGAAGGTCAGCCCAAACAGTCACACCTCGGCACAATTCCTTCCAGCCAAAACCACCTTGTAGAGTAAAATGTCCAACCCACTTACAAAAAAAGTTTCTCTTTACAAGCAGTTGCAATACAAAATCAGTGCCATGGAGGGGAGGAAACTTTTTATATATTAAAAAAAAAAAAAGATTGGCTGTTGTAATTTATTTAGGTTGACACCAGTGGGACTTTCTCAGAGGGAAGGAAACTTTCTGTGCACTAAATGTTTACCTCCTTTGAGGTAGCAGCAAATTAGGTGTTTACCCCTTCAAGCAGCAACAGGAGCCAATACACCTGTTCCTTCCAGATTGTCCCTGCTTTTTTTTGGCATGCGATACCCTGAAAATGGCTCCGGTGATCTGCTGTGGGAGGGCCAGGAGGTTTGCTAAAACAGGTTGAAGCATTTGTTTCTCAAGGAAAAAAAAAAAAAACAGGCGATGGTTGTGCTGGCTAAGAGGATATAACACTCGTTGCTGCATTTCGTTATTTCTGGTATCAGTTCCACAGAATATTGAAATTAGATTAAAAGGAAAACTGAGGAAATGTGGGTAAAAACAAACATGCCTCATGCATTTATGAAAAAGCCGTAAATCCTGTATGGCTGTACCTTTCCTCACGGGGTAAGCGATGGCTTCAGAGAGACGTTATCCGTGGCCTGCCCCGTCGCTGCCCTGTGGATCACCCACCCCCCAGTTCCCATCCCTGGGGAGGACAGGGGGACAGATGGGGACAGTATGACTGTGAAGGGCAACTAAAACCCCATCCCTGATCTGCCAAATGCAAACACGTGCACCCTCCCCGCACGAAAACGGCAGGGAAGGATCAAGGGGTGGAGACGGTGTGAGCGTGAAAGTCCTGTTTCAAGCATCTGCATTTCTCCGGTGGCACCTTGCATGGGGAGTCACCAAGCTGGCACGGACTGACAGGTGAAATTCAGTATATTTACATATACCGAAAGACACAGCTGGATTAAAACAACTTTGCCTGCAAAAATGACGGGCTGAGAGGGGGCAATATTATAACCTGGGGTTTTAATTCACAGTCCTGTGAAAAAATCATTGCTTTTCTCAGTAGCAGTCCAAAAACGCCTTCAGTGTCAGAAGCGGTGATGGGGTGTGCAGGCAACCCAGTTCAGTCCTAGCCAAAAAATCTGCAGAGTGAAGACACAGACTTAAAAACATAAAGGGCTTATGCAAAGGAGCCAGGCTGAAAAGTGGACTGAAATTCCCTTTTGACCCAACAGTCATCACTGTTGGGTCATCACTCCTAATCCCTTTGGTGTGCAGAGTGCCTCAGCCCTCACCTGCAAGGGGAAAAACGGCGGCTCATCCTCCAGGCACGTCGGCACCCGATGGACATATAGCACTAGTCCTGCAACAGCCAACACCCTGAGCAGAGAAGCAGCTTATACCAGCAAAAAAAAGTTGTTTTGCTGGTAGGAATTAAACCAGTTCAGTGAATAGATTACATTATAACAACAACAAAAAGGCCTTTTGATGGTAGGACCGAATTCACAGTAGGGATTTTGCTGTCGTAATTATACCATTGCCATGCCAGCAAAACTTTTTAAGTATAGACCAACTCCCTATGTTTTTATCTTTTCAGTTAAAAAGATTACACAGAGGCAGAAGTTATGAAACGGGTTGGCAGCGGGCGTGGGGAACTGTCTTGGCCACTTAGAAAGCACCTCGTCTTGCAATGAAGGAAGTCCCACGAGGGCAATTTCCCCGAGGAATCACAGTGATACGTCAGCTCCGGAGGCATGCTGGGGGACTGGAAGTTGTGGTCCAAGGGGTGTGTTCGGGTTGTAAATATTTTTCTGATGGAGATTTAGGTTGGGGGATTTTTTTAGAGTACCTATTTTGAAATGTTTGCAGCTACTGTGTTAATAAAGCTTGAGGGTTTTTAATTGTATGGAAGGGATTTTGCTACTTGCACAGTGATGAAATGTTGTGCACATGCAGATATAATCAAATTGTAATCCTTCAGGAAAATCTGATATTTAAGTGCTCTCTATTCTGGATGTGCCAATTCAATAGCATACATGCTTTTTATGTATAATGTAATGCAAGACTAAGATACTTAAGACACATTTAAAGAGGAAAAAAAGGGTGGAACTCCTTGGCAACGGCTCTAATCCCTTTGAAGGCTCCAGCATCTGCTGAATCAGGCCCTCCCTCCCTATGTTGTAGTTTACAATCAGCCACTGAGTCACAGCAAATTCCTGACTTTACTATTTCACGAACTACAGTAGCATATTTTTAGGGTTTGGGTCCTTTTAATTAAAGCCCTTTTTTCTGTTGTTGCTCAATAAAAAAATAAAATAATAATAATAATAATAATAAATAAAAAAAATAAAAAGGAAATAAAAAATTAAAAGGAAATAAAAAGGAAATAAAAATAAAGGAGCTCTGAGCTCCCAGCTCTGAGCCCAGCTCCAGGAAACTTGTCCTCAGAAACGCTGTCCTCAAGCCATGAAATATACTTCACTCCTCATGAAGCCCTTGGAGCCTGAGAAAGGTCCAAGGGGATGCAAAGCACTTTGCAGGCCAGCCATGGGATCCCCACACGAGGCGTCTGGAGGCAGGATTGCATTAGCAGAGCTCTCTGCCCTGCCGGATAGACCTTGCTCCCCAGCAGACTAATTAGCCAGGGTGGAGCCCTGTTCTGATATAAATCCGTGCTAGCCCCAGTATCTTTCTACAGCGCTTCCCAGTGCCATGAAGACATGGCGATCTGGCCTGGAGCCAGTCACCAATCCTGCCTAATTTCCACATCCAAAAATTGATGATGCAGCCTGCCTGCCAGCAGAAACTCCCATTGTGAAACTGAGTTTGCTGATATTTGCAAAGCATTTAAAGGTGTGTCTTAGTGGGAAAAAGTGTGTTCAAACTCCAGATAGGTCATAGGAGTAAACCCATTTCTGATTCCAGCAGAGAAACACCAGTGAGCAGCATTTCACACGCACGGAGTCGAGCTAGGATTCCTCTTTAATCAAGTTAAGTCAGGTTTCATTCCTGGCCCTGCCAATTATTTAAATTCCATCTACCCACAAAAGCCTCCAACCCTGCTGCGGTGGAGGTGTTGACTCACATTGCCTGGTGGGACAGGGGGTTACACTGCACCTAGCTGCAGTCGTCACCTAGGTGGACAGGGAGCAGCTCCACGGGAATGCGGCAGCGCACCCTCCGGCACGTCCCTGTGCCGCCGTGGTGCACGCCGAGCCCGCAGAGAGATCCCAGAGGAGATTCCTGGGAAGAATTAACATGGTGGGTCAGGCAGGAGCTGCTCCAGTCACCACGGGACATGCCACTAGAAACCTCAGGAGAGCACGGTGCAGGTACAGACACCAAGGCACTTGGGTTCCCCAAGAGGCACCACGATCACTCTTAGGCTTGCCGAATGCAAGGGGATTAGCTCCAGGTAATTCTGCATCAAAATATGCTTGCATTAACCTGAGCCAGAGAACTGAAACCAAGATGTCTCTGCTTCGTGAGAACGTTAGAGGGGAAATGCTGAAGAAATGCAATGTGACTGTTCATGGAAGAATGATTCCTGTCTTTTATTCAAAATGTTTCTAAAGTTTAATATAAGCATCAACAAACTTAGCTATTAAGATGCCCTTTGCTCATCAGCAGGGTTGCTGTCTCTAGGCAGAACTTGATATCTGCTTAACAGTGCAGAGCAAATCTACAGGACAGCTTAAGGTAGGAAATAATGAATATCACTTCAGCAACTGATAGCACATAATTGTGTGTAGCTACAGTTTGTCACACTGAAATGCATGATAATATGTAAGCGCTGAGTCTCAATTCTTATCTGCCTGTTATTGTTTAAATTAATAGGAAAATTAGAAATGTTCAAAAGTTGAAATAAGTTCCATTAATTAAGTCACTTCCACTTCAGTGAGATTCTCTATTATTTTAAAAAATGTGCTCTTAACCTGCGTTTCTTAAAATGCAATTTTGTGTGCTTCCTTCCCATTTTTCTCCCACGTTCTTTCTGTGTTTTGCTTTTATTTCCATGTACATGATATCCAAGTTAGGGGCTTCTTTCATCACTTTATTTTCTGCAACTTTTCAACATTTCTCCAGCTTCGGAAATGTTACAAAATGTCAAATGAAAATGAAAAATATGTATGTTATAAAAAAACTCTAAACTTTAAACTTGCATGTAATGCCTTTTAGTGATAGAAAAGCTTAAAGGAAGAGAGCAGAATTTATAAAAGCTAACATTTTACCACCAATTTTATATTTCAATGAAAATCCCCAAAATCTGAAAAAGCCCAGCATTTCATTTAAGGTTTTGATCTCTAAAAACACAGATTTTCATTGAAAAAAATCTGAAGAGAAGCACTGAACTTGCTCTGAAAACAATGATGTTTATTGCTGAGGGGATGGAAATTAAATGCAGTCATGTTTACTGAGGAGCTGACTGCAAGGGGGCAAGGTCATAATTTACACATAATTATTGGTTTGCACTATCGTTTAACCACTACTGAGATAAATAAGTTTTTCTTCCTCCCCTCTTCCTGTGCAAAAGTAGTGTTCAGCACACTTCTTCTGCATTAGCCGTTCTTGTGCAAATCACTGTTTTCTGCGGTTTGTGATTCAATAGTAAACATTGCTGTCAAAAACAAGGTCTCCATCTAGAGATAGCTCCGTATTTTTTGATAATGTTTTCAGTTAGTAAGAATGTGCCATCAGCACATAATTACAGCCATACATACTATGACAAACAAACATGGAAATACGAGTGACTACAGTAAAACAGGAATATTTTAAATACGGGGTGTGTCTCCCTTTGTATAGTACACACAGTCACACCAGACTCCTTTGTACCAACTCAAACAAAAAATATCCAACCGAGTATTCTGGGTGAGCCTATAAATAATTCTTGTTTCCCAAGGCTGAGAAATATATGCTTCTTGGATAAACTTTGAGGAGTTTGAGTCAAGATTTTCAGAACTGGTGAAGGCTTTTGCTTGCTTTGAAAACGCAGGGTGTCCAGAAAGCCGAGCATCCGCACTCTGGGAATCGGTCCTCGGCTGAGGGAAAAGTCGGGTGCCGAGAAACAGAGGGACTTAAACTCACTAATCGTGCTAGAAGTTTGTCCTCTGCATCAAAACTATTTTAAAAATAGCAAGATTTTGTGTTCTCAGCATTTGGTGGTGGCATACCAAACACTCCAGCTAGAATAAAGCTATACGTATTGGTACCAGGTTTTGATGTGGCCAGGGGTGAGTTACTGCCAGGCACCTATTCAGCCACAGCTCTTCCTGGCACAGTCATAACTCACGTTAACCACGCTGGTCTGTTCACACTTATTTCAGTGTATGACCCATAGTGCTGCAACTAGTTTGAAAAATACTGACAAAATGTTCACTGCCTCCTTGATATCTCCAGGTTTTGTTCCAAACTCTTGCTTTCAAGAGAAGTGCAAGGTTTGAAATCAGCTAGGGTTCCTGGGGCCATACCCGCTCCTCCTCGGCTGCCTGTGTGGTGGTCCTGAGATCGCGCCCAAAGCCTGAGCTTCACACCTAAAGCCTGAGCTTCACACCCAAAGCCACTTACACCTCCAAATTCATGGGGTAGGCAGCTCCCCTGGGCTACCCAAGCTTCTTGGCTCAACAGTCAACATTTTAATCACTCCCCCAACTTTCATTTATAGGGGATTTCTAGAGACGGGTTTAGTCCCAAGCTGGGATGAAATAAATTTCCATTTTCTCCGCAAGACAGAACGCTATTCTCTGCCCGGCTCTGAGAGGATGATTGTGGGCGAGCCGGTGCAACCCTCCCATTCTTCTCCAGCTGCTTGTGCCAAGGGCAGAGTACTGTGGGGGTTATTCACATGGCGTGCTCCGGAGCATCTCCCTGCACGCAGGCCGGCAAGATAGGAGGACAGGTGGTTATTCAAATATGTCCAGGCAGTCCCTCTCATCTTCTGGGAGAAGAATCGTGCCAGAACCTGCGCAGTCTGACAACCACCTCTGCACCACGCATGAACAAGGTCCCCCCTGGTTGTAAAATGGGTGCGAGCTGGGCTGTGTGCAGATGCAGATAGCTAATTGGTCAGCTGCACATAAAAAAAAATAAATCCTAGATCCTTGATGCTGGAAAGGCATAAGGAAAGGCTTGTGCAACCTTAATCAGCCCTTTTCTGATCTTCAATTACAAAATCACATATTGCATTTTCCATGGGACCCTGCCTGATTCAGTTCACAGAATAGATGGTGTTCACTTAATGAGCAGCTATTCAATATTTTATTTTCTTCTCACACAGTGTGTTGCCCTAGGCACGATTTACTACATGTAATTCAAACCTAGCTGTGCAGCCAAAATTATTAATTTCAGCACAGCTTTTTTTCCTTTGGTACTCATCCTCACAGCACTCCTGAGTGCTACACAAACAGTAAATATTATATTTTCATAATACAACAGTAAGGGTGTTTTCACAATACCCCAGTGTGATTAAATGGGGAGGAGGGGTGGAATTACCCTCTGTATTTCACAGGTGCATAGAAGAGGCAGAGACAGACATTAAAGTCCAAAGAATCAAAAATTTAGGGCACCCCCTTGACAACTGGAGTCCCAATTTTTGAAACTTCTTCATATAATGAAGAATATTCATATACTGAATATTTGAGGCAGGATTCCCATTAAGTCAACTTGCACCCATCAGTGCTCAGGGACGGAGAAGACCTTCTAAGCTGTAGACTAGTCCCCTCCTATCACAGGCAGCTTTTTAATAATCTTATCAAATTGGACTGAATAGGAATTGGGTTTCTTGAGCTCCTATTAAAAAGCGGAGAACTCACTCCTCTGATAGTTAGAAACCATTTTCTAATTTTCAGCCTAAATTTATTCATAGCCAGATTACACTCATTTGTTCTTATGCCAACATTGTCCTTCACCTTAAATAGTTCCTCTCCCTCTCTGGCATTTGCCTCCGCTGATAAATTTAGAGAGAGCAATCACATTTTTTTCTCTCTCGGCATTTGTCTTGAGGAGCTAAATGAGCTACACTCCCTAAGCTGTCTCTCTCAAATTAAGCTGCCAATTCCCCTGCTCATCCGAGGAACTGCTTTCCATACCTGCTCCAGCTTACGCTTATCTGCTCTGAGCATGGCTGACCAGGCTTGTATGCAGCACCTGTGTGCCTTCACCCAGAGGAGGCTCAAGCAGTGAAATGGTAACTGGTGGTAACTAGAGGAGTGACAAGTGCTTCTCCATCTGTCCTGGAAATGGTGTGTCTTAGAATCAGCCTATGACTTCCGCAGCTACATCCCATCAGTAGCACCCCGATGACTGCAGTCTACCAGCACATCCCAGTTTTGCTCCTTTTCGGTTTCCAGCAGAAATTCTCAGCACTAGTTGAAAAAATGCATGTGCTTTGTACCACTGAATTTCACCTTGTTCCTCTCCTCCCAGTCCTCCGGATCATCACTGCGTACCTCTGCTCCAGTATCCCAGCCCAGATCTGTGATGGCGATGCTGCCCACACCACGTCACTGGCTGACTTCATTGGCAGACTAGTGAACATACATAGGTACACACAGGTGTATGTGAAGAAGCTTTTTGAACACGCCTGCTCCTGAGATCAATTCTAAAGAACCCAACAGAAAAAAAAACAGAGCAACTGTTAGGAAAGCACATAGGTCAGATTTGAGAGTTCAGAATATTAGACACCTTGATTTCATATCTTTTGAAAAACTGCTGTACTCAGTGGCTGTCAAATGCTGATCACCTACTTGATGTGAAATAAATTGTATTTTTGGTTCTGAGAAGATTACACTCATCATTAAAAAGTAAGACCGCTTCAGTTATGACTTATATATGCACCTTTTGGGGATTCATGTGTTTTTCTTTAAACTGTGGTTTGATATATGCAAGGCTATTTATAGTCATCTTTTTTCAGTAAAACATCTACCTTACATTCACATACTAAAAAACCTGGTAAATAATGACCAGACAAATTGAACGCAACTCGAGAAACGTAATATGCATTTGACAGGAAAAGCGAAAAGTTTAGACAAGAAATCCAAGGAAGGAGAGTAAAAGCAAGGTAGTGAGTGTGTGACACCATGACTTAGCTGAAATAAATCATGCCCTAGTTGCACAGACTGCTTGCTTTTCTGTCTGAAAATTCTGCATATTTCAGCCAGAATACGGCAAGGAGGAGGATGCTCCCTACCCAGGGGTCGATGGCAGAACCACGCAGAGGGCAGCGTGGTTTGGGGAGATACCCAGAAACCACCGCTGCCACCAGACCACAGTCTAAGCCTGGTGGAGTGGCCCTAACAGGTGGTGGTGGTCTCCACTGTGTGGCTGACGAAAGGAGACCGACAACCTGGTGACCGTGCCAGGCTGTGTCACCATCCTCTCGGATGAGCATCCCCGGACGTGCTCAGAAGGGAACAGAGGCACCATGGCAGCTTCTTACCCTTACCATCTTGCAGACATGTCATGCCAGGCAGTTTTCCTTGCTTTGAGCTTCCTTCAATCTATTAACTTTAATACAGCACTGACTGGCAGTTGCAATGAAATCTGATTGGCAACAAACCCATTCAGGCACCCATGGCAGAAGACCTTGGCAACGTCATGGTGCCATCTGTAGTCTTCCACACGAACAGGAGGATGCAGGTCCCCTCCCAGGAGGGCCAAGTGGCATGCCAGCTCCTGGGGTGACAGCTCAGGCCTTCTTAATTGTCAATGAGAGCTGTATACCCAAGTCTATGTCCTGGAGGCTTTGAAAAATCCATGCATAGGGCAGCAAGTGGGGAGGGGAGTGCATAAGTGTCCTAAGTCATGCCAGGGGGCCTAGGGGCATATACTGTCAGTTAGGCCACTCTATGGATGCTCTTGGGTGTATATTGCCTACAAAATGACCCAGAGACTGTTGTAAGCAACAGAAACTTTCCAAGCCAACAAATTATGGTGATTTCAGAATAACTTAGATAACCCTCCAAGGTGTAGGATGGATCAGATTTGAGCTGGGATGATCTAACAAGACAGTCAATAAATGCCATGCCTCTCTGACCTCAGTAGGACTCAGCCCAGATACATAGAAAAACTTGCAAAATACCCTTCGGAGAGTCAAAACTTAAATACATGGAAACATAAAGCAAACAAGGGGAAATACATGATGTTTTCCGTGAAAGAGCTGCGCTGTCACATGTACTTGGGAAAAGAGAGGAGGAGACTTTTGCTAGCATGCAGGGGATGAAAAGCAGCAGCCATAAGAGAGGCTTGGGTGGAGCAGAGGGCAGGTACAAGCCTGTAGGAGTTGATGAGAGAAGAGGCATAGGAAGGAGCAGTGTTACTGCAGGCACTTCAGGTAAGAGGAGGCATGACCTGCACTGGAGCGGGGTATTGGAGAGGGGGGACCCTCAGCTGCTGGGTCCTACACTACTACCTGCTCTGGAGAACAGGTCTGGTCCTCAATTACCTAGTTGAGTTAATTGTGGTACCTTTGCAAGCAGAAACCGAACAGATCCAACCAGTTCCTCTAAAGGAGACAGTTTTGCCTGCACAAAGGTTTGCACCAGTATCACTAGATCAGTTTTAACAAACATTTTAGTTAAACTGCTGCTGCGCTGACAAAATCTGAGGAGGTAAGGAGGGAAAATGTCTGGTCTCGTGTTACTCTAGTGTGTCTGACAGGAGCATATTTAGTCTCTTTCCAGTGAATGACACCTATTTTGGGGGTAGAAAAAAACAACTGTCTGACAAAGTCACACTTCCTATGCCCCTTATTTTTCCTTGGGAAGCATCTTCAGCTGTGAATACGTATATATACCCTAATGACAGTCAGCTGTCACGTCTGTAAACATACATTTACCTCCCATTAAGGGCTATTTGCCCCTTTTTGTGACCTTTCACCAGCTTTCCACACCCTGGCCATGTGGCACAGATGGTATAATCCTGTCAGGCTAAGGCAGGTGACAGTGCTGCTCAGTGTTTAGTAATCAGTGACTGTAATTAGCCAGACTGGACACAGGCTCAGATAATAGGGCAGTCAACCAGCTGCCAGTCATGAGGCTTTTCCTGTGGACTGCAGGAGATGGAAGAGGGGACGATACAAAGAGGCCGTGCATTTTGCCAGCACGCTTTATACAGAACTGCTGATAATGTTATATATGGTGTTTGTTAATTAAAAAAAAAGAAAAAAAATTCCTTTTTATTCCAGAGTGACTGATAAAAGTGTGTTTCACATCCAGTGGGCATACAGGAGCTTTCAGTTGGTTGTTAAAACTGATGGAGGTGTTTGGAGAGTGTTTAGCAGTACCAAAGCTTTTTCCTATTTGAAGACTATCTTGTCCCTCTTTCCTTATGCAGACATGTTCACAAGCACACAAAATGTGCATGGATGAAGCACTCCAGGTTCATGATCCCTAAACCAACTGGTTTAACACAGGAAAGTGCTTTCACTAAGCTACTAGTTGTTTGCATTCGGAGAGCAGGATTTAGACAAACAAAATTAAACTTAGTTGTAGTGAAAGTAAAGAAAAACCTAAATTAATTCTAATTAAAGAGCTACTGTTAAAAAAATACGATGGGGGTATTGAAACTACTGGCATTAAGAAGTTATCGGAAGAAATATTTTTACTGATTTTAGTTCTTTTTAGGGAGCTAGGTGATCATCCTCATTTCTGATCTTGTGTTAAAGTATGCATTTAGACAATATGTAAGCTGCACACGCTGTATTTAAGAGAAGTAAGCAGTGGGCTGAACTGACAATATTTTCATGTGAGAGATGACTCACTGTCTCCTGGATGGTAGAAAATTCTCCATGCTGAGCAGATGCTCATGCTTACAGTTTGTTCAGGTGGAAGAGGTTTTATTACCAAAGAGGCAAGCAGTCATCTCTCGCAGAGGAGAGGCTGGCATTCATTGCCTAGGAGGGCTTTTTTTCCCCCTACTTCAATATCTCTTTCCTATTTTTAGACATGTGCCCGTTATTACAATGACACTAATAATGAAATATATTTAATTTAAAAAAACAAATGCACACATCACAATGAATCAACTTCTCCCCATCCTTTATTACATATATTCCAATGGCTTTTCTCCCTCCTCCCCTCCAAAATTACGCTATTTATCTGTACGGAGCAGATACCTTAATCTTTTGGGGAAAAAGCAGAGAATAATTTCAATTTCCATGCATTTATGAAAAGACATTCTTAAATAGGCCAGTGAAAGAGATATTGCATCTATAAATAAATTATTCCGAGGCGGGCGGTGGGATGGGGTTACACATCGCCATTGTGCGGGGAGGCTGCAAAGCCTGACCCGGGGAGTGCAGCTGTTGTCTTTGTGCCGGGCACTCTGCCTCTGCCATTGTTCCCCCGATTACAACAGGCACGTCGGGGGCGTGGGGAGGGCAGGCGGGGGTGAAAGGATGGCTGTGCACTGATAACGCCTGGCACTATCACTGAGGGCAACGGTAGGCTTCTCAGCTGCGGCGCTATCGGGGTGCGGGTCTTTTCAGTCACCCCCCCCCCCCCCCCCCCCCCCCCCCCCCCTCACCACCTTCGCCCCTCCCTGAATCAGCAATTTCGGGAGATGTGAATGCGTTCACCTCCTGCGTGTGCCAGCTGGATCTTACTCAGACACACACACGGGATTGTGTCAACAGATGGTGTAAAAGGGGACAAAAAGGACAGTATTTCCAAACTGAATATGTAATATCAAACAGGTGTGGAGGTAAGAAGATGGTAATGAATAAGGAACGCCGTGCTGCAGAGAAGGGTGTCCGCATGGCTCTCAGCAGAGCGACGGGGAGGAAACTCATCGCTCTTACCGTGCTCCGCTCAACAGGAGGGGAAGATGGCCACGATCTTTCTGCCACGGCCATTGTCCCCAGTAACGCAGGGAGGGCTCAGCTGCCGGACAGCCCGGCCCTGAGGAGCCGGCGGAGGTGACGCCCCTGCTGCCCTTTCATCCCTCGCATTGCTGCCTAGTTTCCAGTGGCGCCTCCCAAAGCCCGACGCAAAGGTGCTTGGCCTCTCAGCACCCTAAAAGCCATGCTCACCCCCCTCCTCCAGCTGGGGTGGAGGGAGGCCGGGAGGACAGGGCACCAACAGCAGTGGTGTTCCCAGCTCCTGCTACCTGCCCGCCTGGGGCAGAGGGGAGAAATGCCCCAGGACAGCAAAACCCAAATCAATTGTACTAATCTAGGACCGTGCTGTCATCGCAGATGCATTGGGGACATCTGAGCTGGGGTTACTGAGCGTCAACATGAAAGGCATTTGTGTTGTGGGAGGCGTTGTGGGGCCCATACCTTGCTATAACAATGTGATAGATGCCCGTTTCCTTCTGTGGACCTGCCGGCGCCTAGGACGGCTGTCACTCACGCTGTGCCAACGAGTCTGGCCATCTGACCTTTAGGGCTGCATAGTACACATGGTACCATGAGCCTGGCCGGGGGGAGGGATGCGCCTTCCCTGCGCCCAGCAGGAGAAGCCTGCCCAGCATGCAAAACCCAACAGGACCATTCACCCCCAAGAGGCGGCAAAGCAGCCATGCTCTGCTCCAGCCGTGGAGTCCATCATGGCCAAACTGCCTGCCCGTTTGTACTCCAAGATGTGCACAAAATAGTGCGGGGGCGGGGGGAGGGGAAGCCATACTGTGCTTTTCCTGACACAACAGCTCACCATTATTTTGGAGATTTTCCCCTTCGTAAAACCCAGAGGAAATCCTCCCATTTCTCAGCAGACTGCTGTCTGGTCTTTGAGATCCTCCTCAACTGCTGAAGAGAACCTTAAATCTTAAACCTATTTTAACTTAATTTTTGTATCTGTGTCTGGTTTCTCCATTTATTTCCAATTAGTGTGGGTCTCGCTATCTGACGGCGGTAGGATCACTCATCAGTCTCACTGTTAAGACTGTTAACAGAGACCGGGAGTAAGGGATTTCTAATGTGAAAGCCACGGCCACCCTCTGCAAGCAGGGGTGGAAACTAAGATGTCCATTACTGTGGGACTGGAACTGACTCACTTCATGCTGCTTTGATGGCTTCAGTTATTGTCAGACAGTGTATGGCTGCTTTGTAAACTTGTTTTCACATGGTTCTGTTGTAGGTGCCTAACTTGTATATTCCTAAATTCCTTCTTTGGCTTATCCCAAAGTTATAAAGTGTGTCTATGGTGTATGCATTGTGTACAAACCCACTTTACAGATATTCATATATTTTACTTGCAATCTGGTATGCATCTGTTATATGTAAAAGATGAGCTTACTGCTCTCATCACTTTCAAATTATTCTCTCCAGAACTGTGTTCAGCCAAAACTGAGTATTGCTATTTCCCCATCATTCATGACCTGTCAGCTGCGCTCAACACAATTAACTCTCTTGTTCATCTTGCAATCTTGCCCTCACTTACCTGGCTTGGTCATTTTCTCCTTCCTCTCCCCTAACTGGGTCAGAGGATCTTCCCAATTCCTCCTCCAGTTTCCCATGGAGGTGCCAGCAGGTCTTCACCATGGTCCCATTCTCTTTTTCCAGATTCACGATACCAGCCTCCACCACAGGCACCTATATTTCAATCATCTTTCTCCCAACAGGCTCTTGTTTAACATCTCTCTGCAAGTCAGTAAAGTAATCAAATTTAAGTTACTGGAGAGCCCGCCTTAATACTTTCTTCTTCCAAGGTGGCTACAAAAGATGTAAGAAGACACTAATGTACAGATGCTACCATCCAATATGCTGATCAACACTGTCTCAGTTTTAACTTGTATTCTCTCACTTACACATCTCTCTCTTGTCTGACATGTGAAGGTCTCCGTTTGTACATCACAGCCAGGGCCTCTTGTCCCCCATTGTCTTAATTATGGATTCAATGTGCTGCAGATATATAAATCATGGAAATTTAATCAGGCTTATTGCATCCCTCATCTGCCAGCACAGACTGAAATGAAAGCTGTGGTGAAATAAAGGCTATTGCAAATGAGAGGGAGCAGCAATGCTACATTATGCTCTTGAGCATTTTCTCAAGATACAGCATCTCTGGGGGACCTCTTCCCTCACACGCACCCAGGTGCAATCCCCAACTCAGGCTAAGCCATTTACTTAAAAGTTATATTCAACATATAAGACACAGGACCCAGGCTGACAAGCTGCAGGTGGTTTGTTTGCACAGAAGATGGGAAGGGAGGAAAGCTCGTTGAGATGGTCCTAGGGATGCTCACAGTGTTTTTCAGAGGCAACAAAACTCCAGGGTGAGAATGTGGGGCAGGTGAGCACAGGCTGATGCATGAAGCAAGCGGGCTGGGTTTCTGTCCTACCCCACTCCCCATCACTCAACAGGCTGCTGTGATCCCTGGTTCCTTACCAGTCCCACCACAGTGCTCCCCTTCACATCCTTCGCTCACCCGTTCCTTGCTGGTGGCACGAAGAAGGGAAGGAGTGAGTCTCTCTGCATTTAAACCAACCTCGACAGAAGCCCAGCCATGAAACAGCAAGCTGCCATCTCCATAGCCAGCTCTACCAGTTAGGGCACAGTAAATATTACCACTGGAGTAAGGGTTTAAGCAGACATGTGGGGCAACTTGTCAGGTAATTTCCATTTGCTTAATCAGACCCTGCAATAGGCATTAAATAGTAATGTCTCCTTACAGTGCCGAGAACCTGACTTATCCACAGGCTATTTCCTAGTAGGAAATTGAGGCTGATAAAGTGAATACGCTCAGCGTGGGGTACAGCTATAGAAAAGCCAAATACATATTCAAATTGGGATGGAAAAAATCTCATCTTGATATGAGAATTTGGGTGAAGTGCAATAAGCATTTGTTGTCTAAAGGACACGGCACACTGAAGTTTTTCATCACTGTGCATTGCCAGAGCCTGCATGATTAGCACCTATTGAAATCAATTAGTTTAATCACAGTAATATCCTCCAGGTCTGGATGGTTTTGTAAGACGAGCCCCAAAACTTTGTCTCTGCTGGGAAAATTACCCATTGATGACATTGGCTACACCCTAACAGATGCAGATGAATAAGTAAACACACTAAGCTGCTGAGGTAGACTAGGACAAACACCACTCGTCACTGCTTAGTAACCACTCTATGTTACTCATCTGCCAATGTGTTGGCTGCTATTTAACTTGTTATGTCCTGATTGACACTTGGAGCTAAACAGCATTCAGCCTTTGTTCCTTTTGGAAGCAAGGTATGAAGTCTGAGTATCTGTGGTTTTCAAAATAGCATTTAAAAACAAAGATGAAAGAGTTATTAGAATACAGCAGAGTATAAAATGAATGCTGGAAAATTATTTTAACTTCAAAACGCTCCTATGAGCATTGCTGTATGGGACAGAATATAACACAGATTACAGCCAGTATTAATAAGTAAAGATGAAAGCAAATACTGTGCAAAAAAAAAAGCAGAATTAAGTACTAAGTCAGACCAGCAGAACTGTCAAATGTGTTAGACTATATTCACAAGCAGTCATGTGTGACATGCAGGCACAAAACATAAACATTTGTTTAGTTTGAGTAATTTTGCTTTCTGGAGTAAAAGGCTTTTTTTTTAGGAGGAGGGCTTTTATCTACATGCTGGAATTTTAAATGTCTTATATCCTGCAAGGACTGTTCAAAGCAGTTCCAGAACTGCTTTTCATTAGCAAGTGCTGACTCAATGACCTGTAGAAATGTACATTTTGTGTTCATTAAAAAATTTAAAGAAAATTACTTGGTTTTACTCCTAAAAGGTTAAATAATTTCATTTGGATTTCATCGCTTCAATCACTATATACTATAAAAGTTAATGTTTCAAATATGTTATCACTTGAAAATCAGAATAATAAAGCCAAAACAAACTGGTTTGATTTCAGTGAAGTCTTTGACAGCAATTCTTTTAATGACTTCAAGTAAAGCAATTCCCAAATGTCATTTCTCAATAAATTTTGAAATTTCAGGGTTTTGTTTAAATTTGAGAAAAAACCAAAATTAAGTGCTGGCATTTCTTAAGGAACACAAATGTTGAACTTACTTAGGCAAACGCTGATATAATTGTGCCCAGCAGCCCAGGGGTTTACTTGAAGTGAACAACTGCTTATGAAGTTATATGTGATGTAAGTTTGGACGTATGTGATAAAAGTTTGAACATGAAGTATAGGGCTGCCAGGGCAGGGCACCAGAAGCTTTTCAAGCTGCTCTAATATAATCCAGAATCACAGTTATTGCTTTTCTGCAAAATAAGCATGTCTGCATTTACACTTTTTCCCACTCATGTCAGCTGGGTAAAAGGGGCTAAAAAGGCACTAAAAAGACACTCTGGTTACACCCACGCTGATAAATAGCAGGCTCGAGCACATTCACTGGCCTTGAGGCTCTGCAGTATGGCTACGTCCATGCTCTTGGCCTCTTTCACCCACCAAAAAAGAATGGTGTGAGAAACAAGCATCTATCTATATCAGCTTTACCAGATGGCAAGTAAAAGACATGATTTGTTTACTTCTCATATCAAACAACAGTGGTGTAGACATTACTCTTTATGCGCTTTTTCAAAGTCCCTGATTATCAAGTTAAGAGCAGGGGTTTAAAATCATGTCCATTCACCACAGGCTACAAAAGAGTTTGAAGCCAACGGTTATCTATCTCACAGAAGTTTACTCACATCATTTTCTTGCCCGTGCCCCCAGTTTGTTTTCTGTTCAGCTGGCGTGCAGCAATAGCCCTGAGAAGCATAGATTCTTCCTTTCATCCCTTGTTCATCCTCAGTTCTTTAGACTTAGTTCATAGCAAGCATCAACACCTGAATGGATAAGCTTATCCTACAGTCACAAACCCTTCAAACTCAAGAAGCATCATCTGCTCTCAGTAAAACTATCTAAATGGCCTAGCTCCTCCACTGACAAATACTCCCAGTGCTGCTACATATTGTAGGAATAGTCATCCTCAGACGAAAGGTCTACCTGGCCCAGGAGCTTGTCTCCAGCAGTAATCAACAGCAGATGCCTAGGGAAGAGTATGCAAACACATAGTGATGATTTCCCCAAAAGATGTGTTTGGGATCTCCTGTGCCAGCAGTAATGTCTTTGTATTCAGTTTTCCACAGTGGGATCTCCTTCCACGGATTTTTTGGTGGTGTTTTTTAGCCTGTGCTAACTCTCAGCATTCATAACACGCACCAACAAGTTCCACACCTAAATACACTCTGCATAAGGAAAAACGTAAGGCAGTTTTGAACTGCTTACGTGCTGGGCTCATAGACACCTCGATCTTGTTGGAAAGAGGTAAGGAACAATCAGTCTCTCTATTCTTCTTCCTCAAAACTGAAGATTCTTACAAGTCACTCTGTGTGTGAAGGCATTTCCATACTTTCCTTATTTTCTTTCTCTGAACTTTCTCCAGTTACCTACTACCCTTTTTAAGAAGAGAGGACACGAACTCTTTAGGGCTTTATGCAGTCTCTTTTGTTCTCAGTTTCTTTGCTAATAATTCCTAACATTCAATTTACATTTTTATTGCTACTGAGCATTAAACTGATGCTTTCATAAGAACTATTCATTATAATTCCAAGATCTCATTCCTAAGTGGTAACATTCAATTCAGAGCCCATCACTCTACATGGAGAGTTAAGATGGCTTTTTTCCAGGGTATCACTTATATTTATCTACATTGAACTGGTGATATCAAAATTTGCAACACAGTCAAAACTTCAAGTTCAGCAATATAATAAATATTAAAAAAAATCAAAATTGTGTTTTATTAAGAAATACTCATTTGAATCTATTTCACTGAAGAATTTCCCACCATTGACACCATGACAGCGTAGCATCAAGAGACCTCTACGCATCATTTCGCACCACTTTCTTTTGAGCAGTATCACTATGGCTCTTAATATTCTAATGAGTCATCATGCTATCTTAGAGCCACAATTCCTGGAGACAAGGGAATAGAAGAAAATCCCACCTTTCATTAACAAAAATCAAGTACATTTCAAGCTATCATGGGTGTAAAAGTTAAAGTTTAAAAACGTAATACAATTGCATGGTCAAGAAGAACAGTAAACAGATGAAAAGGACTTAACTTTTTTCATTTTTACATCCATTTTAAGCCTATTTCATGCTTTTTTAAGCATAGTTTTTAACTGGGTAACAGAATTATGATGGTGAACATGGGACACATATATACTTATAGTCTATCAAATTTATTTAGAATGGCAATGTGTGATATATTACTGAAACAGCCTAGAGTTAATTGAGTTTTTCTTTTTTTTTTTAAGAAATCTGGAAATGCTGTCAAATGAATCATATCATCAAGACCATGTTCTTGAGAACATCTTGGTGAGAAAAGATTTAATACGTTCAGAAAAACGCCAAACAGACCACAAAGATTTAGTAGCAAGTAGCGTGGTGGTGAAAACTCTGATGTTGGAGACTCCTATTTAAGACCTGATGGTGCTATTATCTCATCATGCAAATGAGTGTTCTGCCCCACAGGCTCTCGAGTAGTCTAGGAAACATTGCTTACCATCTCTCTTCATGGAGCTGTTCCACAATCACATACCGAGATCCTGATCTGAAGCACTCCGAGTTAGAAAAACAAAACATGAAAAACACAAGCTTTAGGGAAAAAACCCACTCCTTTTATATAAAAAGTTTATGGTGTATATCTACAGCTACAGATAATACTTTGCCTCTGTGACTCCTTTTTCTTTTGTGGTTTTTGTTTTTAATATAGTCAGATGTGTGAGCAAATATATACAGATCAGGAATGTAAATACTATGGTTTATAGATGCTGTTGGAAATTATTTACCATCCAAAACATACACAGTTTTAACAATTTTGAGGGCAAGTTCTACTCTCATCTAAGTATGCATAACTAGCTAAAAAAGAAGCCCCAAAAGAATTGGTGGTTGTTTTAGAAAACTCTTAATTTTCTAAGTTAAACTCTTTGGAAGTACCAATTTTATTAAAGAGCTTTCAAAAAAATTAATACTTTAAAGTCATCTTGAGAATAAATAGCTCTTCTACATCCTCATAAGCTGTAAGCATTATAAGATAATATATATGCACACACCCAGTGTTCACAAAATCTGTTATTTCCATATTTTCCCTGGCATTATATGATCTACTTTTAAATCACGACAAAGGAAAGATTTTTTAGATGATAATTACATTACATGGCATACAATAAATGTAAATCATCTTATTTCCATCCAACATTCATGTCATAAGCATTGGATAGGATCTTATTCAGTACAAACACAAGAATTCATGTTTCAGGTCTTTTATTTCTAGTAAAAAGCAGACTACCTCTTACCACGCTGTACTCATTTTCATTTTATAAAAGCAACCCTTCTTTAATCTTTCTGTCAATTTAATTAGGAAGTGTGAATTGTCACATTTCTAGTACATGTTATAGTCCCTGCTCTGATAGCTTTATGATTTGCACTTTTAACAGTGCATCACTGGAAAGAGATTGGCATGAAGACCAGTAAACCTCAGCAAAGCATTCATTCCTTGCTCTGGGACCCAGTGGAGGGTAGTAACTGAGCTTGATAACCAGACAAATTAGTGAAGGCAAACACCTCCCATCTTTTTCACGCAGTGGGATCTGCCTGCTAGACACCTGTCTGTCACCTGGAAAGGAGACACATGGCTTGCTGCATTGGGGTAAGGAATAAGGAAGACACGCCTGTCTACATTGTCAGGCTAAAACCTTATTTTGGTGAGACTCTTTGCAGGGGAACAATCTATCATAACTGCTCCAGCCTGAGAGCGCTGTCCTCTTCTGTTCAAACACCAACACGTGGAGATACGTTAAATGATTTCTGCAACTACCTTGTTTGCCAGAAATGTCTTTAGCAAGTCAACCTGAAACTCGCTGTTGTAGTATTTTCGTTAACTGTTTTGTTGCTGGGAGTTTGTTTAGATTGGTTTAGTGGGTAAATGACTCTAGTTTGTCCCAGCTACCTTGTTTGTTCTTAGGTGGCTCCTGGTCCACCCAGCTAACCACTGCTCCTGTGGTGGGCTCATAAAGCACTATCACCGCTCAGGCACATACAACATGCATTATTTATACAACTCTTCTCTGATGAGTCGGTGCCTCCTGTTCTCCTGTATCACTTTGGCCACCCTCCAAATTACAATATCATCACTAGAGTATATTTAAACTCATACAAAGTTCTCAGCCATTTCCTCTCAGGTTGAGAGGTTGTTTTGAGATCAGTTGAGGTTGTTTTGAGATTTCCCGTGTTGGGCAAATGATTATTGAAACTGAAATGGCCCCATGGATTTTAGTTTTTGCACTTTCTGACCCTTCCAAAAGCCACCAAGTACACTAAGTACCAAAACCTGAAAAACAGAGGAAGCTTGGATGTGTAAAACCTCAAATATTCATTTCCACCTTGGATTTTGACAGAAGCTTCAGTTGTTTTGTATTTTGCCTGAATCACTTCAGTGTGTATACATTACAGATGGTCAACAGGTAAAATAAAGCCCTAACTTTATTTGTAAGAAGTCCCAACCTTGTACTGAAGGTGCAAAAGCATCACTAGCAAGAAAGCTGGGATAATAATGCCTCAGATAGATAGGGATATAACATCCTACAGCTCTGTAGATGTAAAAAGGATTCTGGCTATAACATCATCAATATGTGGCAGTAAATACGAACAGCAGTGCTAGCTGGTGTGATGGGTGGGAATGGTCACCAAGATACTGCCACTGCCTATTCCTTGGCATTTCACGAATCCTAAGGACCATCACAGTGGCACATGCCAAGTGGCAGAAAGAAAAGGTTCTGCTGAAAGTGTATAAGCAGCTCCTACAAAATAAAAGTATGTTCGTCTTCAGGTTTTAGAGAGAATCTTCACAGAGCCACGCAGCTCCGGGACCTAAGTGATATCGGTGCTAGTCTGTTCAAAAAGCAAGTAGAACACTCTTCCCTTCCTTCAGAAGATACTGACCTCACTTTTGTCTTGCTGTGAAGTGAAAGTTTACTGGATTACTTGTTAGCTTGGAGTTATCTGCCGTATGGCTGTTGGAGTTTTTCATGAGTGAACTCCTCACGTGGCTGTGGGAAGGTTTTACGCAAGATAGGAAACAACTTGTAAAGTATTTTGACTGAGATTCCAGATATGTGAGTGTCTTATGTTCTGCATGACCCTATATAGAATAGGCAGAAAAGTACAGTACTTTTTTCTATTATAGATGCAAGTGTACGATTAAGGAATGACAAAAACTACCTTTGCCTTTTGGGATGAAGTAAGAGAATTAATCATTTACTTCCCATGAGACAGTGTTACAGAGTTGAAGGGCACAGAAGTATTAAATGTGTTAGGCAATAATCACAAACTAAAAATGATGTTGTAGAATATGCATCTAGACATGACTTTCTGTTTTAAAATGTACCTTGGTGCAAGTTACATCTGACTAATACCAACACATAAGATCTTTAAATCTACACATAATAAATAGAGTACTTCATAGGTTTTATTTATTTGGATTTATACACAACCCAAGTGCAACAATCTGGTGCTCTCGACACCTGTGCCATAAAAATACAGCTCTTGGAGCAAGATGCCCACAATTCATTGTTTCCGTATCGCATGGCAAAGTTTATACTAATGAAACAAAACCACCCCATTTTCAGATGGAGTACACATCACAGCTCATCTCCTAAAACTCATTGTAACAGACAATGATCTAACTTTGCCCTGGCAATCAACTAACTCAAATTATTTCAGGCTTGGTGAAGGAAATGAAAGCTTCAAAACTGTGGCACTTCTACTTAATAAATTAAAAGACCTGTGGTTGAACATACTTTATATAGGGAGTGAAAAACAGCTTCTGCAGTCAGCTGCCAGCAAGTTAGGGCTATAGAGGTCAAACCAACTGGTAGTCAATGCCAAAATGTAGAGCCAGCTTCTACTAAACAGCAGCGGGGTAGGAGGTGGCATCTTGAGGAGCAGTGAGGTCAAAAGCAATCCTGCCACAAGCACCGTGATGCCTGGAGCTTGGCTTCACTATTCAACCGCATCAGTTGTACTCGGAGTGGGGACGGAAGGAGGGCTGCATCTGTGTGATGAAATCACTGCAGCATGTGTTTCCTTCCCTGATTTTGATCCCGTTTGCACTTGGATAAGAGGGCAGCCAAGTTGCAATCTCACAGCACTCCATATGTATCACCCAAAAGGAAAAAAAAAAAAAGAATTGTCCAAAACTAATCCTGAAAATAATTCTGCAAGAACACAAAGACCACGTAGAAGCAGCTTAATGGCACAAGTTTGTGTTTTTAAAGCCTTTGTTCAGAGTTTACGAATTTGGTCCTACTAAAACAGAATGCACTCTTACTTTTTTCCAGTCAAAGCGATTTCTACATGAGTTGAAGCATAAGCAAACAGAAAGTCTATGGTGGAGCTGTTTGCCAGCTCAGTCCATGCTCCAGAAGCACTCCTGCATTCCTCAGAACTAGGAAGCTCTTGCACAGCAACATCCATGCCGACTCTGGCGCCGCCCGAGACTCCCTGCCAGGCCGACAGACAACGACCTGACCGTGGTTATTCATGTCAGCGCTCACCTTGACCCCAGCTACGGGACATACTCTGGGCAAGAGACCTTGCAGCGCCTCGGCAAGTCCAGCGAGCCAGGAGCACAGCAGATTGCTTCCTCCGCAAGAGAAGCTACCACAAGCACAACCCACTGCGTTTCAGATTTCTACCCCAGCTCCCCACAGAATGATGAATGCGCCAAGTCACGCTCTGCAAGGCATTTCATGGCCTGGGACCAACACCGATAAATTTCCAGAGAAGAGACCATGGTCAACAGTCACACAATGAAAGCTACACAGTAAAATTAAAACTCCCTGTGGGGAGAAGGGTTTTAGGGCTTTCCTGAGGTCCAGTCCTGAAGATCTAATAAAAATCAGAAAAGTGCTTGACCCCCTTTTATCCCAAATGCAAAGCATATTTCTTCATTTACATATACATTTGCATATCACAATATATGTTATTGGAAAACACTCATCAAAACAAACCCACGTTATTCTAATATGCACGTTTCTTCCTCTGCAGGGTGGATGGAAAAAAAAAAAAGACAGATGAGTAGTCATGCTTTGCTTATTACCCTTACAATAAGGTTTTCAGATACCACGGTGGTAAATCTATTTTGAATAGCAAGCATTTGCTTGATGCTATTATTCTACAATTTCTGTGGGAGATTTCTTGTCACCTCGGAAATTATACACTTGGTTCTAGGAAGAAAAATTAGCTTTACTCAGAGGTCTAAGTAATTCGGATATATGGCATGCAGCATCTAAAACAAAACTCTAATATCAACAAACTCAGAAGTAGATTTTATGACTGTTAAATATACATGTTGCAAAAGATTAGATTTACTGTTTTGCTCAGATTGTGTTAGTCATTTATAACATTTGGGCACTGAGCAACATAAACTTATTTTATGGTTCTTTCATCCTTTCTCAAAAGGATTCCAGGCTCCTAGATAGGCAAATTCAACACAAGGTTTTCTGGGATATAGGCACTGCACATACAAAGGTATTATTTCTGATGGATAACACTCTTTTAAGGTCTTTTCATGATCCATTAATTTATGAATTACACAGCAGAGTAGGGATTGTGAAGAGCTTAATTTCAGTTATATGTTGATCTTTTTCCCTTGAAGCAGCTTTTATCTAAAAAGTAAGCAGGACTAAAAATAACATGTTCTCTTAGATTGACTCTGACAGGTCTGATTGATTGATAGAATTTAACTGTTTTATTCTTTGCTTATCAAAAGGTGGGCAGTTAGGCCCATCCCTATCTCTAAATAGGAATATGCACAGAAAAAAAGCAAAGCTGCAAAGAATAATTCTTAGGCTTGCCTCATTCACAGCAGAGTTAGAAAAAGCAATGCAGTTGCTGTGAAATAAAATTTACAGTAAGGTATTAATTGTGCAAATAAATGTCACAAAAAGATTAAGGTAAAAAACAACTTGGTAAAACTTTTCAACAATGTACTGGCAAACTGACCTCATGGGAGCCAGATTTCCAGCAAAGCATCCTTCCTCCACCTTCTCAGTCCTAATCCAGTTCAGGTAAACCAGAAGTAAGTTAATATTGACAAGTTATTTAGAGGTTGATGAGAAATTAGTCTCAAGGTCTGTCTTATTTGAAAAGAATATTGGTGCTTTTGCTCATGGCTCAAAGAAGAGACCAAACAGCAATGAGCATAATTATGGAAGTATTCTTACCCCCTAAACGCTGCTCCCCCACAAGGACTTAAGTATAGGGAAATTTCCATTGCCATCATAAGTCAGCTTTATAGCTAATACCTCAATATTTAGAGCTGTTATTTCTCTCTCTTTTCTCTCCTCTCCCTTTTCTTAAAGCAAGGAAAAAACCCAACAGCCCTCAAAACTGAGAGGGAGAATCTGCCAGTAAGCTAAAGAAGTAATGATAAAATTCTGACCTCAGGAGTTTTTGGATCCAAGCAGCAACTGTGGACACTGCTGCAAAACAGAATTTGGCCAGGTGTTTGCAGTACAATATTTAAAGAAATCCAGATTAGCTGCAATTAAGAGATCTGTTTATTGCTGACAGGGTGTGGCAATATGTAAGAAACGCACAGTATCCTGAGAGGGAGTTTCTTAACTTCCTTCTCATTACATTCAATGGTTTCTGTTTCACAATGAAAAAGTGTGAAAAAATGCTGACAATATTTACATTCAAATTTCTCTTGCAAATTACACTGGTCTTCAGTATCGGCTAAGATGATGAAGCTAACATAGACTTTAATATGACCACAATCTTTCTTAATTCTGAAAAAGCAGAACCCTCTTTTTCTTCCGCACGTTACCCCAGAGGCATTACCTGACGATGTACAGCCAGATCTCGGTTTCTTGAAGTTCTCACAACATTTTCAGGCATTACAATTGACGGTAATACTCTTGCCATAACCATAATTGTCATCAAGAGATGAGATATCCATTTAACATTTGTATAATAATTCTTCTATCTCTTTTAATAAAACTTATGAAACAAAAAGCAAGGTTTTGTTCAGAATCAAACCCAAACATAGCTGTCTGTTCCATAGCGTGGTGGTTTGGCCTTCCAAAGGGGCTTCTTTGCACATCAGTAAATCTGTGACAGTTTGAGAAAAATAAAAAAGAAGATTCATTATGAAGGTAAAATTGTCTGAAATCCAAACAATCATGTAATGTTCTTGAAACAAACACACACATGAAATTCTAGGGTTAAACGGGAGAAAGCTGCCTAAGCACACCTGAAAACATTTCAAATGGAAATTGTGAATTCTAAGATACCTCTGAAAATATCCAGTCATCAGTATACAAGCGAGCCAAATGCAGTCACTAAAGGTCTTATTTTATCGGCATATAGGACAAACTCATTTCTTACATACACTTTTTCAGTCCCCAGTCACCTATTTAAAACTGATCTAGTTAAATTATTTCAAAATTATAATTTGGAGATCAGTCACACGATCAACTTACTACTATTTAATAACTTACTAGGCTTCAGCTGAGCATAGTAACAGAGTGTGTGCACACTCTTAGACTACAAGCAAACATGAGGAAAAAAAAGAACCATTTAAACCTCTGTGAAATGGAGTTGTTTGATCTAACAATTTCTGCCTTGTGTTGGTGATGGGCTACTGGACTGCACACAGATTTTTCTCCACTGGCATGGGGTAACCCATTAAACCACTGTAACTCAATTTCATGTCTGACTACATAGGCAGAATTGAACTGATTGATAGAGTTTGAGCAAGGTTTCACATTGTCAAGGCAGATACGGTCTTCCTAAGGTAATAGATACTTTTCCAAAAGGGAGAACGTATTGAGCATTTCTCTGCTCTAAGGCTTTACATACACTTAAATGTTACACTGCCCATTTTAATGATACTGAGACAGTTAAAATGGTACATCTGGTTTTGTGTATTGCAGTTATGCTGATATTAGCGTAGCTGTACTAGTATAATTACTTCTATACAGAAGAAGGACTACTTCTTCATTATTAGGGATCTTCAGCCCTGTGTAATTATATCCACGTTTACGAGCTGTAGCAGTTGTCAAAATAGTTAGACTAGCACAAAAAAACCCACCCCTATTAAGCAAGGTCGTTTTGGAACAATCAGTGATAGTTTTCAGCTGGCGTGTAATCTGGGTTTCTCAGCCATCGCCTGATACACTTATAAGCCTCTTTATGTGTAAGGAAGGTGTAGATGAGAAGCTGTTTCACTTGCAGACAGAATCATGCTGTTACGAACACAGGGAAAACATGGGGAAGGTAACAGAGAAAAGACAGCTAACAGACTTTGTCTGAACTCCAAAATGCACAAATGAGTCACCTCTATAGAGCACATCTTGATGATACGAACTATCTCTACAAGAAAGTGCTGACCTAGCATGGGAAACAAGAAATGTCTCGTACTTGATTGCTGAAATTACAGTTGTTTCATGAATTGCATTTTGACAGCTTAAGTTTTTGCCTGCATTGAAAGAGCCAGCAGGTTTTTGCTGTTCTGAAGCTAAGTCCAAATAGTTATTTTGATTAAAGACCTAAAATAGCCAATAACTTGTTGAAAATATGGGAAAAGCAGATTCACACTGCTTCTCTTTATTTCCAGAATAACATCTAGTGTTTGTGTTGTTTGAAGGCATGCATCTGTGTTTGAAGACTGAAGACCTGCATGCTGCTGGCATAATGTGTAGGATTTTTAAAGCGGTGCAGTAGTCCATCGCACGTCATTGATTCTAGCACCAACGCCAATTGCTTTTGAAATAATCCAATAAAATAGCCATCGAGGCCATCAATATTTTTCCCATTATCACAATGTAGAGGCCATTCAGATAATGACCACCACCCTGGAA
>NW_008824806.1:5366140-5387141 GCF_000699105.1 Pygoscelis adeliae | reverse complement strand
ATTAAACTTTTCTTATCTCAAGCCACGAGTTTTCTTACTTTTGCTCTTCTGATTCTCTCCCCCAACCCACCGGGGCGGGGGGAGAGTGAGCGAGTGGCTGTGTGGTGCTTAGTTGCCAACTGAGGTTAAACCACGACACCTGGCAACTACTGGAAAGCAGTGTGGTTGAAGGACTGGCCCTTTTCCAGCTGCTGGCACTCCTCTTCTCTATAAGGAGAGGCAACTACAGAAAATCCAGTAGGTGCTTTGAGGAAAAGAGAAGAATCAGCTGGGGTTTCAGAGTCAAGCAAAGAGAAAGGGGTAGGGTGGTCACCAAAGAGTCCATAGACTGCACATGTGCTGACGCTAAGCTGCATCCAATGTCTCTCTGAAAAAGTGCACTTTCCTTTCCTCTCCCAGGACATCTATTAGTGCATGATGTCTTCTTTGGTGAGGGAAGACCAGGAGAAATGACTCACTAGTACCTACAGGCCTGAAGATATTCTGGCAGCAAGACAGTGCAACAGGCAGCAGAAACAGCATCAGAGTCATGATAAGCAAGGACCAACCTAGATTAACTATATTCTCTTGAGAAGGAACGATGTGAAGTTTAGACTGGGGGTTGAAGAAGTAGGAGCACCTCTCCGAGTATCTACTGATGAAGAATTCCTCTGAAGTTTTTCACATCTTCCAAAGAGGAAGGAGATGTCCAATAGCAACTAAGATCCATAACAGACTAAAACACAGCTTCATTCGACTCCCACTCAGGAACTGTCCTTCAACAGGATTTTATAGTTTAAATTTCAAATAGGGCACAACATGGGAGCTGGACATATCAGCCACTTAAAACATATCTTCATAACTTCTGTCAAATGGTGGAAAAGGGGAGGGTTGGGGTTAGCAGGCTGTTCATCTAGTCCAGGTGGATCATCTAAGCGGATAATTTAGTCTCTGTGATATCTAAATCATGACCTATTTATTTTAAATTCCAATAACGGGCTAATTAGTGCTAATTACAGTAGCAGGATAGTGACATGGCCATTCACACACAAAGAACTTGGCAGAGACCAAACTCCACTTACACATAGATCTGCAAAAAGAAAGAGCACGCTGCACTTCGTCACATCTCATTTGGGTTGCCTTCAAAATGCTGAGCTAGAGGCAAAAGATACTACGGTTCATTTCCAATTCCCTGTCTAATCCTCTCACCCTTAATTTATTTTAAAAGTTTAATCAGAAGTTCATAAAGCTCAGATATAAATTTTTAAATTAAAAAAATTAAGCACGTGCAGGTAAGCTTTTTAGGAATTCATGGCTGGCCCAAGTTTCGTTATGAATAGGGGCTTTAGCAGTTCACTTTTCCACAAATGCTACTGTGATAAAATGTAACTTTCATTCCCTCACTGTTGCTTCAGGGATGTGTCATTTACAGAAAATAAATAGAAGACGTCTATCACAAAGAAACCATGTTCCATTCGGGGTCAATGAAAATCTGCACCTCACTCTGGAGTTTCTGGCAGCATAGTAATAACTTTTCTGCAGAAATTGTCACTAACCGCTAGAAACCTTGGTACTAATAATGAAAGTACTTGTAGATATTCTTAGTATACAAATAATGTAATATTTGCAGAAGGAGAAACCTGACTAAATTTGGGCTTTTCAATTTACTGTTGGTTGATGAAATTGATGATATTAATAGTTCTTTAAAGAAGTCAGCCAGCTTGGGAATGCGGATTTCTATAATGTTCTTTGATTTCCAGAAGTCAAAGTGTTTTGACAAGATCTCTCTCTAAAGGCTCTTAAAGAAACTAAGTTATCAGAAGGATGAAAATTCTGTAGTAGATTAATGATGTGTTGGAGCGTAGTAATAAATTGTTTTCACCGTGGGAGAGAAGCTATCAGGGATCTGCACTTGAACTTGTTCTCTTCAGTATATTCATAAATGATCTGGAAAAGGGAATTAATAATGAGATGGCAAAGTTCGCTGATGATACAAATTACTCAGAACAGTCAATACTTCAAAAGGTGTTGTTATACTGAACACTGAGTGATTCAGCAACAAAAATGTAGACGTTATTTAATATCAATAGATGCAAAGTAATACACATGGGGGAAAAAAAACTAACTGCACATACACAGTGATAAACAATAAATAATTATTTATTAACACTTCAGGAAGAATGTCGGACTCGTTGTTGCGACCTCTCTGAAGACATCTGTCCAGTGCTCGCTAGCAGACAGAAAATGCAAACTAAATGTTACAAATCATTACATAAGGATGAAAAGTCAAAAGACAAACTATTACACCACTGTATAATCCCAAACTGTATCCACATCCAAAATAATTCACCTAGGTCTGATTGACCTGTGTCCAAAGGTTTATTAGAAGTAGGAATGGCATATGCTGGACAACACAGATGAATAGCAGTGTACTACTATAACTGTACGAGGATGGATGAAAGTACTTTTCAACTTGGAAAAGAGATGACTAAGAGGAAATAAGTGTATATAAAAGTGAGAAGAGCATAGATAGTAAGGAACAATTGTTCACTATTTCTCATATCATAAGACTTAGCAGGCACCAAATATTACCATTTAAATGAAACAGAAATATTTTTTCACACAATTCATAGCTACACCGTATAGTTTACTGCTACAAGAATGTTGTGGCTAACAAAAATATAAGTGGGTTTAATAAATAATTAGAACAATCTATAGAGAAAGGATTCAGCAGAAGCTAATAAATATATAATGCACTTAAATCTACAGTTTAAGTAGTATGTGCGTTGCGCACAGCTGGAAATTGGGGAAAGTATCACTCCGTGCTTGTCCTGTTCTCACCCCCAAGAAACAGTTAAGAGACCATACCCTGCTCTGATTTACTGTGGCCATTCTTATCCCATTATTTAGACCCAAAAGCCAGAAGTTTCATGATCTAATTATATCTGCCTTCAAGAAACAACTTAAATTTGGCTTCTATTTTCAGCACCAGGCAGGAAAGCCATTAATTCTCGCTTGCAATAAATAGGGGCTGAACATTGCTGGCACAATTATTAACTCCTTCCTCCAGCAAGCATATTCTGTACTGCTGCAGCAATCCCTTCTGGCTTCAGAACAAACTCCGCTCCCTACTTACTCTTCATCATCTGACTGTGTATCCAATTGATCTCTCATCTTGTTCTTCATTATATTTATCATATTGTACTTTACTGATTCTTGCATACAGAGGAAGCTTTTGCGTTCTGTTAGACATCTGACAGTATATTACATGTAATCTTTAGTCACATTGCATTGTATTTAAAAGCAATATAATGAATTCTTTTACATTCCGCAGTACAATTTTATTTTCTGAAGTGACTTTTTTTCAGCTTTGTCTCCCTGAACATTTCAGAGCATGAAAAGCTACAAATCATTGCCAGGATGGCACATGTATATATAGATAATATATTTTCAAAATCGTATTCACCAAACTATTTATATGAACAGTTTTATTGATCAGATATTTACATTACTTTCTACGGTTAGGAAAATAATGTTTTAATTATAGAACCAGTAGTTAGATGGGTACATGAAGCTGCATTTAAAAATGGAAGAGGTGAGAAAGCCGCAGCGTGCTCAAGCTCTAAGGCAGGGTTGCTCCTCAGCACTAACGAGAAGGCAAGGTGTGCAAAACCAGCCTCATCCACTTCTCTCCCCTAAGCAAGCTTATGCACAAATTAAACTGAAGCAAAAACAAGAGTTATAGATAATGACTGAGCTTTTTAATAGAGTTTATATGCTTCACTTCCACAGCATCTTAATGAAATTTGAATGCCTAATTCTTCTGGGTTCTTTTAAAAAACCCAGTCCGCATCACCAGATGCATAAACTATGACTGAATGCTTTCTTTTAACATTTCCTAGTCACAGGGCAGATGAACCACATTCTGTGCAAACTATAAACTGCATTTACAACAGCCAACTAAAGTGCAGGAAGGCCTGGATTAACCCAAAATATAAGGGATGATTTGTAAAAGCTGTAGTTCCCAACTGACCTTCAGAAGGTAGACAGCAAGTGAATAAACACCAGAAGACTGGTTCTCAGAATAAATCAAAAATCCATTACCAGAAACTTTAGAGCCTTTAAAATACTGACTTTACAGCAACAGAAACAGTGATACAAGAAACGCATATTTTACTTCTTCATCTTTTTGCATCAACGAATCCAAAACTACTCTGCAAAGCGTGTGCAGATACGTCTGTCACAGGGCAGAAGCCCTCTGAGCAATAAAGGCCAAGAGGAAGGGTTGGCATGAGACCTTGCAGAGTATCAGTCCTCCAGAGATGCTGAGCCCCATGAGCACCAGGAACATGGGCACTCCAAAGAATGTCACCCTAATTCAGGCTGACCTAGTTCGATTTACCCGCTCTGAATAAACAACCTTAAAGAGAAAGATTCTCTGACACCTTAGGAATAAAACGCTCCTTTTAAATTCTGTGTATCCTGTAGAGTTTGGGTTAAGGGAGGGTGATTTTTAGGGTTGGAGGCTGTTTATGACAAGGCCAGATACAGAAGCTAAAAAGGAACATCACACAGTGCATGTCTGATGTGTTTTACGTATTGTTTTTCAGCAGGTCTATTTATTGAGAGATTGATTCTGATGGTTTGAATCAACACTGTGTTAGCACACTCTGCTTCTTCATTTCGATAATTAATGGCAAGCTTCTCAAATGTTGGCTGAAAATTTTCCTAGGCAGAGTTTTTTTTTTAGCTTGGCTTCCTGAGGAAATGAAGCTTGCGTGCATCACACTGTCTCTCTGTCATGTCTGTTCAGCTTAAACCAAATTAAACAGAGTAGACATTTTTAAAATAGTAAGACCTTACAACAGACCTGTACAACATTCAGCACATCATGGAAGGCAGCTCCCAAAGTCATTAATTTTGTTGCTAGCAGAGGAGAAGGGCAGTCGATTAGGTTCAGCTGGTAGCAGCTGCTGACCATGCTGAACACGTATAGGTTGGCCACCTTGCATGCATGCATCTCCAGAACCGCATCTGCTGGGTCATTCCCAGTCACTAGGCCAAGCAACGGTAGCTAAAAGCCATGGAAAAAACGAAGTGCAACACCATGGCAGAGGAGCTAAGGGGAAGTAAGGAATCTTACTATGAGGACACAGAAAGATTGGAAGGTACCATGGTAGTGGGCACTTCAGTGTGACGAACATGATGTATCGCACCTCAAGAGATACAAAGCAAGAGCAAACCAGTACTCATTAGTTCTGCCATTCAATCTGGATCTGTTGGGTTTTTCCCTTCATCTCTCTCAATCCATCTACCTCCAATTTTCCAGCCGGACTTACCTTTGCTTGCAGCTCCCATGTACAAACCTCTGTACAAGCACAAAGAGCTACAGATGGGTATTCAGTCACCTGTTAGATGATGTGTACAAGATAAGCCCATGATATATGATTAAGCATACATATATCATAAGCTAATGTTATATGTGATGCAAACCAATGAGATACGATAAGCGATACGATAGATGATATGTAAAGTGACTTACGCGGTAAGCCAATATGTCTATTTACATAAGCAAGTGCCAACTCCACTTGCACACAAGTAGCAATTGAAAACGTGTCCCTCCATTGTACCCACAAAAAGAATACTTAATGGCTCATGTAAGACGGAGGCTGCCTTTCCTTCACCCCCTTAAGAAAAAAACATGCTGACGTTGATGAAACAGCAAGTCTCTTTTCACAACTTCACGGGATGATAATAGGTGTCTGTTGACAGCCTCAGCTTCCCGTACAGAAAGGAGGATCGTCATGAAGCAAGCGAGTACTTTCACATGTGTGCAATAGAGAGTAGTGTAAGACCAGAGCCACCTGCTAGCACAGCCACCAGGCAGAACGCTGGCAGACCTGTTTGCCTCTTAGGAGATGACGATATGTAGCTTGCCTGCTCCTGACATCCCTCTTTCCGCTCACTGCCATTTGCAATTCAGCAGAACCAAAACAATAAGAAAAGCCATTGCATCCTCCCTTTTCGGTACTGTATTAGTAAAGTTTCTTATTTTTAATTTGGAAGGGCAAGTTTTTTAAACAAAAGGTGGGGAGGGCTGCACAAGGAAGCCAGACTCGGAGGCAACGCTGCTGCAAGCACAGCAAACCCTTTGTTAGCTGCTGCACGCAGCCGGCAAAGAGGCACTCGAGCAGCCTGCGTGGCAGCTCTGCAACTCTGTCAAGCATCACGACTGGCATCAGCCTGTTTTGAAAAAAGAAACAGTATTTGTCACCTATAACTCTTACTGCAGCAAAATTAAGCTGGCAAAATCTTTAGAAATCAGTAGAATTTAAACCAGAACAGGCAACCTGCTGTCTTGTATGTGACATAATGCTTCACCCATTTACTGCTGCTTTCCCCAGTGAGTTGGGTTATGCAAAAAAAGAAAAAAAATTCAATCTTGAAGAAATTAAGCTAATATGAACGCCAAAAAAGGCTGTGATGCCTCTGCCCCAGGCTCCAGTAACGATAGTGAGTTGATTATATGAGATATGCCCAAATGATCATAATTACAATCTCAGATATGCATAGATGTCATAATGAAGAGGAAAGCAAAAAGACCTCAAAGTCCTTGCTACCCTGACTTAGGGAGGAAACCGTCTGATCCCCCAGCTAGCTGGAAGATAGCAGCTATCTAAAAGAGAGGACTCCACTGCAGAGAATTGGCCTCATCTCTCCAAGGTTTTATGACCAGCTATGCCTGTCCCTAAGGCTTCAGAGAAAAATGAAATTAAAAAATCCAGAATTAACCTACAGAATCAGCTTCTCGCCTTCTGCAGGCAGCCAGCTGTAGCCCTGAAGCATGAGACTTTTTTTTTTAGTCATTGTCTTAACATAGAGGTGAGCGTGCAGAACATGTCGAGGGCAATGAGAGCCTTCTGTTCTCCTCCACAGCTTATGAAAGAAGAGAGTGACAAAGAACAAATATAAATTTGCAGATGTACAGATTGCACAGAAGAAATGACCTCCACAGCCATCCACAGAGATACTCACAAGCCTGTTCCCAGAGTCAGATTAAAGTGTATCCAATTGGACTAAATTCCTAGCAATGGCAAGCTTACCACCTACCTACACTGGGAAATTATTCCTATGTGTAATCATCCCTCACCGCATCTTCATAATGATTGAATTTTTCAAGCTTTGATTTCCAGCCATTGGATCTGTTCTGTCTTTTTCTGCAAGACTGAAATCTATACTTGATTTAGTTGTTCTTTTGTCCCTAATACATTGGTAATGCCTTCTTATTGTCTTAAGCTCTACTGGCCAGTAATAATTCCTTTTTACCTTTATCTTCTCTAAAAGTCATTTACATTTTGTAGATTCAATTTTCATTCCCAGTTATGCCCCCCTTTTCCATACTTAACATATTGATTTCTTGTTTAATTATCACCTTTGTGCCTTCTTTACTAGGCTAGCTTTCCTCTCCAAGGTAGCTTACTTGTGTGCTCATTAAAGCGTAGCCTTTAGAATACCCAGCAGGATTTCCTTGAGAAGTCCCATTTTCCATTAAAACTTCCCCTTTTAGCACTCAGTTAGGGAAACAAGTTGTTCTGATGAACCGGTCGATTTTACGTTTCACATAATACTGCCTGGTGCCAAAGTCTGCTTCCACAAAGTAGAGCATACTGCGGTACCCACAAGTTTTTTGGCGATCAGTGGCTGACGCTGCTCGGTGCATCAGAAAGTCCAACGCTGATTTATCTCCTGCTCCATGCAGACATTTCCATCTTACGATATCCTTGAGATTTTCCTGATATTAGATCTTTAGAAAATTTAAGGTGTTCTTTTTCCTAATGATGTTCAGAAGAAGTCCTCATTCTGGATTTACTGATGGCAATGCATCTTTTCCTCACACATTGTGGACGACAACTAGAAAGCGGTGCTCTCCATTGCGACAGAATTTGTCCCCTGTAACAAATGTCCACCAGTCACATGTTCTGCTTTGCTGTTAGTAAAATGGATGGAAATTTGTGCCATTTTCATGCTACACTAGAAATTCCAAATTAATTATTCTCATTTAAAATTTTGAAATTATTAATTTTTTTGAAATTATCTTTAAAAAGTGCTGTGGAAATATTCTTTCCCTTTGACATACCAATTAAATTAAAATCATCTTTGTTTTTCACACTTTGACATGTGCAAGTGCAATATAATCCGGAGAAGTCAACTGCACCATTTTTATTGTGCAAGTAAACTGCCAGTGTTAATGGTGGTGTTTTTGTTTTGTTTTGTTTTGTTTTCGTTCTGGCACTTGGATTCCAAAATAAAACAAGAGTAGCAATGAATATTTATCAACTTTTACTACCCAGTACACCAAACACTATACCCAAGTTACTTTTGTTAAAAAACTGTGGTGCTTGAAAATATTTTTAGATATTTCCTGGCTCCTCTAAAACAAAACAAGTAGATCACTTATCCCACCACAAGTTACTATACCGTATAGATAAAGCTATATGAGGTACAAAAAGAAAAGGTGCAAGCACCACCATATTCAAAGCAAAAAGTATTATGGTAAGTACCTTTTTTAAAAAATTAAATTCAGGTAGCCCCTACTTACTCACCAACACTACCAAGATGGAGCCATTCAAGTCATGACTAATCACTTAACTCCAGGCATGTTCATTCACATCAAAGGGAAGAAACCAAACACAAAGATCTAGTATGTTGTAAGGATCATACTGGAGCTGGGCAAACACGGTTTCTTCTCTAAATTTTGGGGAATTTCTCTGGACTTTCACATTTCTGAACCAAAGCGAGAAGAGAAGAGAAGAGAGTGCACAAAGGACAAATAATCCCTGAGGAGGTGCAACACCTGTAGTCCCTAGTCTAAGAAACAACAAAAGTATATTAAACAAAAATATCACCATGGCAACAGGGGAGTTTGAAGGAACCCCAGAATATGTTGTGGCTTGTTACAGCCTCCTCCCGAGGGCACCGCTCAGGGTTGTGAGCAACACAGGTCCAACTCTTCAAAAGAAGGAAAGAATTGAACCCACATCTCCCGTACTGTGGGTGAGTGCTGAAGTCATTGGGCTTTAGGGTAAATAAGGAGAGCACCTCCCTTTTCTTCCTGAAGCTTTGTGAACTTCTGTGCTTTGCTTTCATTATATGTAGTCAAAAATTAAATAGTATTATTGGGGGTAAAAGGACCTAGGACTACTGGTGGATTGCAAGCTGAACATGAGCCAGCCTGGTACCCTTGCAGCAATGAAGGCAGTGGTGTTGTGGGCTGCCTCAGTAAGTCTGCCACCAGCAGACAAAAGGACGTGGTAATTCCACTCTCCTCAGCACTTATTAGGCCACATCTGGAATTCTATGTCCAGTCTTGGTCCTTCTAGCTCAAAAGAGACATTTAAAAATTGGAGAGGGTCTAGAGAGGGCCATCGATATGATTAGAGGACTGGAGAACTTGACAGATGAAGAAAGGTTGAAAGAATTGAGTTTGTTCAGCATGGAGAAGAGACAGCTGGGGGCTGAACACAGTCTTCCAACACTTAAATGGTTGTTATAGGGAGGATGAAGATTCTCTTCAGAAAGATGCCCAGTAAAAGAGGCAACAGGCACAAGCTGCTTCAGAGGAAACCCATCCGGGTATAAGAAGAAATTCTTCAACATGAGAGCAACCAAACTTTGAACAGGTTGCCCAGAAAAGTGGGGGAAATCACCGGGCTTGACAGGCCCCTGATCATGTCATCTAAGGTCCTGCTTTCAACAGGAGCTTGGAGCAGATGATATCCAGAGCTCCCTTCCAACCTAGGCTTTTCTATATGATTTTGTAACTATCAAGGTTTTATTCTGACTAGAAAACACAAAACAAACAAAAATACTCAATGCTACTAGACATACATAATTTTCAGTTAGGGCTCCAGACTGAAAAGCAGATTTGCCATGTAGTTTTAGTTCAGTTTCATCAATGCATTATCTCTCCATTCACCTTCACTGAGGACTTTCTAAGATACTGCTATAAACTTTGTCAGTAAACATAGATAGAAACAATTAGCTGATTTTTGATGTCTTGTATGTTATGCCTCAAATTGTTGACAGGCACTTATTCAATGCAATCCTATTTATTTACAAACCATGTATACTATATGCTGTCTCCCCAAACACAGTAGGAAGCAAACAGCAAGAGGCAGTTTCTTTACTCACAATTTCAGGCACCTCTTTCTCAGGGTCACGTTGCAAACGGTCCTCAGGCTGATGGGCTTCCTTCCTCCCTTTTCTGCGCATTTCTGTAGTGCTCCTGCCCCTTGCACACATCCACACAACCACAATAAAATTGGTCCCATTATTTTCAGGACATCAAAAAACATTCCTCTGATGGTCGAGCTAAGGCCTTACCATGACTAGCACACAGCCTGCTCTGGAGAGAACAGTTGGAGAGTGGAAACTATTGCTAAGTAAAAGGAAGTTTAAATATTTCATTTCAGTTTGCTTGCACAGCAGGCCTGAAACAGCTTCAGAATGATGGGGTACAACTGCAAAACCACATACTTATATGCTTGTAAAACACTTACCTAACCATTGCATGACAGTGATTATCATGTCAGCACTATGCAAAAACCTCTGTACTCTACATTAATTACAGAATAGATAACTTACAAAGTTCTACTGGTAGCCAAAACAAGGCTCATCTTCCATTTACAATGTTTCAAGAGTGAGCTCACAGGAAAGACTTTCTGCACTAATTCTATTCACTATCTTGGGTGAATATAGTGAGTGACTATACAGGGCCATGCTTTGATGAAAACAAAAAATCAGTACCAGTAAATTTTACAGGTGAAAAACTGGCAAAGTAGAAAATAAAGAAAATGGCACAGCCACGCTACCTTGTAATGCGCTTCACTTTAATTCATGCCCACATGACAAATGTATACTTTATTAATGATAAAAAAATTGGTTATACATGTTGGAACAAAAAGTAAACAATATTTACAAAATTGGAGACTCTATTTTTAACTCTAAAAGAAATCTTAGCAGATAAAAAGAATATGAAGCAGGAGAGAAGCGCTACCATTGTACGCAACATTACCCAGGGCAAAACCAAATATTCTGGCTATCACAGCAAGGTATCACTTTGCTGTATCCCTTTAATAAGCCTGCCTTGGAAAAGCATACTCTCCAGTGGAAGCCCTTATAAGGCATCTCTCATAAAAGGCTTGTGACAAGAAACATGAAAAATGAAAATTTTGGTAGAAGCAATATATTCGCCCTTATGTCTTCCTCCATGCTTCAAAAACAGAAAGGGAAGCGCATGCTTTTGTTCAGCTCGTGCTGTAATTCTCTCATTAGTAATACCATTGCTGACAGCCGTGATGTCCTTACCTATGAAGGATGTTTGAAAACTTGAAAGAAACTACAGGAAAAACTGGTGATACAGAAATCTTGCCTTATGGTTAGAAACTAAAGCACCTCAATGAGATTCGCTTAACAACAAAAGAGGGCTGAGATGCCTTGATCCCAGCCTTTAAGTATTTTCATTGAATAATGTCCAGTGCTAAAGGCTTTTTAATCCAGCAAAGATTCAACAAGTTAAGTCAAAGCTAAATTCAGACCACAAATAAAGCACTTCACCTGAACAGTGAGTGTTGGTATAGATGTGGTGGACTCTTTGTTCTCTGAACTCTTTAAATACGAACAGACATCTTTCTAATGAAGTTGACCTTGAAATAATGGTCTTCAGGCAAGACTTACAGCGCGATGCTCTGTGGTCACTGCTAAGGTGGGACTGGATTACATCACCAACACGATTGGGCTCTTCTTGTCTTAAAGTCTATGCAGTAATTACCTTGAGACATGCTTGTAATTCACTCTAAGCACATTTTGTAAATAATTATTAAGTGTTACTACACCCTTACTGACATATTGAAAATTATTTTCATGTAAATGGGCTACTTTTGTAGAGAACATTTTGACTACTGTCCTAGGACTCACATATTTAAGGAATTACAATTTAACTGGGATATAGGAAAATCCACATATAGAAATTAAGTGGCTGATCTGCTCAGTGCTAGCTGCAGAGGTCCTACGGAGACTAAAAAGTATTCAAGTAATTCTCCAGTGTCAGCTTTGCCTGAAACCCCAGCTGCTTTTTATGAGAGCTAAGGATCTCTAATATTCTACCAGTGTTTAGCTATTGGGTATATTAGTTTATGAGGCTCAGCAAAGAACAGACCTTGTTTATTAACCTTTCACTAAACCCCTCACAAACGCAAATACTGGCAAGAGAATAAGAACAAAAATGCACATGAATGTTATCAGGAAACGTATATATTTATTACTTTCCGATTTCCCCAGCACTTGACAGTCTACTTGATAACCATTGAATTTTCATTACTTTCATTGATTTGATCAACTCCTTTTAGTTCAGAGCATGAATGAGCTGAAAAGTGAAGAGCCAAAATAAAATTCCCTTTCATAAAGCATTTGTCTTCATACAGAATTCACCAGCATAATTATGCCCCTATAGTTCTGATGGTATAACTCCCCATGTGGACGCCTGAATTCTACAGGCATTCATGCAAGATTAAAAAGCGTCCACAAGGCATAATTATACTACTATAGTCTCTGGTAAATTTCCTCATATAAAGAAGACCTTTCAACATTGAAAAGAGAGGTTATTTGGAAAAAAAAAAAAGGGAAAAAAAAGAAAAGCCCTTTGATTCCCTAATGTAGAAATTTTATGAGGTTTTCTGCTCTTCAGTTACAACATACTACATAAGCATGCACAAAAAAAAATTACAAATATGAAAACAAAGGTTCCTCGGATGATTCATTTTGACTGACCTCCAATCAAAGCACATTGACCCAAAATGATATCACAATTACTCAAGGATATTTACCAAGGTTTGGGAATTTTTAAAGCTCTAAGCAATTTTCCCTTTTAATATCATGGGTACAATTGATTTGTGGCATATGTGATCACCAATTCTGCAAAGTAGCTTCTGTAAGCTATACTTAAGCAGCAAACTGTTTTGTGCCACTGCATAAAAATGGATTTGAGCTCTCAATACCATAATGGGAGAGGAAATGACAGAATTACAGTAGGTTTTGTATTCTCTGTACAAGAGATGAACATAATAGGTCTGATCTTCCCCTAGTTCCTTCACCTTGTAGCCATGTGGTTAGAAAGCACAACTTCCAGTGCTCAGAGTTAGATTCAACTTACAAAAAAGCTAAACATATGAAGGTGGAGGAGTTAACAATTAAGGCATCCAAGCAACCATAATTCTTTTAAGTAAAACTGTGCATAAAGGGTTAAAAAATTAGAGTCTGCAGAACCAAACTAAATTTAACCCCACATTTCCCTCAGGTTCTCATTCTAGAAGAAAATTAATGTTGTCTGGATGACTTTAACCGTGTGTTTTCTTTTTTAATATCTTTCATTTTATTGAAGTGCAATATTTTCACTACATTTCCTAGGTTTCAATTATTTTTTTTGTATAGCTAATGCACTTCTAAAATATTTTAACACAAATATTCTAATACATTCAGCTTTTACGTAGTTTCTTGGCCGGGATTTTTCTTGGATTTCTTTTCTTTACAATTATTACAAATGTTATACATGAGCACTAAGAAAGAACCACACGGGTAATATGGTTTTACTAATCAGAATATACAGGGTGAAACCAGCATATTGTTTTTCAATGTCTTCATATCATCATAATAGCATGAACGGTCAAAAGTGATGAAGCTTAACATTGATTTACAATTGATCATTAGATCAGAGATGTAAATTATTACGAGAGGACTAAAGACTCTGGTTTCTGAGGCCCAACTAGAGCTAGGCATATTTAGAAGGAGGAGGGAGACCAGCAGGAAAATAAGTGAAAGCTTCAGTATCGGTCACCCTGCACTGTTCAGATATGTAACTTAATAAGTTAAAAAAAAAAAAAAAAAATCCAGGGGTGGGGAAGGTAGCTGGGACATGACTTAGAAACAGCCAAGTGTTGAGAGAGCATTCATTTGCTGTGTGGCAGAGCCGAGTTCAACTCTGCGTTGCCTCCAGGCCTGCCTCTTCCACCTCCCAGAGGCACAGCCTCATGACCGGGCCAGTCTCATCGTTACTGCCATGGATGCTGGAGTATTTCACAACAGATGCTGCATGCCCGCACTAAACGGAAAGGAGAGCATCCTACCCTCCAGCGACCTAGCAGCTCCTCACTGGCTGAGCTCAGATATCGCAATAGCCAGCCTTGGCGTTGTTGACCCCACCTTGGTTACTGGATATATAGTCATAATTAGTCACAATGATATGGTTAATGGTTTTCTTAATTTTAAACTGTATTTCTTCAATTCTAACCTGTACACAGAAGTTTGATTAATTTTAGTTCTATGGTGAATCTGAAGGGTCTGTACTGCTAATTTCTGAGATAATTCCATATTAATTAAAGCAGCAATTTCTTACAGAATCTGTTGAAAATAATTTTATTGAAACAGTGGGTGGTGGTGTAAAATTAGTGAACATCCATCTTACGCTCAAAGAGGAAATAAGGTCAAGTACAAGAGAATATATTTTCACATACAAATCAGACAGGTTGCCTTTGCTTTTAGTACAACACAGACGCTATGGCTCAGAAGGGGAACCTGCTCCTCTGTCACCTTTCAGAGGTTTAATAAATAAACTTTAATAAATCTTCTTGTAGCAATTTAAAGCACTTACTTTAACAGCCTGCTGAGGTGCAAACATACACTCCTGTTTAACTTGCTACGTGGTCCATACACTCCCACAGAGGGGCAGACCTAGGTACAGCCACATGCTTGCTTCCTCCTGCTGCATCTGCGATAGGGGCTACCTACAGGATTCAAAGAACTCTACTTCAAAACCTCCTTGCTCAAAAATTTCCAGAGCCTCCTTGGGTCTCCTACCTCGTCTCCTAAATATGGTCACACTACAGTATGCAACCCTTCAGAACAGATTATTCCAACACTGGAAGCATCACAGAGTTATTCTTAGCACAAGTCAGTTACACGAGTTTCTGGAGACCTATCCAATGATCACTGAGATCATTCCTTAAAATTTCCGGGAGCCTCCTACACCCCAATATTCAGGTACATAAATGTGCACTGAACATTCATGCAATTAGTAGACGTGTCTCATGCATTCTTTAAAGTACAACCCAAACCTACCCCCAGAGCTGTGAGCACCACCTTCATGTTTGGTAAATAGTGGCAGCTCTATCTGAACTGTACATAGAAAAGAAGATGAGAAAATACTGTGTTCTGATTAGAGCAGCACACACTGCTGGACAAACTCTTCTGCTGCACACAGCACATAGGAAAAAAATCAGCAGTAAAACCTCAGTATTCTCTAACCTTGGAATAATTTTGTTTTATGTCCTGGTAATATAACCAAATTAAGCAGCCATATTATAAGGACTGTTAAAAACGCTATCTGCTACATGAGTGCACCAGCAACAACACAAGCTTTAAAATCCTACAAGCCATTTTGAGAATTAAACAGAGACTGACAGTATCTCTATTTTGTAGTGCCAACTTTTTGAACGCTTCCCATTTGTCACGAAACATATGATGGTGTTGGCAGCAGTTCCCATTTAGCACTGGTCCCCTTTGTGAAAGCCACTGCTTAAACAAAGAACTAGATATGGTCTCATCCTCAACAAATCTGAAGTGTATTTGCTCCACTGGTGAATTATTGCTATCCTGGACAGGAGGTGGAAAGTGTGCAGGATTCTGCAGCACACAGAAAATAAGCTCTTCACAGTTTTGTAGGCTGTACACACGGAGCCATTCTATCACTTTTCAGCAACTCCAGCTTACATTATATCTACAGACTTGCAGTAAGATGAGATAGTCGCAGTATTTAAACCTTCAAACAATCTACGCTGCAAATCTGCCAGCCTCCTGTTCCTCAGAATGTTTCATCTCAGCTAAAAATTACCAGTTCAGAGGGATAAGAGCACAGAGGTATACAGCTGACTGCAATGCATTCCACCAGACAGCCTTTATGAATTTTTTAGCTGAACTTTCTTCTGCCCTTGTTGTTCTTGCCAACCACATGCAGAACATTTTAGAGACAATAGAAATTCCCCGGAGGTTTACACGCACTATTCAATTCCCAACAATAAAAAAAATACATCCTTTTTGTATACTGAGTTTCATCTCGTATTTTCCTTCATCCTAAATTACAACTAACATGCAGAACTTGTATTGCATAGCTGAGAAACTAGCAGAAATTGCCACATTCAATTAGCGCAGCAGAAGCAGCAAACTAGAAATAGGATTTCATTCACTTTAATTCACTAGTTGGTTGCCATAAATACTCGTCTGTAAAACATGGAATTCTGAATACTCCACAGACATTATTTTCCTTTCATGAAGATGTTTGTTTACTTTGGCAGTGATTCTCTTGGGAGAAACTCTAATGACTTCCACTACCAAAAAAAAACCCAAAACAAAAAAGAAACAGAAAGTGCCACTAGCAAGCAAGAAAATATTAGTCTAATGTGCTGGTTAAACTCCAGGGCAAAAAGGAGAAAAAACAGAGTAAATCACTGGTTTGCATTCTTGTGACCAGAACCCATATCCTTCAAGTCCAGCACGCAGCATAGCTCTCGTGATGGAAGTCGGGCTTTGAATAAAGGAATAAAGCTGCCCATCTCCTGTGAATTTTAAGATTTAAAGATTTTTAGCTTTAAAAACAAACAAACAAACAAACAAACAAAAACATAACATGGGCATGGGAAGAACAGAATAAAGCAAACTGTTTCAATCGCTGGTGTTAAATTTTGCCACTGCTTTTAATTTCACCCCAACACACAGTGATCTAACAAAGGTTTCTTTCCCAATTTTTTTATATCTGGAGGATTAGTATTTTTTTATTTTAATGAGAAAAACCACCAGGAAAAAAGATAAGCTACTGTGACCCAACAAACTGCTCACTGCTGAAAAAGACTTGCCTACCTCCTTCCTAAGAATGCATGATTATTATTTTCAGAATTTAAAACAATCAACAGAAAAAACAGTAAATGAAACACATTGATATAAGTCTTCAGATCTCTTTTTCCTGTGGAATGTCAAACCTCATCATCTTCTTTTCTGTATGAATAACCTGCAGTCCCAGACTGTTTTCCACGTTTCCATGAGAGGAAAAAGTCATTAACAAAAATCAACTTTAAGGTTAAGAGGAAGCAGCTCTAGCAAAAGTACGTGAATCGTATATTTTTGTTACCAGTTAGAACAATGTGCTGTTCCTGGAATGCATACGCAAGCCTGTTTCAAAGCTTAAACCGAGGAACGAAGCAGACACATGTCATAGACCACAGGACAGCAGACTGCGCACTTCCCTAAACAGCCTGACCATAGGGAAGATCGAGACAGATCTCTTCGCAGAGCCCCTGTGACCAGTGCAGGACAGACAGAGAGCTACTTAAATACAGAGTCCTGAAAAAGAGCCCAGGAAGAAGAGAAGATGTGGAAGGAGAGAAGGAAAGGTAGAATAGTAAAGAGAAAACAAGCAACTGATATCAAAACCCCTGATTTTCTTGTAGCTGTAGAGCCTTGGAAGAGGGGTCAAACGGAGTAGTAAATCACTGTAAATGGTGAAAGGCCTATAAATATTGTGGGCTGTGGAAAGAACAATTTGTTGCATTACAAGCAGCCGATGAGTCTCTATGCTGAGGCACTCCACAAGAAAAAGGTTTTCTGAAGTCAGTACTATCTGTAGCCGCATTTACTTTTAACTATAACATGCAAAAATTCACCAGAAAAGCTGCTTTTAGTACTGGAATGAAAGCAAAAATAATTTTCACGTGTACATGTTATTTGCAGCCCTTATTCAAAATCACAGCCACAGTGATTTTCCAACTAGCTAACAGGAGGGAAATAGCAGATTCTAGCAGCAGTCAGAGTTATTTTCTTTTTTATACGTTAAGCTCCTGATTTTCTGGTGTCCATGTTAATTTACAAAATGAGGAAGCACTGAAGTAACTCTGCATGCACATAAAAGTCTACATACTGTATCTAAAATTTTATCCGTTTCATGATTTATTATATGTTCCCAAAAACGGTAACACTTGTTTAGTGGTGTCTGATTAGGAAAAAGTATGGACCCTACCCCCAAGAACATACAGTTTTTAAAGAAGCTAAACCCACAGACCACTCTGAGGCAGACAACATCTCAGCACAATCCCTTTCAGTTCTTATAACTGCTAAGTTTTTTTGTTCAAGCAGAAAAATAGAACAGTGGGCCAAAATGCTTTCTCATATAATAATATCCTGTCGCTAACACTGGCCAATAGCAGGTGTTATTCTCCTGGGCTTATAAAAAGGAAAGAACTTAAGCTGTGCATGGTAATTTCTAGAAGAGATGATAACCACTTGGGAGCAAAATTCAGAAGCCACTGCCTTGATGATCCTTTTAATGTCACCCAAATGGCAGCCAAAAGAGCTGCTTTGTAATCCTTACAGTTTGATTTGTCTTTATATAGTGTTATTTTATATAGTTTATTGTGATTTGTCTTTATATTTTCTTTTCCATAGCATGGCTGGTTCAATTTGCCACACAAAATCTAGCACACAGTGGATGATGCAGAACACCAGACAAATAAGATGATCATTGTCTTTCAGGTACTGCCAAACCCAGGAGAGTTGTCAGCCACAGCTCTGCCACAGGCCTCCTAGGTGAAGTTGATGCCTGGCACGTTTGTTGCAATGAACACACAGAAGCAGGTTGATTAATGGCCACAAGAACCATAACTTAGGTATATTTGGTTTTACTATACTGGCAGCTTGTTTTGCAACATCTGTTTTTTTTTCAATTTACATATTATATACAGCGATATTGCATATGGCTTGGCATTTGCTTCTCGTAATGTTTGTTGCCTAGTCTGAACAACTCATCCTAGCTCCGTGACTCTCTAGCTTCCCCAAGTCATTCGGATGAGGGGCTCTGCCAGCACGCTCTCTTCTTCAGGCCCAAGCACATGGTCGCTTTCCGATGACAATCAGGGAACGTGGAGTCCAAGCACCCCAGTACCCCCTAAGGTCTGGAAAGGCAAATCTAGGAAGTTCCTGAGTTACAAATGGTTGAGGCAACTGAAGGAAGCATTACACATGCTTAACCTGTTCTTACACATTTATTTAGACATCTACTTTCAGACACTATTACTTTCCTACTAGCCCAATCCAAAAAAGCTCTCAAACCTTCCCTGGAAAGGGGCAGCTAAGATAAAAGAAAGCAGGAAGGAATAAAGTGATTACAAGGAAGAAAAAACATTAAAGCAAGAGGGTGTGAAGGCCAAATGGTCAAAAATCAAGAAACTGGGAACTGGAGGGAGAAAACAAACAGCAGCAAGGACAGGACTCAGCACTTCTTGATGGCACCAAGGTGGCAGTTAAGAGACTTGATTTGGTGGAGGAGAAGCCAGAATTTGTGTCCCCAGCATACACCAAGGGGTCTCGTATCAGAGGCAGAAGAGACAGGATATACAGCCTGAAGGATCCCTGGTTTGACTCAGTACAGCTGTTCCTGCTTGTTATCAGAGTCAAGAAGCACATGCCGCAAGACCAAGGAGCACCAAAGACCTCCTGGATTCCGCAGCAAGGTATAGCCAGAAGCTTTCCTCATGATCAGCAGAGAGAGCAGGTTTTTCTCGCTAAAGGTACCTGCATTAAGGTAGGATGAACGATCCTTTGGTAGCACCTGTCCTGTGTTTGTAGAAGATTAGGCAGCTAATGTAGAGCGGATGCTTACTTTTTACATGGTTAAAAAGATGAGATTCACCCCGTGAAAGTTGTTTTAATAAAAATGAACAATTGGGATAGGTAGCTACCGTGGTAGACATAAGCTGTCACAGAGAATGTGAGTACTCTTGTCTTCCAGTCAATTTAAAAAGACTACTCACAGATGCCACGATAGCTGTTTTGAAGGAAGAACTGCCAGATTTTTAGCTTGATTTAAAGGTGAGGGACAGAGAAGCTGACCGCTTACAAAAAAAAAAAACAACTAAATGAGTTCCTGCACACTTTGTAGGAATAGGCAGCTGGTTATAGGAGAGATAGAGCGCAGCATTGCTTCCAGCCTTGCTAGACGCCTGAGAACGCCCCAGGTAGAGGACAGCTTCTGTTCAGGCTTGCACATAACCGAACGTCAGGCCTGACACGAACGCAAAGCGAAGCCAGATGCTACCAGTTCTGCAGCTCACAGAGCTAATGCTTACGAGGACCGTGCTGTGAAGCAACTCACTATTCAGAGAGAAATCATTACTCGGCCGGCAACGTTTACTCAGCATGCGATCACCTCTAGGGCCTTGGTCTGCACTCTATTTTTTACCACTTGTAAGACAGACGCTGCAGAGTTCTTGAAACAGATACCAATATAATTAATAATTCTGGAGTACTAAGCCATAATACAGCAAAGATAAATATGTATCAATTATTCTTCTATGCTGCAAAAGTATTTTCATCTTAGCCCTGCAAGATGGCATGGATACCCAAATACACACACCCACACAGGTTCACGACCACATCAGAGCTGAGTGCAGATGCCAAACCAATTTTTTTTCCTCTACATTTTATATGCGTATAACAAACACATACAGATTTAACAAGTAAGAATTGTTACACCGGGTCAGACCAAAGGTCCATCGGCCAAATGGAAAGCAGCCATCCAGTCTTTGACAGTGGCCACTAATGGACGCCTAGAGAAAAGTACAATAGGTCAAGCATATAATGACACTTCCCCAACGTGCTCTCACATTCAATAGCCATGTATTAATTCCCTCGCTGCTGAACTACGGCTTTCCCAGAGCACGAAGGGAGCTTCAGTCTTTCCAGGGATATCTACGTCTGTAACAGCACTACATCTATAGCTGCCAAACTATTTATTTGTTTGCATTAAACAGCTGCCAAGAGCTGTGCTTCCACTAGACGGAAAGGGTAAAACCCCACCTCTAATACCGCCTGTCCAGGAAGCACCTCAAAAGGCACCACCGCATGCCGCCACACCTCGGCACGGGCT
>NW_008824806.1:5309760-5362510 GCF_000699105.1 Pygoscelis adeliae | reverse complement strand
CTTTTCGGGGTGAGAGGAGGGGGTTTCCTCTAACCGAAGAGGGTAAACGCTCCTTTTCGTGTCAAGAAGGAGTTTCACCATGAAACACCCCCCTTGCCTACCCGCAGTCGCCTGTACCGAGCGCGGTGTCCCCGAACAATGAGCCTGACAGCTCCGGCCGGCGCCGCCGGTGCCTCCTCTCCGGGAAGCCCCTTCCCCAGCCTCAAACCTGCCCTCGCACCCCCTGGGCATGCTCGGTTGGATGGGTAGAAGTCACCGAAAGTAGATTCAGATGGGAAATCTGTCAACGTTGTTGCCTTTCCAGGGGTTTTGCCCGAAATTACTTGAATTTGTATCCAAAGACAACGCTGTGTTTCAGGTTACCGTAGTTCTGCTACCGGTTTTAATCAAGCGGCATAACGATCCCATGTTGAAATGGAAGTTTACCTTTCTTCCTGCAACAGAATATTCATTGTAAGACATCAGAGAAAAGCAGATCCACGTTAACATTACCTGCTAGTGTATTATAGCCACATCTTGCTCTGATCATCTGCTCGGTTATGAAAGGCCGAAGTTAAATAGGCCTCATCTTAATTTTTATTTCATTCTAGTATTAAATCCTGTCAGTTTTAATTGGTAGAACTGGATTTGTGAAGCATTTCTATAAATCAGAACTGGAATCTCACGTTAAGTGTGCCTGGCCAAGAACTGATTTGGATGCATCATGATTAGGAGCTAGTTGTCCTTAACATCTATAATAACCCTCTTCAAACAAATTCCAAAGCAGTTCTCCATCTGTGAGGTGTACAGGAATTTTCTCTCAGTTACAAGTTGTAGGTAAACTTAAACAGTGCCATGACAGCATAGCTAGCAATATTAGAGGCTTGTAACATTTGGCATTATCTCTTAAGGTTTGTTTCACAATAGAGTGCCTGCCTCTCCCAAAATTCCAACCAAAGTATTCAAGTTTTACAACATAATTATCTATAATTATATAGAATGGGATGTTTTCCTCATTACTTGACCAGAAATGGCTTTAGTGGGGTTTTTTTGTTTGTTTTCGGGGGTGGGGGGGTGGTGTGTATAATTTTATCTTTCTGTCTTCAGAAAGTTCTGTTTTATCTAATACATAATGTATTGACATGCTTTAAATTTTTACGTTATTAGAATTACAAGCTGAGGGCTGCTTGCAGCTAAGCTTAGAGATAAAAGTACTGCCTTTTGACTTCACAGAAGACCTGAATTTAGAATATCCCGCCCCACACACACCCCATTTTTCTATGTTTGAGAAAAAGCCTTTCCAAGAAGTCAGATTTGAGAACACTAAAGATAAATGCTGTTCTTCACTGTCAGTCAGGCTCAGTGGGTCCACCTCTTGGTAGAATGACAACCACTGTAGGTCACTTTTTAGCACAAGTTGTGGCTTAAGAATAAAAACTTACCATCCTGTAAAATCTTCCCTCTAAAGACTGCTTACATTTACATATTGAGGAATATAGTGCACTTGTTAGATACAGAAATACTTCATACCGTGTCTAAATAGGAAAAAAAAAATCCTCAACCCCCCTCCGCCCCAGATTCCATCCTGCAGAATTCCACAGATAGTCCCGTTCATTACTCCAGAAATACTTGAGCAGTGGCTTCAGAATAATGCATTTTAATGTGGAAATGTTAAGATAGCTCCTTCAAACAGATTCTCTGTACAGTAATCGGTGCTCTTTTTGCTCTTATATGGTAATACTGAGACAACGATACTCAAAATACTGGGGGGGGGGAATCAATCTGTCATCTGAATTTTAATTTTTAAATTTCTACTCATTGTAGCGTAATACTACTACTCACTGAGTAGAAATTATTATTGGTAGAATGATTATCTTAATTATTATTCTACGAATTATTATTTTGATAGTAATTTTAAAAATCAACCTCTTTGAAATTCTTGTGTTATTTTTGCAGAGATCTCACTAGATAATACCAAGTAATGTGTGATAAAATGGTCTCAGGGTTTTTTGTAACATGGTTTTACACCCTGTAATTGTTCTACTGCATAGCTTTAAAGAATGCTAACAATTACTAAAATGATAATTAAATTGCTTGCACAAGTACTGCAGGGTTTTTTGGGGGGTGTATGGGGGAGTGGGAATTACAATTTTTTTTATGATGCTGTGTTTTCTTCCTTGCTTCAGTAATAATTTCTATGTTATCAGGAAAGTGGTTTATAGAAATCTCTGCACATTGATTCCTTGGTGGTTGGTTGTTTTGGTTTTTTGGTTGTTTTGTGGTGGTTTTTTTTTTAAGTAGAAGAACATTTCAAGTATTTTCAAAATAATAAAAATGAATCTTTCTTTTTAGCCTCTTCTGAAGCAGTCGCCCTGGAGCAATCAGAGTAGCGGCTGGAGCACAGGAAATATATCCTGGGGAGGAATGCATGGCAGAGACCATCGTAGAACTGGAAACATGGGAATTCCAGGAACTATGAACCAGATCTCTCCTTTGAAGAAGCCCTTTTCTGGTAATGTCATAGCTCCTCCTAAATTTACTCGCTCCACTCCATCACTGACACCAAAATCGTGGATTGAAGATAATGTTTTCCGAACTGACAACAACAGTAATACTCTCCTTCCTTTGCAGGTAAGGATGGTATGTAACTGGTGTGCTCATAGTCTTGCATAGCATTTTGGCTTCATTCATTTTAAAGGAGAATTAAACAGTGGTTACAGCCCTGATACTTGGTTTGAAAATTGTATATTTCTATATTATTTTTAGTCCTAAACCGCAACTAACCCCAACGTTTTCAATGTATTCAGCAATATATGATTCTCACAGTTAATTAAGAATATTGATGGTCAAGAAAGATAGAAACTGTAGCTGCTGACGCGGCAATACAGCAAAATACATTTAACCCAACAAGTATTTTCTGCCTATGGTAACGCTCATATTCATATAAATCCCTTTAAAACTCAGGATTTTTTTTGTTCGCTTGTCCTGGTACATAGGTCTTCTTACTTTTGTAGGTGGCTCTGAGTCTTTGTCATGTTTGTCTTTTACTAGTATTCTAGGCTGACATTTACTGTTAGTGAGATTTTTTTTCCTCCACGTTCTAGCAACTTTTATGTTATGTTTTGGCTGGAAACCCTGTGACTTAGAAGTGTTAAACAGGAGGATGTGTCTTAGAACTAAAGATATGGGTTCACCTCCTGAATTTTGCCAGTGACATCTTATGTGACTTTAGGTAAGTCACTTAACTCCAGCCTCAGTTACCGGTTGGTAAAATTTTATTTTTCCCATTCCTGCCTATATTCATTTAGTCATAACATTTCTTGTTAGGAGAGACTTTTATTTGGATCCCAATCTCAGTTGCCATTCTAACAATTTACGGTTTTTGCATGGGTTTCTTGTTACAAAAAAAGCTTGGGCAACTTACCTTAGAAACCATGCATTTTAAAATAGAAAGCAGATTATACCATTAATTCTGTACATTCTTTAATTTTCATTACACCTGTCAGCGTTGTTTTTTGTCTCACACTGAGCTACTATATTCCAGCAACAGTAAAAAATATAATATGCAGAGAAAATAATTAGAATGTTTCTTTATCTCCACATAAGGCTATTATAGTTGGGTTTTGTTAGGTTTCACACAGAGTAACCTAGAGTTTCATTTGTCGTAATTGTGATCATATTTGAGTTTGTACAGCTGTATTTGCATTAATTAGCAAGCTAATCCTTATGTAGCTGTAATAGTGGCAAAAGGGTGTTCCCTGGGACCAGATTTCCCACTAGAGTTCCTGTTTTTCTTACCATTTTGCTGGTGGAGTTCCATTTGGCACGAGGCCATGTTCTGACTCTATCCAGGTGAGCTCTGATCCTTGAAGTATTCTTGAGGCTAGTGGTGATTTTTGGACATACCTAAATTCTGCTCCAAGTGTATGCATTGGACCTGAGGACTTAAGAGGATTTGCCTGTACTGTGAAGACCCATGCCATTAAGTAGCCTTGCTAGCTGGAATATCACAGTTGAATAATTTCTGTGTGGGTGGAAATACAGGTAAAAAAGGTGCCGTTCTTTATGTATTCAACCTGATCTGTTAAGGAAAACAGGTTACAGATGGGTAATGCTTTGCAGTGGAGGACTCCAAAAATAGTTGAAAGTAAACACTGAAATGTCTCCCGAAGATGTTAGCCTAAGGAGTAGGGTTAAAAATACTAATGCCGTCATACGTTGACTCTTGCAGTGACGTATACATTGGAATTCATATGCAGCTAAGCACAAGTTGTGAATATGTTTACTCATTCAGTATGCCTTACAAGTCAGTATGACTATTACTTTGAACTTTCAGAAGTTTCTACAGCGGTCACCTAATATAGGTGAACTCTATGTCTAAACAAAAATCTTGTGCATTCAAACTAGAATCTCAATCATTTCTATCTAGTAGGGTAGGAAAAAAATCCTTGCAATTTAACTTTATAATAAATTACATTAACGTTTCCATTTGGGAGTTGGTTTTTGGTTCTTTTTGTGGTGGGTGGTGGTTTGGTTTTGTTTGGGTGTTTTTTTTGAAGAGAGAATGTCGAAGTGAGAAGGTGGGCACACTTAATTGTTGTTGGTCTTATCTGTGAGCACCAGAGCCACCAATTAGATAGACCTGTTTGGCTATATTTATGCTATAGATCTATCTATGCTTAAATCTCCCGTACATGTATAAAGTCATAGTTCCAGAACACAGTAAAAATAATCCTCTTTGAAGGGTTGCAGTGTTACCTACTGCTATTGTGGAAACACTAGATGTTTCCATAAATTACTCTGCTACACTGAAATCATGTTCTTATTTTTCAGTTATTATACTATTATTATATGCTTAATTCCTTGTGATGACTGTTACATTTTGCAAGTCATAATGAAAAAATTAAATAGAGCTTGGAGCTCGTGCTTCTTTTCATAAGGACTTGTGTTGGCAATTGCGATGCTGTCAAACACCCATCTTGCTAATTTGTACTGTGCTTGTCTCCTTCCATAAAAGGCTGAGGTATTTAGATTGAGGATTCTTAAAGATACAGTAGCAATTTCAGAAGATACTCAAAAATAGCAGTAATTAAATTTCGTGCCATTTGTAAAGTCTTACATGAAAGCATTTATGTGTACACAGAAGTTACCTATTTCTTCCAACCTTCCGCAGAGCAGACACATCTTAGCATGCATGTTGAATACATACTGCATCATTCACAATTTTGCAGAATACTTTTCTGCATGATCATGCATCTTTGTTTTAACTGCAGTAATCATTTTGTATGACAGGGGACAAAGCACCTCTCCTCTGAACTTTAGCTAGCTCAAGCTTAGCAAATGAAAACAGGTTAGAAAAGCCAGTGTCCTCACTGACTAACTTTCTGATCATTAATGTTCTGCTACCATTTTTAAAATGCTATATATTTTTTGCTAAATCCAAATGGCATTCAGCAGTGTCAGCTGCTCATCCAGTTTCTGTAAAACATGTACCTGATGCAAACAAGATAAGCCCACAGAGGAATCATATACAAATTCAGAGCTTTTCCCTTCCATGAAACTTATTTATTCTTTGGTGTTTGCATTGATGGATGGTCCCCAGTATAGAACTGACATCAATTCTGATGAAGATAATGTTTCTTGGCATTAAACTAATATACCAGTGACAATGAATGTCATTACTGATAACTGAGTAACTAATTATGTGTATTACTTAAAGGGATGAAAGCAGATTTTCTGTACTTCATAGTTAAAACTGAAACATATCCCCTGTGAAGTTGCATTCACAGTGGCCACATCAGTTACAGCAAAGCTGCTTTGCTTACAGCAGTTATGAAGGACATGGCTCAGGGGAATTTTTCAAAGTTCAAGAGTTTTATTTTGGTTTTTAAATAAAGGTAGTTAAACCTCATGGCAACACTGATTTAAACATGAGCAAATTAAGCCAATAGCCAAGTTTTTCTTATGTGACTCACTGTAAGAAGCTTTTTTTTTCCTCCCTCAGATTTTTAAGATAACACAAACTACATCAACTTAAGTTCTTTCATAGATAAGATTATGTCTACAAGTTTAAGTTCAGCCACACTGCTTGCACCATTATAGGTACTTCATAGAGGGAAGGAATTGTTGCCTTGTAGTGGAATCATTAAGGAACAATTAGAAATCTTGTCAGGTATTCACACCATCTAAATTAAGCATTTAATTGAGGAGCCTATTTCTCTCGCCTTAGAGAGAACCTAGGCTCCTTATTTAGATAATCTAATTCTCTAGAAGAACCTACCTGGCACCACTGACCATATGCAGCCCCTGGGATTCCAGTTCAGGCACTTACATTGCATGTCAAGAAGTCAGACAATATGAATATTGTCTCTTAGTCCCTGATCTAAAGTACAAAAAAATGAATATAGGATGCAAACAAAAAATATATTTCTAACCCCAGATACTGTTTTTTTTCAAAAAAAACCATGCTTCAGGCATTTATGTGGCCAAAACGCAAGCACAGAAATCAGTGTTTTGTATATTCATTTTTTTTTATTTATATTCCTTGGATGAGGAAAATAATTAACCATTTCCAATTCTATTTTTTTAAACTGCAGCGTCTGCTAACCCTATTTTGATTGCAAGCTTAATGTTTCTTAGTATCTTGCAAGTAGGCTTACTAAAACCTGTTATAATAGTTTAATAATACACTTCAGTGTTTAACTTCTCATTCTAGTAAAAACACTGCATTCTATGAATGTGAATTTAGTTTCTGTCTCTTTTGAGTTAAGGAAATACACTGCATGTCCGTGTGTTTTTCACTGTGATTTGTCCTTCCTGTTTGTTCAAACAAACAGTATGTGCAATGTTTGTGGTCCTAAAAGCTGAGCTGCTTTATTCTACGTTTGAATATAGCTCTCCAGCTGGAGATTTGTATGGTAAGGTACCATCTCTCACAAATGCAGATTTTTCTTTTTATTTTTGAAATGTGCTAAAGTTTTCAAAGAAAACAAAACACTTGCAAAGCAAAATGAGTTTTAAGATTGTACTTCACAACAGGTGTTAGTTTTAGATATTTAAACTGCTGTCGTGTTGCTTCCGTCTACAATGACTTCCATTCAGAGCATTTCAGATTCTCAATATGGCAGTTTTAGTACAGTTTAATAAATGTACCTTAACAGTTTAAATGACTAATCTAGATGATACACATAGCAGTCAATACTAGATGAAGAGCAAGTTGCTGAAGTTGGGTTCTTAGTGCCATGTTTAGAATCCTAAATAGGTGGCCTGTTTCTTCAGAAGTGCTGAGTGTGTTTGGCAGCTCATGTTAAACTTGAAGGCATTGGGAGTATCTAGCTGCTAACTTCTCTTAGTCTTCAGACTAGTGTAATTGTCCAAACACTGATTTATAAGCCAGGCTTTACCAGTTTGTTTTTACTAAGGCAATACCTGCAACAGAACAGTGTCTTCAGGACTTTTAATGCAGTAGATTGATTACCTGGGGCTGATTAAATAACATACATAAACAGATATTTGAGTCTGAGGGCCATACAGGGGATATCTCTAACTGGAGAAAATGATCTACTGCCATACTTTTAACTTCAGGATCAAGACCTTTGAGTAAATAGTATTGGGAGCTGCACAGATGAACGATTCAAAGGTATCAATTAGCAGAAAGTTTGTGAGGCTCACCATACGGATGTTTTTATGACTTTTTATGAACTAAGAATTCTCTCCTACTGTTAAAATTTGCTTCAGTTATACAGCTCATTCTATTAATGCAAGTCAAAGTCAGAATTAGGAAAAGTCAACAAAATACTTAACAGCTGTGATAGTATAGCAATGGTGTATACGCTAAGTAGCGTTATCTCACCTCATTCTGTCTGCCAAAGCACGGTTGTTCTCTAAAGTGAAAATGAATATGTTCTCACCTAAGATCTATCCAAGAGTAAACTTACCGTATCATCTGATGTATTTGCATTTAAGTACTCAAGACTGTATAGATATTTCTAGATGGGGGGTGGGGTGGTGAAGAGGGTAAAAAAAGACCCAAAAAGAACACAAAACTTGAATAACAACTTCCCCTTCAAATGTCTAATTGTTCCTTTAGTTATTTTGTTGAAGCTATTCATACACAAATCTTCCAGACTTGCCTCATAAGTCAATCTTGCCAAGCCTTTAATCATCTCCATAATGAGTCTGGTTTGGTTCCAGTTTATGAATGTATTGCTGAGCTGAAGTACTCCAATATGGGTACAGTACATGCTGTTGGGATTTTTTGTTTGTTTTTAAATGCTTATGTAGTTGGGAAGTAGGTGTGTCTTTGCCACAGGACCTGTTCTTGGTGCATTTTAGGCTCAATTTAGCTAGCTTATGTAGCTGATTGTGTCATTTTAACTTTAAAACACTTTTGTTGTCAGGCTGATCATTCACAGATGTCTACCAGATATTATAGTTCATCTTTACCACTAATGACACCATGGAAAGTAACCAAGCAATTTCATGTGTCTACTTTAAGCCTTCCTCCTTGCTTTTTTATAGAGCTAAAATTGTAGTTAAGTTATGGGTTTTCATATTAAGTTTCTCATTTACACTAGTTATGGTTTCAGCAAGGGGCTTATGATTATAGTATGTCTTCACTAAAATGAGAATGACTTGAAGTTTAGATGTTAGCAAAGATGATATTTTAGAATATATAATGTACTTAATTGTTAGGTTATTACTGCTAACATAACACTGAATACTATATTCAGGTACTTTAAGTCTGTGAATACTTTATTATTAAGTCAGCTGTCACTTTCTAGTCTTAGAACACATTTTTATTCAGGTCAGTTTTAAGGTGAAAGAATGGAACTTGTTAACATTTTAGTTTGGGAAGTGATTTTAAAAAAAAAGTTTCTTAAATTGACCTTTTAAAAAATTCAGTTAATTCAGCAAGGTCAAAGCTACAGAATCTTTTTTGCAGCTAGCTAAGACTATACTTGAAACTGACTAGAGTTTTATGACTTTTGTTTCCAGCCTCCATCGGATGGTGCTACATTTCTTTAGAATATGAAGGGACGTGTAAAGGAGCATATTTTAAGGATACTTGCATTTACTGAATTTAATACCTATGTTACAAGTCTAATTTTTTTACTCCAAGTAGTCCTACAGATCAGTAGTTTAAAGAATGTGTCCAAAATTCAATGTTGTTTAACTTAACTATGAACATCTATTTTTAGTGTTTGTGGTTAAAGATTAGCAAAATTGCATTCACTGTTTAATAGTTTCTGTCCTTGTATTTGCTTTATGCGTAAATGACAATGTATAAGCTTTGACATGTGACTGCGCTGAGTTTCTGCAAATGCTTGAACAGGATAATCTTTGCATAAATTGCATGGATATATTTGGAAGTCCTAAATAGATTGTGCCAAGAAAAATGATTTGTCCAACAATTGAGTGCTGAAACTTGCTCTTCAGGGAAAGCTGACTTCCTCCCATTCATTCCACATTTAGACGTATGGGGGCAGGACCTCTGAAGTGCACACTCTGTAGATGTATTTTGAATGACATTGTCAGAAAGTCCTTCTAGCACTAACTGTATTCTATGGGTAGGATACTTCATGCTTCTCCTATATTGTGTAAATTTGTAAACAGTCAGAAATAATTACCACTTTTCTGTAAACTTTCTTACATAGTCTTAACTATTAAAATGAAGTGCCAATTTGTCACTTAGCCATACACCTCTGAATCTGTAGGCAGTTATACTAAAACCACATTTTCAATTCTGCTGTGTATGAAAGCAGATGTGATTCTGGTATTGGAAACGTAGGTCAAGCAGGATTCAAAATTTTATACAGTTAAAAAGAAATAAAAAGCTAGTGTGAGAATTCATAGTGCTTGGGAGAAGTTAACTATCAGCTCTGGGAGAAAAAACTGGCATTATGTTGTGACATTCCACTGAGAGATGGGCCTTCTGACACAGCAAGAGTTCACTTGCTGCTTAGCACAGAACTGACGAGTCACAGAGGTGAGGGAAGTGCAAAATATTTTACAGGAATTCAGCCTTGACAAAAGCAGCTTTTGGAGTCAGGATGATATAAAACTTGTATTAACATATACGCTTATGTATCAATGCCTTTGTACTGCTGATTATCTAGAGTTTCATTATTTCAACACGGTTGATAAGCAGTTATCTTCTAAAAAAACCCTGGAACTACTTCTAAAACAACACGGAAATAGTCCCAAGAATTAGAACTATTTCCGTGTTGTTTTAGAAGTAGTTCCAGGGTTTTTTTAGAAGATAACTGCTTATCAACCGTGTTGAAATAATGAAACTCTAGATAATCAGCAGTACAAAGGCATTGATACATAAGCGTATATGTTAATACAAGTTTTATATCATCCTGACTCCAAAAGCTGCTTTTGTCAAGGCTGAATTCCTGTAAAATATTTTGCACTTCCCTCAGTAGAACTGTCCCCTTTCAAAGCGTTGTGGATTTTTTTTTTTTGTACAGCAGAAGTTTCTAGAAAATCTTTGCTGATATCACCTACATTATTGAAATACTTTCAAGTTCTGCTTTGAAATGAAAGCTTCACATTTGCATAGATGCGAACTATGCTCTTCAAAGATATGATGTACATATTTGGGGAGCACAAAGCGGTGGTTTTAGCATTATAAAGCCTAGTTGCACAAAGGTTGAAAATGAACCTTGTACCCAAAGAATGACTTACTTCTTTTGAGATTAGTTAAATTTCAGATAATGTTGTTTTATAGTATGTGGTTTACTAGTGTGAATTGGAATAGATGTTAAAAGTTTGAAGCACTGATTACCTAGATACCACCCAAACTCACAAGTGGATAGCGTGATGTGGGTAGTAAGATAGCAGAATACAATTCCCATATTTAAATCCTGCTTTACTTTAGTGTATTCACAGCATTTTTATATTGTATGGTGCATGCCTATTGCATGTTTCTACTGCCAGAAATGAAGTAGTACAATTCAAAGAAACAAACCTCTTTTTTTTTTTTTAGCTTTATAGACATGAACTTTCTAAGGTATAAAGAGGATGGGCAAAGTTTATTTCTTCTGCTTCCAGCAGTGCAAGACCTTTCACTTTGGATACACAAAACCTGCAAAACAGAATGATGCAAGGGTGAAGTTATAATCATTGCACCATGTCAGCCAGTGCAGCAGTTTACAAATGAATCATGAACTCATGTTACATGTTTCACTTTTCCATTTCTCTGTAAGATCCGTGACCAAGTGGGCCAGTATTAGGAATTAACCATGATGGAGCCCTTTCTTACAGGCTTCTGCTCTCCAGAGCAAAATTAAGTCTGCAGTAATGACCATTTGCTAGATAGTCATGTCTTATCTCAACATATACATATATAGCAATGATCAAAAAATAAATAAGACAATCTTATTTAGTGAGCCTGTAACAAAGATGAAGTGTCACATATACAGTTCAGTCCAGTTTTTACCAATACTAGTTCTCTTCCCCTATCAGCTACAGAGGTAGCAAAGCATGTTTTCTGTTTACTCAGCATTGGTTTTTGCAAGAACACTTACTCCCTACCAAGTACTGACTTCAGCTGAATTTAAGACTTCATTAAAAATCCTGATGAGATACCTTCTGAATGCTAGGGGACAGTAGGGAACAGATCCAGCTTTGTCACTGCTCACACCTTCTATAGAGAGCAAGTTTGCTATGGTAAGCAGGTTCTTTTCATTGTGCTATTGAGAAACAAACCTGCAAGGGCATGGAAGCAGATTAGTCACTTCAGTTTCATTCTGCTGCTTCTCAGGACAGCTAGTAAACTGAATGAAAGCCAGCCAGTCCCAAAATAAGGCTGCTGTGAACTAAAATAGTACTGGCGACCTGCTGGCACTCAAACCCGATTGAAGATCACCTCTCAAAGTGTCAGCGGCATTTGGTCTGGGACGTGGCAGGTGACAACAGAAACCTACTTTTTTGATTTATCATTAAAGTTATCTAAAGGCTTAAAAAAAAAAAAAAGATCCTATCAAATGAACATAGCAGATTGCTTGTGCAACAGGAAGCCATTACTCTTTATAGTTGTTTGAGGGAGAGGGAGCTGAAAAAAAGGCTTTTCCCTCTTCATCCCAGTGTTGTATCAAGTTGACTAAACTTTCTAAGAAAGGTGAAAGTAAAATCTTAGTTTCATCATGGCTTGTTTTGCAAAGCTGTTGATGAGTCACAGTTTCTGACTCAGAAAACCTCTATTTCAAAGCTTGTTTTTTCACTCCCCAAACATGAAGAATACCTGTTTGCTGAGGGACGTAGCTTGAAATCAATCTATGTTCTGCTGAACTGTCATGGAAAGTCACAGTGAGTGTGGGTCAGATACCTTCTGTCCCATTATATATATGCTAAGTGGATGGCTGCATCTTTAGTGAATTTTAATGATCATGGGATGTGTGTGGTGTGTTTCATCCTACTCTGTTGAGTTACTGCAGTGCAACCAGAGCATAGACAACAGTAAAATTAAGGCATGATTACAGGATTCCTTTAAGTGCAATACAGTCCAGCCCAGAAGCCTTGCAAGTAGAAGGGATTAAGATTTTACGCAAACTATTTTCAGTCTCTGATGGTATCCCAGAAAGACCAAGGAAGTTAGAAATCATCTTTTTTTCTGTCTTTGTAATTTGGGTGTGTTAGAAAACGTGTGAGATGTCTTAGTTGAGCATAAAATCAGTGAAAACATTTATGATTTATTACAGTAACTTTTAATATCTTCAGTGAAAATATTTGTAAGGCATTATGGTAATTCTTATTAATCTTCATGTGCAAAAAAATTGTTCTCTATGAGGCTGATAATCTATTAGTAAGCTTTGTGACATTTTCTTTTTCACAGTTTAGCTTTAATTTTCCAACCTTTAACTATTTAGTGCTGACCGTTTGTAACTCAAGTCTTTGTACGCAAAGGGTCTCGGATTAATCACCCAGAAGCCAGGAAGTGCAGTCTCAGCAGGGGGCTGAGGGCCCATGCGAGGTACTTAGCCAAGCACCAAGAAAATGCTTTCTTTGATATGAGGTGACTGTCCTTCTTGTCTTGTAGTTCCCCACCTTACTCACTGTTTAACTTCTGCATGAAATGAAATTGAGCTCTTGCAGACATGAGTCTCCTTCATTAAACAGCCTAATGCTTACTCTGCTGTGGATCACTAGAACTGATTCAAGCAGTTCTTCTGAAAGAAACAGGCAATCACAGGCTATGCAAGTGCATACACAGAAGAGTTCTTTACAGTGCATCTCTAGTTTTATATTTAGATGCTATTAAATTTACTGTTAAAAATCAGGTCTTACTGTTAATAAATTCAGGTATCTTAAGCTTTTGTATCACTGTCCCTCTCCAGAGTGTCTGAGCGTACAGCCTTTAGAAGGCACCTTTGTCTTCCTATCAAGTTTCCTGTTAAAAAGTACAGAATTTGTATTCCACTACTAAGGATTTTGTTCTCTTTTAGGATCGAAATAGAATGTATGACAGTCTGAATATGCACTCTTTGGAAAACTCCCTTATTGACATTATGAGAGCAGAGCATGATCCACTTAAAGGTATGTTATTATGCTAAATAAAGAAAAAAGGGTCATCCATTCTGCATATTTGAATTAATACTGATTGCTAATTTAGATTCTAGGGTCATATTAAAATAGCAAATGAATTATTTTCTCAACTGACATGAAAGGTCAATCTCAAGCTGTATTTTATTGAAAACATTGGTTTACAGTCGTTTAAAATTGACTTAAGCTTTAGTGGTTTCATCGGTTTTTCTCTTTCTCCCTTCCGTCCTTCCCTCCTTTCCCCCAAGAAATTCATAGTTAGTTTTATTTGAAATTTACTTGTCTGCTGTAGGAAATTCTACCTCAGTTTGTAAAGACACGCTGTTCTGTTAGAGGTAGCCAAAAGAGGGTGGGAGGGGAATCAAACCGTTACTAGTGTTAGCCGGTTAATTTTCCCTTTCTTTGCAGTGGAAGCTGAAAAGAAAATTAAGTCCACTAGTAAATTCAGGTTTTGTCCCTTCAAATATTTTTTCAAAGCCCCTGGAGGATAATAATGCATCTAGTTGTCCAGTTTCTGTTTGTCTGAAGTGCAGAAATACACTCAGCTTTAGAATGCTGGTTCCTCTTACCCTTCTGGGCTTTGGTCAAATCGTTTGGCCACAGCACTAAGCATATAGCTAATATTTGTGGGCTTCAATTTTAACTCCTCTGTTCACTGTGCAGTAACTCACTCTTTTGAATTCTGTTTTTCGATACTTATTCTCAGGTGGAGTTTACCATTGAACTTTGGGGCAGGGAGCCCAAGCCATTTTATCTGGCCTGATCGAATGTTATCTCATTTGTGGTGTTATAATTAGACTAACACAATCTAACTTTAAAATTATCCAAGACTTTGGTCTTGCTTTGCAGAAATTAAGTCTCAATATTGAAGCAAATGAAAAAATAATTAAAAAATTTCTTTCTTTTTATATTGTTACTTACTCCCATCCATTCTCCATTTCTATATATTACATTAGCACATAAGGGCCTGTGTTCTCCTAATTTGAAAGACACTTTGCTAGAGTCTGCTTATGGTTCTCTTAAGATCTGTAATCAATTGGAAGACCTGTAGTATTCAGGTAGCATGTAATAGTATTGTAAGATTTACAATGTAAAGCCAAAAGTTTGGGTTGGTTTTTTTTCAAGCTGAAAATCTCTACAAAGCATTAGTAAGTAGGTAGCATTCAGTTAGCCAGTTAATTTTCCTCCTCTTTAGAGTGGAAGCTGAAATTAAATTTTCTTAGATGTTCTTAAATCTGATCTCATTTCTTACTGCCTACAGAGGATTAGTTCCAGTTTTAACAATTTTATCATTTAAGTCCATTATTAAATTCAATTTCTGTCTATTTTGCATGTTTACAAAACATTACTAAGTAACACAAAGGGGTTGAAACCTGTGAGCTAGGTTAGCCCAGTGGTAACTGCTGTGGACTAAAAGCATGCGTATGTCATCAAAGACAAGGTAACTAGTTAGATCAGCCCTGTTTCAAAGCATTGTTGCTTCAATTTGCCACACTCAGGTGGTGACTAATATTTCTTTGGTTATCTGAACCTAAATCTACCATCAGGAAGGATATTAAAAGGTAAAGCTACTGTTAGGCATAAAATTAGAGAATGCAGATCTTCTATCGCAATAGACTGTCATTGGAACCTTTCACATTCCTGAAAACCAATCAGTTTCTTCACTTTTTTCTATGCATGCTGGCATGACGAATGGAAGTCGTTGCTCTGTTCCCCCTGCCATGACACTGTTTTCATTTTGGCTTCATAATGCAGAATAGTTTTCAGAGGCACAGTGAGCACAGAAAAGACCCTTTTTTATTTATCTCTTCATATTTCATTATGATACAATAGATGAAAACGATTTATTTCCAATGATAATTTTTCAGCGAGAATAAGACAAGACAAAGCTTCAAGATTTTAAAGTGAATTGGGTTCATACATAGACACTTTTGAAAAACTCGGTAAAGTTTCCATAGTTATTCTGTGCTTTTTAGGGACATGAGTATATGGTTTCAGTCTATAGTTCAGAGATTTTTTTTTAACAGTTTCACCATCATACTCTTGCAGTGAAAATTCTGCGAAGATTTATGTTTGAACTAAAACAGATGGAAGCCGTAGATAGTGATGAATTCAAAGGAAATTCATTTTTTTGTTCAAGTGCCAGAGAACAATGCACATGCCAACTGAATTTAAATAGAGTAATTGTGTGCTGTTATTTAAATCGGTTATGATATTTTTTTCTCTTTGGAAGTTATTATTTCAGTCGAAACAGCTACAATATTAACAGTAAGACACGATAAAGGTTCCTTACTGACTGAAAATGGGAAGAAGAGATCACATCCTAGAATAGCCTTTTAGTTCCCCTCTACCCCTCTTCTGTTTAGTCACGATTAGTTGGCATTTCTGTTATTTCCTAGCAACTTCAACTTTTTTTTTTTTTCTGCAAACCGTGAAACACTAATTTTGTTATTTCAGTCTCTGTGGCTTTTCTTTTCACCACAGAAAATCTGACATTTACTTAAGAATCCATCATGTTTGCTTGCAGAATGCACAGGATTAAGAATATTATTGTTATTTATTTGTTGTTCTTATTAATATATAACATACTTTGTTGTAACTAAAGAGTATTTTGTAACTAGAGAATATTTTTATGACAAGTTTTTAAGTAAATCTAAGCACACTAAAACAATGCATCTTTTATATCTGACCACAGCAGTAAAATGAAAGTCCCTGGAATTTTAAGCACGTGTTTCAGATTTAGCTGCTTACAATACCTGGAGTATGACTAAGCATCTTGTCTCAGATTTTTCACAATGCAGAACAGACACTGTGTGTACCAGCTCACAGCTTTAAGTTTTGCAATTCAAGATTCATTTTAGAAGGAAGTCAAATTTCACCACTTTTGCTTTCATGAACTTGAAAAAACTTTATTTCAAATATGATTCACTGAAAGCTGTTTATGCCTGCCAAAAAATTGTTTATAGTTGCATAGTTTCAGCTTCACTTAGACAAAGTTTTACTCTATCATTACTTTACATTACTACAGACATGATCAAAAGAAAGAACTCATTTTTAGCTTTCACTGAGACATTTTTTTCAAGGTAGGTTAATAAGGAATAGATGCTTGACTTCACTAGTCATTGCAGCGGAAATACTGATCATATTAAAACTAATCTTTCCTATGCAGCTTTCTTGAAATGCATTTCATAATAAGACATTAAGTAATGTTTAAGATTACCCCATCCAATCAACGGAATATAAACTGAAGTTAAAATTAATAAAACTTAAAATAAATTAATTCATTTTTACATCATTGTTCTTAAATACCCTTTTTATTCTTCTAATAGCCCTTAAAACTATTTTGGGAGAAGAATTACAATATTGGTAGACTGAAATACATGAGTATTGGTGGTATAACTGTTTTCCAAACATACCTATTGTGTACTTGCATTTTTTTTTCCCTTCTCCTCCCCCAAATACCAATGCTTCTTGAAGTCAAGATGTAGAAAAGTTAGATTCTAGACATTTCAGAAACAGGAAAGCCAATACATTTGGGCTAAAACAGATTATGGAAAAAAACTTAGAAGAAATGGTTATATTTTGCATCGAATATGTATTAGAACTGAGGAGCAGGTGATTTAACGGAATTTATTATCTACTGTTTTAAACATCTTTCTAGTAAAGACTGTGGTATTTTCCATGTAATTTAAGGGCTTGTCTTTTGTAAGGCAAGAGTACTGATACTGTACTCAATTTACAATTAATTTCTGTTTCCTGACCAACGCTCTTACAGTTGTGCAAGCTAGATGTAAGATAGTACTGAACTTGAATTAACCATAGCTATATTAGCGGGAGTAACAAGAAGAAATATTAACTTCATGTTGAATTTTTCTTCTGTTTCTTTGTGAGGGGCAAAACAAATTTTTTAGGAAAGTTACGCAAATATATTTTTTGTATAACTAGTAATAAATAATAAAAGTAAAACACTATTATTTGGCTTATCTGTGGGGAAAAATAACTTGATGCACTTAGAGAAGTCTGTCTTGCTTTTTCTTGGTTTTATTTTCCCTTTAAATTGGTTTAGTTGAGCTTTTCAGCTGTTAGACATCTTTCTACTAAAAGCAGCCTGCTGGCGCATGCTCAGTGAAGTAAAAAGAAAAGCATTGGTGACTCAGCAACACAGTAGAGAACATTTTCTTTCTTTGCATATGGTAACTTTTGTTTTCAAAGAAAGAAATTTGTTTTATGTTTTGTGTTACGAAACTCTAAGGTTTAAAGTTATGCAATTGCTTCCTAGAGTAATTCAAATTGCACTCAGAAAAGAGCTTCTGAGGCTGAACAAAAAAAGTATGGAAGGAAGAACTTCGCTCTTGGTCATATAAAGGGCTTTGAAATTGTACATACAGATTGTTTCCTCTTTCTGTCATAGAAACTTTGTATGATAAAAGAATGTGTTTAAGACTGATAGACTGATTTGCCTAAATAGATCGACTATCAGAGACAACACATTTGGCCTCATTATGACTTACATAATTCTTACACAAGCACTTGAAAGTGTAGTATCTAGGCTTTCTGTAACTAGGTGTTGTCCAAACATGGTTTTGTGCTGTTGTCTTAATTACGCTGATTCAAAAACTGAGCTTTCTGAAACTGCTGCAATCCTCAGCCGTTCACTGGTCTGTTAAAGTAGTTTGGGAGAAACTTAACTTAGAAGCTTTTTCTCTTCTAGTCAGGAGATCTCTTGAAAAAAGGAAGATGGGAAAGGAATTTGTGGTTCTCAGTCTCTTCAACCATTTAAGACTTAAAAAAAAAGGAGGGGGAAGGAGACATGAAATATCAAACTTGTGAAATTGTGAGTCAGCAATGTTTAAAGCGGTTGTTATACTTAAATCTATCCCAAATGTTTTAATATATGGGGATTCCTCCAACAGTTTAGTTAAATAGGAATAGAAAGTATGCATTTCCAAAAGTAGATATGAATTTGCCTTAAAATGAAGAATGAGTAAGCACAACTACATGTGTATGCTCAGAAGACGCTTACAAAAAAACTTAAATTTCCACTGCCCATATTAGTAACGTGAGATTACAGAAATGTAGCTAAAACTAAGTTTGTTACTCTTTCCTCATGGTTTGGATTAGCAAGACTTTTAACTGGATTTAGTGGATAAACTGGGCCACCAAAATTTATTTGCAAGCTTTTTATTTTTTTCTGTCCTTACAGAAGAATACAGTGTGAGAAATACATACCAGAGAGTTCTGTTAATACTAATCACATTTAGATACGGAAGAGGGGGCTAAATGTAATAGACCTCTAGTTGCAGAAGACATGTCAAACATACCTGCTTCTCCTTAGCAATACTATTTTTAATTTAGCCATGATACAGGAAAATTATTAATTAGTGGTAACATGATGAAGTTGCAAGTTAGGTTTGCACAGAGAAAATTTCTAGGACATGATACTTTATGATACAGTACTGTAGTATTAGGCATTGTATTTGTTCTGGATAGCAGCACTAATACTAGTTTCGGATGCTGTAGAGCTAAGTTCTGTAGACAGTGAAGTGATTACTTTTCATTTCTTAGGAATGGAATATGTCTATTATTTAAATATTAGATATTCTCTAACTAATTTGTGGTTGATTTTAAACTAGTAAAGCATCTTTATATATCACTAAAATTTCGTTTTTAAGCAGGTGGCAGCAACTGGAATCGCTAGAATATTGAACGGTTTATACGATTCTAGATTACTGATATTGAAGTAGGATGGGATTAGATAGGATTTGTGGAAAGGGCAGTTCTTAAAATGGTACCTTTTTTTTTTTTAAACACATCGAACAACATGCAGTGAACACAGCTGACTAGAAAGAAATATGTGATAGAAGCAAAGTAAATCGTTGTAAGATGGTGCTCCGATCTTTTGTATTTTATACACTGATATTTTAAGTGAGGTTTAATATTGTGTATGTCCATTTAACTAGAATAATCTGTTCAAAATAGTGTAATCTGAGCTCTGTACAAGACTGGTCTTGCACCCAGTTCCATGCACGAAGTGTTCTGAATTCATGTATATCATTAAATTCAGGTGGACACCCTAGAAACACTGCATTTTGCTTCAACAGATTAATCTGGGCAATAAGAACCTAAGTTAACATATCAATTAGCAGTGATTGTATTTTGAAAAAGTAAGCAAGCCTTCTATGTTAAAAATGTTTTTAAGGTTATAAGTTCAAGTACTAGGCAAGGTAGTAAACACAAGTATTAAGTTCACCAAAATGCTGTAATACAAAGTATGATTTCATTGAAATAACCATGTAAATAAGACTTAAAAGAAGTATCAGTACAGCTGTACACGTACCGAATACTCTGTTACTCATTTTCCTTTGTAACCCTCAAATCATTCATTATCTGTACTACCAAATTCATCTCTGTAACACAGCAAGATTTGGGTTCTTTGTGTGATTCATAGGTTTTACGCTGCAGTAGTGGGCCTGGCTCCCTAGTGCACTCTCTCCCCGCTACTTAATGAAGAGTGCTTTATTATTTCAACTTTTTCAGTTTAGCACCTATGTTTCAGATGCAGCTTATTTGTGAAGCTATAGGGGAAAAAGTAAAAGAATGCAAAACCAGAGTTGTAAACCCAGCATTTATGGTCTTCTAAAATAGTTTTCCTCTCCAGGTGTTGACACTGGCAGGCTTCTCTCTCCTGCTAGGCCTTAAATCTGACCTCTTTTTCTGTAGTAATCACAGAGAAAAATGTATCTCGTCTCCCTTGCTGAATAGGAAAAGAAGATAAATTTATACAGGCAGGGAGAAAGACACCACAGACTTGAGGAGGTTCAAGATGAGATAATCATTTCTCACAATTTCTATTGTTATTCTAGATAGATACAGCATTGTGATTTGCAAGAAACGGCTCATATTTTTGCAAGTGTTTCTGTAGCACCTTGTATAAACATGATGGTGACAGTAAATAATCTTGTAAAATCCTTGCAGTATTACCTTTATAGACCAAAGAACTAAGAAGTAAAGCAAAGTGACTTGTTATATGCCATGCTGAGCAAACCAGTGGCAGCTCCCAGATTGCGATTTAAGGGCAGAATATTTATAGTTCCAAGAAACATTTGGTATAGCTGTAAATGTTCAGCATGACAGAAAAAATGGCTTGTATGTTAAAACTGGACACCTTGAAGATTAGGAACATGAAAGCAGAGGCTCCTACAAAGATTTTTGTTTAGTATCTTGCCTAAGCCTGCTCAAAAATTCTGTACAATTTAGAGAAGACAGCAGAGTCCTTTTGGGTGGCATTCATCTGCCCTTTTCCAGGAGGCTGCCCTTGCCCTTCACCACTTTTTCTACTGTTAAATTCCAAAGCAAATAGTTCCTACCTAATCTGCAGGTGTTCTGATACCATCCATTCTTATAATAATGAAATCTGTGGGAAGAGAAATAGTATGTGGCTGTATAAAAATCTTTTTGCCACAATGCCTGTAAATAATAAGGCTGAATAAAATATCCTAAATGACCTTAATCTTGCTATTTTGAAGTTTTGAGTGTAAGAGTTCATAATGTATATTTTTTCTATATTTTTTGGTAGAAAATTATCATGTTGGTTTTCTAAAGGAGAAGAACAAAACTTAAACCCTATTACTTATAGATTTGCAGCAAAAAGGTTTTTTTATTTAACCCCAAAGGTGTCTCTTGGGACACAGAACTACTATTTCAAGAAATTTCCAGTCTTGCTGGTAATCACATGGGTTTACCAACAGAAGCAGGGGGGGACAACGACGACAGTGTATGATAGGAATTGTTAGACAACCTTAATATATGGATTGCTGATTTAGTTTTCTTTCCTTTTTTTCCTTTTTTTCCCTGTGTTTCTTTTTAGAAAGAGTGAGCCGTATTAGAGTATGACAGTGTCTTACTAATGCTTACATCTTGCAAGCCAACTGCATATATATTTCCCTTTAAACCTGTGTGAGTTCTAAACATCCATTGCTTCCAGACTGGATTCTTCTTTATGTCTCCACAAACATTCTCGTTTCCTCCAAAAGATTTAAATGTTTAAGTTACAGTATTTTTTTATATATGCTTATGGATTATAAGCAAGCAAGTATGTTTGAATAGCAAGATGGATGGAAATGTAGGTTTTTGCACATTAAAGCACACTTCTTCCAAACACAGCAGCTATTGTAAATGTCTCTCTAGGTCAGTGTGCACTACTGGTATGTTTGCAGCTTCCTGTAAACAGAAAACGTCTCCTTTAATAAAAAGGAATTTGTGGTGAACAGTTACTTCAGCTGTGCATTTTAAACCATTCATTTAACTATTAAAGTATAACATGCCACCAGTGTATTAAAATTCAATACTTGAAAAATTCTAATGTCAGGATATGAGGTTTTCATGTAATTTTTATTCAGTATAAAATGTTGAAAATGTTATCTATCATATTCTTCAATTTTGTTAATTCTGTAGATAAACCAGTACTCTAGTTTTGCCAGACTTACTGAAAAATATTACATTACATACAATGGTTATATGTAATACACCAAGGTACAGTCATAAATCGGTTAATAAAATTTTAATGCCTTAATTCCTATTAACATGATTTTTCTTAAATTGATTCAGGAGTGAAGCACTAAACTGTAGAAATGCCACTCTGTTAAGCAATGTGCATAGTACAGTTATTCACAGTCACTATGAAAGAGAAGACTAAAGCAGTCAGCACTATTTCTGGGTGTCATGAAACAAAAAGTGGCTTTATCCTAATGGAGCTGATCCCAAAGCACATTGCAGATCTTATGACCAGAGAATTAAGGTTAAGAAGTCTGTTCTTGTCAGCTTTAACTTGGGTCAAGGATATTGTTGGTTAATGTGCTTGGAGTTAAATATTAGCTCTTTATTTCCCTTAGGCAAACTGGAAATATAGTTTATATTTAAATTCTAAGCAGTGATTTTTCATTATTTTTGCTAGCATAATAGCTAAAACCTCTGCATTTGTTTTGTTTTGTTCTTTGGTTTTTGTTTTCTTTTAAGGTCGCTTGAGTTATCCACATCCAGGGACTGACAATCTTCTGATGTTAAATGGTAAGTGCTAATCTTATAACAGTTTCTAATTATCTCTAGCTTAGCTTAAATCTGACATGTTGGTATAAAATTATACTATTATATTCTGTTATTGAATTACTTGCCTCTAGTCTTCAACACAGATGGGACTGTTGCCATTTTTCAGAGTTGAATGGCAAGAGCTAATCTTGCAACAGCCTTTCATTATATCTAGCTTATTTGAAATCTGAAGTGCTCGTAACGATGCACTTTCTTTTTTGTTCTCAAGCAAACCAGTGGTATGTTCTCCAAAGATCTGCTAGAAATCTATTATACAGAAACAGGAATTAGAAAAATAAGAAGGCCAGAAAGGCATGTTTTTCTATCGTGTGTAAATAAAGAGTGAATACATACTTTCTATTACACTTACGTGAAATAACATTTTATTTTTGTCGGGTTTTTTTGGAACTGGCTTTGTCAAATAAGTTTCTAACTGCGAAATATGCTGAAGTTAGAGTTCATGTTCATGTTCCTCTCCCAGTAGGTCAAACTTCATGAACATCTGCTACTCAGTGAAGGCATGAACTTTAGCCTTTGTTCAAGGCTAAAGAAGGAAGCAGAGCTTGGTAATCCATCTAAGTCAATAATAAATCAGGGGTTTTGCACACAAATGTTTTCTACATTGGGAAAAATTAAAGCTATAATGCCACAGCTTCTCTAGATTAAAAAATGTGGAAGCTGTTGTACACGAAGCAAGTACACTTTTGTCACTGACTTGATGGGTCTAAACGTTGCCATTAAAGACCTAATTATTAAAAAATACAGTCAAAATAGTTATTTCAGGTTTGTGGTTCTGTGGAGCTCTGCTTTTTAATTGCCTTACCCTTCTGCACAGTCATTTACGCTTGTGCAAATGGATATAAAATGTAAAAAATATCTAATTTCCCTTGTGTAGCACTGAGTAAATGTTTAAAATTGCAAGGAAATTCAGGTTTATACCCAGTAAAGGAAAATACTGCACAACGGACATTTGAAGAATTAGGTCCTTTGGTGTTGAATAGTTCTTTAAGATAATGGAGTATCTTGAAAAGTGAAAATAGCTACTTAACTATTGAAATAAAATTAGTGTTTAGCCCACACAGGCCATAATCCTGATTCCTGTACATTGAGTATCGGTATGTTTGATGTTACAACGTTTACAACAGTTAACTTTCTGTATCTAACTGCAACTGTAAGACCTATTCTGCAAGCTGGTTTGTTCAGGTGGTATATGTGCAATTGTCGTTGTCTGCTGATTTATAATGAAGTGTTAGATGGGAAGGTATTAAAAACTAAGCAATCTTATGAGCAACTGTGAAATATTGCAATGCAGTCAGTGTAAGAAATTCGTATCATTTCAATTTGTTTGTTTTAGTACTTAGAATGGTGACCTTCTCTTTTTACAGTTTTGCGTGCTAAAAGAATTCTTCCTTCTTTGCATGGGAAGAATTGTTGCTCTATGGAATATCTAGGAAAAAAGGTTTTTGCTGTTATCACAGACATTGGAAAAATGCATCTCAGTGGTACCAGTCTATCCTGAAAACCTTACCGCAGAGCTAGAATATGCACTGAAGAATAGCTTGTGTGTTATTAATGCTGGCGGGGTTTCCACTGTTGTTTGGAAGTTAGCACTTAATGGGACTGCTGTCCTCTTTAAAAGCTGCAATGTTTTTTTCCACCTTCAATAGGTGAGATAAAAATAACAATTTGAGTGTCTAAAGACAGGTCTGCAACACCTAATTTTTAGGTGTGCCCTTTAGAATTTAATTCAGAGCCTTGGTTTAGACACCTAAGCTCTCTACTGTGTACCTGGAGAGTCTGATGTACCCATCAGTGCAGTCCAGTGCAATCACGTATACCGTTCAGAGCCACCTCAAGTTGGAGCGTCTGAACTGCAGCTCCTTACAGCCCGAGAACAGAAGCACTGGGAACAGCTTCTGGGAAGCTCCAGCTGCTCAGACTCTGTACAACATTTCTTTCTTAGCAAGAATTGAGGGGCTTCCTCCAGATGTGCAGTAATGAGAAAACAGCTTGAACACTTGCTGATAAAGTTGTAGACTTGAGTTTCCTTCTCTGCTTAAGTGGATTCAAGCTAACATTTCCCTGTATCCCTGTAATTGGTGCCTTGGAGGGAGGGGTAGGGAAGAGGAGAGTTGGTAATCCGGAGACTCACAGTTGTCCCTTACTTTCTCAGTAAGTGTTGTAGTCTCTATGAGGAGGAGCAGGAATACCAGACTTTCATGAAAGAAAAGCACCAACGTTTTTAAGGATCCTGGGCCCATCTATGTGTGCACTAATACTTGACACTAGATCATGACCCTCACTGGATTTTAGTTGGCTTTATGTTAGTGGACTGGTATCTCTGGATCCCAGGAAGGTTCTGACATGAGCCAGGCTGGAATTCCTCAACCCTTTTAAGACTAAGCACTTTAGATAAAACTTACTTTTAGCTAGTTTTTCCTCTTCTTAAATGATAGATCTTTTCCAGCTCATTTAAAGTGTACTTACTGAACTGTACCTAATATTAATATTTACAGTTTTCATTATTTAAATTAATGAACTGAACCAAAGGAAAGCTGACTTATGTGTTTTAATAAATTAGATATCCAATAATTATATATCTGTTTCAGCTCAAGCTGTAAAAAAAGCAATGCATTTTTAATGACTGCTATCTCTCAAAAGTCAAAAAGATACTTTGGAATGGGTTTACCTGAGTACATCTTTAATTGTCGCCTTAGAGAGAACCTTTCTGTAGAAAGTAATAATGCAAGAGTCCAATTTGTTGGGGTGTAGGGTGGATTTTTCCCCCATTATAGGATTCTCTCCCTTTTATACTTTTAATACATTGAATTTTTTTAATGGCTATTGAAACATAATTTACCATTTGATTAGTTTAGCAAGGGAGTATTAGACTTTCCATCTTACAGATACTATAGCTGGTTGGGCTTTTAAAAAAAAGTGCTTTACTTCAAACAGAAGTTATTAAACTTCCTATACAGGAATTGCTAAATGAGTTTCTGTAGTCTGTTAGGCATGCCAAACTTGAATTGTCGTAACAATCTCTTTCAGCCTTAAAATCTGTAAAGATGTGATTTCTAAAGAAATCTTAATAGAATTTAGGCACTCAAATCCAATAGAATAAAATGAGGATTAGGCACCTACCTCCTTTAGTCTAGACTCTTGGGAAATTTTTGCCATAATTGTTTATGGATTTCTTTAAAAGACAAATAGGTATTAATGAAAAAGGCTTCATTACTTCACTGTCCCCATTTGATCATTAAATCAGGAATGTTAGTGGCAAATAGTATTTTCTCTTACTTTCTATCATAAATTTCATAGTTATCTTTAAATGTAGGAAGCTTGCCTCGTAGTTTTTCCTGTTATACAACATAATATTTTGAATTCAGCTCAGTCGTTCAGCTGAGTTATTTAAATATGTACTTATTTGATCTCTGGTATATATTTGAAATACGTGTCTGAATAAAATAGAAATTATACATTTACTCTCTGTGTGATAGCATTGCTCACATAATGTACAAAGTTAGATTTATATTGTCTTGCTGTTAGATAAACATGCACAAAAAGTATATTTACTGCTGTCTCATATTTCTATCTCTGAGCTGATTTAAGTTGCAGAAGGGGGGGTATTAATTTTTTTACAGGTTTAAGCCTTATTAGTATGCAACTTCAGGGATATAGAAACAGAAAGTTTTAACTATAAGGGAATGTCTTTGTTGTATATTCAGCACTCTTAATGTTAGAAGGTTCCAACGTTATCGGACTTCATTGTACTTCTTGCATGTGTTGCGTAACTTATATTTTCTAGAATGAAAGTGTAACTCTTGTACTTTCTCACTCATTTGAAATCTTTCAGAGTTTTTGACTTAAAGTAGCCAGCTTTATAGACTAAAAGATACAAAAAATATTTCTGTATGACTTATTCTTTGAACAAGTTCAGGAAGGCTGGAAGGAAGAAGTTTAATATCTCCTTTTTTGTTGTTGTAAATCAATTATTTGCCTATGACAGCCTTTCCCAAAGGGCTGTCTCCCCTGCAATTATTTATCTAAACATATGTACTAATTACGTAGATGTATACATTAAATACATATATAAGAACTATATCGCTAAATCTATAATTAAATACATATAATGTGTATATTTATAGAGACCACATGCTCTGTAAGTACATGTGCTCTGAAAGGTGTAAAACGTTATGTATATGTTATTTTAATAAATACAGAAATATTTCTGATTGAATCTAATATCCTCAGAAAGAAGAATCTCATTGCTTACAATGTACTAAAAGTTTGATTCAGTGGAACTGTTTTCACAAGTAGTATCTGGCATTTGAAAGAAAGGGTTTATATGTGTATGTAATGTGGAGAGATTAAAGTACTGAAGTTTCATGAAGATAGGATATGTTTGCTTTAACATCATATTTTTAGTAACAGTAAGACTTTGTACTTACTGTTATTAAAACAACTTACCTATAATATAACCACTGTGGTCTTAAAGTCTGGATAAAAATAGGAAAAAATAATGAGTTTTGCAAAATCATACATTTTGATGTTAATGATCACATTTATTGCAGCAGTGCCTACAGATTGTCTAAGAATGGGATCGCGTTTTTCTAGACGCAAAGTGGCAGAAAATCCCTGCCAAAACTAGTTTGCAATCTAAATGGACAAGACAGATCAATATCAGGGAAGGGGGTTTGCCATACAAGTAAAGTAAATAATGTGACAACATCAAGTACAGTTATTTTCCCATTTTCACTGATTTCATCGTTTTGCTGAAGCAAAGAATACACAGGTAGCTTTGGTACATCATTGTGATTTCCATAGATATAAAATACTGCAGCAACTACCCTTTTAAGTTGAATTGCATTGGGGTTTTTTTAGCATATTGATAATCCTTTTGTGTTTCTCCTTTAAAATTACTGGTGTCTATTTTTAAAAGCACAAAGAAAAACAGTTCAGGTGTTCTGTAACAAAATAATTTTATGCATATCAGCTTGTCTTAACTATGAAAATATAGGAAAATAGCTGAGCTGGTTTGGTGGGCAGAAAGGAGTAGAAGTAGAAATTACTAGGTCTTGTGCCAAAAGGTGGTTATTAATATGTATTTGTATATTATTCTTTGAGAGAGAACATGGCACTGCAGTCATTGCTATGGATGTGATGCACTGAATTTTCCCTGGTTACTCTAGTTTTATTTGTGGAAGGAAAAAAAAAAGGCGTACGGGGGTTAGACGAGGGCTTAGTGACGCTACTGCTAATGCTATGTGGGAGTCACTTTGGCCAAGAGTCAGGAAAGATTCGTACATGCTGCAACACTGACATAGAACTGCATGTCTTATAAGTGCTTGACTTGAGAGGAAAACAAGTCTGAAGTTCGGCATTAGTCTCACCGTGCAGCAGCAACTAATGGGAGAACTAACCACATAGAAGAATACATGATGTTTTGTGGATTCTGTTTTGATGTGGGAAATATGAATTTTAGGTGTTTCCACTTGGTTAGATACTCAAGTCTCTTTCAGAAAATGGGCTTTTCTGTTTTGGCTTACTAGTAAAAAGTTGGGAGGATCTGAAAAACTTTAAGCAAAAAGACTGTTCTCATCAACAGTAATTCTTTCAGATGAAAGAAAATAAATTTGAAAGTGAGTTCAATGCAAGCTGGATAGAAATATGATGACTGTGTAACAAATGAACAGTTTTAAGGGAGAAAAAACAAGGAGAGAGATTTTCAGAATTCCATAAGCAATCCACTGAATCCTAGTAGGGATCAAGATAACAAAGAAAAAAAAATATTATACTTGCTAAAAATTTTGAAAAACCCCGAGCAAATGGGAGGTACCAGGATATAAGTATTTAATAATACGAGAACAGAACAGTGAATGACATTCACGAATCATCGGGTTTATGAGACTGCATGTATTTCAATGTCCCGGCACCACAGTTGCTTTTTGGGAGAGATGTATGTATGGAGTCCTAGTAAAATCAAAACAGTAATGCCGAGACACAGTAATCTTTGTTCATAAATGTTGCTATAACATCATGGTTTATAGTAATGTTTTCTATTTGGATATTTAACTACAATGCTGTAATGATTAATCCTTCTCAGATACAAAGTCGGTGAAACAGGAATTGAAAATACTTTGTGGAAACATAACTAAGAAATTACACGCAGCTTAATAGTTTTTGTATTAGTAATCTGTCTATTTTTAGTTTCCTAGCCTTCAGGCAGAGAAGCAATCAGTATGGTCTTCTGAACTGTAGCTATAAGCATGATCTCTTTAAGAATCTTGCAAAACTCAAAAGTTAGGAAAATCTTGGATTTACTTGCAGTCTGTCAGAAACTGTTGCTTTGCCTTTGTGCAGTGTTTTTGATACAATGCTATTTCTTGTGACTTGTGCCCTGATTTTGTTTGCTACCACAAGGAGTCTTTTGTTTCAAACAAAACCTTGCGGTTAATTTTCTGCTAGGTCTTTTCATGAAAAAGGAAGGTCACGGCTTATAGCATTTGTATTGTCACTGCAAAGGACTGTACAAACTGTTCCATGGACCAGGATGTTTCTGTGATTCATTTAACGCTTGCTACATGCTTTTTAAAGTAATATTTTCCTTTTTACAATTTCAGTACCCTGAGTGTTATTTAGACACTTATGTAAGATAGGAATCACATTTGTGAAGATGAATTACAAAGTTACCGTAATTTATGCATCCATAATTAACATGAAGTTAAGATCAAGTATAAAGACACGTTCTTTACAGCTGGTGCTAACGTCAATTTAATAATAAAATAGTATGGTATTTAAGTGAGACTTCAGTTTAATGCATTCTCATCTACAATTACCACTAGCAAGTACCAATGCAGATTTTTACTTACCGCTTACCCACATAGTTCTTTGTATCTTAAATATTTTAATTTGTGGGCATGATACAGTTATTTGACATTTTACAATTTGTCCTTTGTTTGCATGCAGCGAGGAGTTATGGGCGAAGACGAGGTAATTCACTTCTGTTTGTTACAGTACAATTAATTCTGATTGAGCTGTTACTGATCATTACGATTAATTAATCCGGATTGTTGATTATAAATGCTTATCTGCATGTTGTCTTAGTTTGACAGAGGGGTGCAGTCTGGATTGTTACGATCATTAATCTCTTTTTAGAGTTTGAATTACAAATCCTTTAATCAGTTAAAACACGGTAGTTCTAATCATAATTTAGTTCATGCTAATGGCTACTGCTTGCAGTCATTGCCCCCTTTAAAAGTATACAGTTTGCTAGTTGTTCTTCTAACTCTTCTTTTGCTTCTGTAGAAGTGATAGCGTACAGAGTAAAAACTAAAAGCCTTTCATAAACTTAGCAAGAAATCTAGTAGACAACTCTTAGAAATAGTAAACAGATTTTTGTCGTATAACCCAATATATGCTCACTGACCTTGGAAAAGCTATAGTGATTTAACTATGTGAGGATGTGACCTGCGGTTGTTAGAAAGACCATGTAAAGCGTGCAGCAAAAACATCAAGATCCTTGATAGCTTCCAGTATTCACAACATACACATAAGTTCATGTGTCTCTCTCTTGATCTCTGCATTGGTTCATAACTGATTGCTTGGTAGCCCTAAGGTTGAGTGGAATGATGACCTAGATCATGGTCAATGTATGTAACAGTACAATCGTGTTTCGACAATTCCTGGCAGATTCTGCTTAATTCTTTTCACTTCATAAACCAAAAAGAAGCAAGTGTTTAAAAGGGCTTATCCTTTTAATTCACAGTCATCGGGAGAAATGTGAAAGCCTAGCAAATTACCTTTTCGCTCTCTTCTTTTGAGAGACATTTAAAAGTGAAGAGGAGGGAGAAGAAAGAATTAAGAGTCATATAGAGCATGTTACTCTAAATGTGTTAATCCATTGTCCTCTATGTCATCTTAGCTCTCTGAGGAGCTACAGTGCTTTTGGCAAACTTCTACCCATATTAAAGTAAAACTGATCTCTCTGGTATCACTTCAGAACATGTTCTGATGGTTTAATTTATACTGGGAAGAGAGCCTTAGATTCTCATTGTTCTTAGATTTTTAACATTGGCCTGTGGGTAAAAAATAAATTATTCTGAGCATTATTCTTTGATTATTTTTCCCCCTATATATACTTGTGTATATTGTAAGTCAGAATTGTCTAAGAAGTACTTGTAGAAAAACAAAAACATAATTTTCATGGTCCAAAGAGACACCTTCCTTAAGTATAAATTGTGTGTTGTTTTTTAAAAAAACAGAACAAAAACTGACACACACATACACTCTTAAATGCTTTCGTGGCAATATTCTAATGCCAACAAGTTTATTGTAATTGGCATGTTTTTAAGTCACTTAAGTTTTTTTTTTTTCCTGCAGTATAGAGACTTGCAGAGGTAAAGATCAAATCTATGTGCTTTCTATAAAGATAACCCAGCTAAATTACAGTCATTTTAGATTTAAGATGTTAAGAATAACTCTCATATATTAGTGAAAATTCTTAAAATTTCCACTTTTGCCATTTCCTGCAAGTTCCTCCAACTTGAGTCTCACTTCTTCCTTTAGCCACTTTTTCCTTTCACTGTCACTATAACAGCTCCATCTTCTCCATCATTCATATCAGTAATTCAGAAATCCGTTGTTATATCCCCCTTTCTTGATTGTGTAACTAAATCTTACCACTTCTTCGTATACATCTTTAACATCTGATCATTCTTACTAGTCTTCATAACTGAAACTCATATCCACATTACTCAGCTGCTGCAGTCTTCGTAGCATGATCTTGCTCCTCTTATGTCTAAATAGATGATTTACAAGAAGAATCTGCCTGCTTCCTCCAACTGTTTCAATTTTCTGTTTCTCCCTTGCTTCCTCACTTTTCTGCCCCATTGAGCACCAGCTACATGCTTCCACTCTTAAAGGCACTCTACTGATCTGTTATCTAGCAGTTGAATGCATGCTTATGATAGCGAGCAAGGATGCCGTCACTTCCTCCCCACTAGTCATATTCTCAAACACGCATATCACCATTCTTAATGGAAACTAGGAGCCTGCTACAGCTTTCTGCATTTGCTCTACTCCTCTCCATCAGACGCCTACTTAAGATGTAACTGTGAAATGCCACCATAAAGATGTTGTAGTTACAGTTACTTAGTACAGTCCTGTGGTCCTGCTTTTAGTTTGTGATCCTCGTGACGTTTTATTATGTTTGGTTGTTTTCTATCGTCTTGTGTTTTCATTCGGTATTTTTGATGTACTATATTTTTATTATGGATTTAGATACCAAATCAGGGTCATTAGGCATTAGCACAACACAGGTCATTGGTCATGATGTTTGCTGTCTGTTCTCCAGCCTTGTCTTTAAGCACTTGATTCTCAGGCTGTCTTCTGGAGGTGAATGGCTTTCATAGTGCTTTCTCCCCTAGCTGATCAGCACAGTGTCCGCGGGTGTTCCCACGGGGCCTTCCTGGTAGTTCCCCTGAGAGGGGATAAAAGTTGCAGACTGCAGTATTGCTCACAGCTAAGTTACTGCAGACTCAGCTGTCAGGGACCTACTGCTCGTGCGTATGGATTTGCAGTGGGTGAATCTGGAAGAAGTTGGCTATTTGAGATGGAAAATTAACTGGCTTCCCAAAAGTGCGCTAGGATGTTTTTTGGGTTTGTTTGCTTGCTTGTTTTTGGAAAGCAGTTGAGTTAATTAATAATTATTTTAAAAATGAATGAGAGAGAAACAGGAAAATTACACTTCAGAAATGGTGATGTGGGGTATTTATTTTGCTTCACAAAAGTGTTTCTTTTGGGGCTTTTTGCAGTTACAAGACTGACTTCTGAATTTGAAGCTGTCATTAATCTTTATGTTGCTAATCTAAAGCAGTGAAAGTTTGACTAAACTAAGATGCATATCCTGGCCTTCCGAGGCTTTTTGTTTTGTCTCTAAAATTTGTAAATATGAAATAGGGGGGAAATAAGTGGGACAGATTTACCGTGTTTTCACTCCCTCCTGTCGTCTATACATCTGTTTTGATAGTTTGCATTTGCAAAGCCATCCTGTGAACTTCTCAGATTTTACACTTGCTTTTCCAGGGTAACTCTAATCTTACTGCAGATTGCTATGTTTTAGGAACCACCACAAGGCTTCTCTCCAAAACTGTGGTAAATTTGAGAGCGAGAAGGATAAATCAGCACTGTGATTCATTTTCAAGTTTTACATTTTGCACATTTATTAAAATTCTCTTTTGCTTTCTTAGAAATTAAATCTGTTCTTACATTATCAGCATCAGATAGCTTTAAAAGAGAAGAGAAAACATACCTGTTTGAAACTTCTGTGTACATGATTTTTCTGTTTCCCTCTGTTCAATTAAAGTGTAAGATTTTTAGACATGCAGTAGTCATTCAGGTGATGGAAGTTATCAGTTTAACTTAAAGCTGAACCAGAGGCAGACTAATGAAACTCACTTAAGCAGCCCTTAATGTGATCTTTTCATAAATAAGACCCTTTATTTAAAAACAAATTACTACTTTCCTACTAGATGCAGTAGAGTAACTACAATATAATGTAGCATGAAGTATTATGCTTACAGTGATGTCGACTTGCAATCTTCAATTTCCTTTTTGAAGTTTAATACATTTTTCATTTTCTTAATTTTTCTTGAAACTAATGTGTACTCTTCTAATATCTTGGTATTTTCATTTTTACTTTCCAGACTGCTATTCCCCCATTCCCTAAAATTACATGACCATGTACTGCCACAAAATTATTTTAATGTATATTATTATCTTTTCTTTTTAAGGCCGTTCTTCCCTCTTCCCAATAGATGATGGTTTGCTGGACGATGGTCATAGTGATCAAGTTGGAGTCTTGAATTCACCTACCTGCTATTCAGCTCATCAGAATGGAGAACGAATTGAGCGTTTTTCTCGGAAAGTGTTTGTTGGAGGTCTTCCACCAGACATTGATGAAGGTGAGCTGCCTGAAAACTAAGCAAACTAAGTTTGGAGGGAGAGAGAAAGGGAGATTTTGAAAAACCTAAATGAAGTAGTAGAAAAAATCCAACCAGCAAAATAATGTTGTGGTGTTAAAGGGTACAACTATATATTTTTTTTATGAGAGTTGATGGATATGTTGAGCTTAATACCATTTGATGTTGTCCATCTCTTTTGGTTTTGAGATGGTTCAATTGTCTCTGATTCTGCACTTGCAGATTGTAGAGTTGTAGATGCCTGGAATTTGTGCCTCTGCTTACCTTGCGTATTCCTTTCAAATACATCTTAGCCCTTCATAGTGTCCTCTGTCTGTGCCTGCTTTATTCTCTATTCATAGAAAACTTCTATTAGTAATTGAATTTCAAATTCTATTTTACTATTACCTGAAGATCTCAGAAGTGGTTTAGAAAGGTTAATATTATTCCTGTTCCTAAATAGAGAAACTAAGGCAGAGGAAGGTCAAGTGGCAGAGCACTCTGTGATGCATTGAACATAGAATGTACCACAGAAGCTCAGATTGTTATGTGATGCAGTTGGAATTGCTTTGTACAACAGTGCTGATTTGAAGTAATCGTGCTGTTTAATATTAGGTTTCTCCTGTGCAGATAAATGTAAATTACATGCTAGCTTTGTAATGTAAACAGAAGTCCCGTTACAAGGTTCATTGTAATCCTAGAGTAACTTGCAAACCAAATAAGCTGACTGTGGTTAATTAACTTTCAGACATGGAAGGACCATATTTTGGTTTCATCTGCATTGTGATGCTCTCCTGCAATGTATTAAGAGATTTATTTTAATATACTTCAGCCTTTTTTGATGCACTTTAGCTTCTAATTCAAATGTGCACTGTTGCCTTTAATACAAATGCTAAACAAAGACACATGGAAATGTGTTTTCTTTCTTTCCTGCCTGTTTATATGCTGATGGCAGGATGCGACTGAAAGAAATGGAGCATATTTGTGTTTGATGAGTTACTGCTCTTGTAGAGTTTAGAGTGGTTTAATTTTTTCCTCATGGCCAAGGTTCTTCCCATCAATGACAGGAAGGAGTGGCTGGGATAGAAAGATGTCACAAAGTTGTGCAGGGGGCATCAGTAGATCTTGCAACAGGACTATTCATGGTTATGTTAGAAGCACCTCTAAATGGGCAATTTTAAGTTTCTGTGCCTGATCTGCGCATGGTATCTGCTGGAAACTGCTAGCGTGCTCATTGTGGTGGTACTTATTATATGAGTTTCTACCTACAAAGCTCTGAAATGTACATCACTGAACAGTAAATTTTTTCGATTGCATTCAAACCAGATTCTGAATGTAAGGAAGTACCACGCCAGTTTTCACCATTGCCTTTAGTTGCCCATATGCTTCTTTTATTAAGCAATAAAAAACAAACATAAGCTTAAAATCGTCAGAAATATTGCATAAATATTAACACTTTGGAAGATGTGTCTGTTTAAGTTTTTTGTACATGAAAGTTGGAAAATTTGTTCCTTTTTTCCATGAAATGTCAACCTTTGCTAGAAACAAAGATCTTTGCTTGATAGTACTTTTTCATTGAGTTATGTCATTTATTTTAATTGCAACTATTATACCTGTTTCTAGATGAAATTACTGCTAGCTTCAGACGATTTGGGCCTTTGGTAGTAGACTGGCCTCACAAAGCAGAAAGCAAGTCCTATTTTCCACCAAAAGGTAAGAGAGTTGGAAGGTTTTGACCTGTCACTGAGTGCAAATCGTACTCTGGGAAACTGTCTCATCTTTTTCCAAAGGGTGTAATTTACAATCCCTGTGAACAGTTAATTCTACAGTTTCAATGCAGGTTCAGGCATGGTTCCTTTACATATCAAGTCTAAAACCCAAGAGTGTTGTTTTAGTATTGTGCCTGGTTCAGTGCTGGACTCCTGAAGGATCTTCCATATTCTGATTTCCCATATATCAGATCAGCGTTATATAGTTGTATGTGTCATTAATCCTAAGTTCTGTATTTGCATTTCTGTCCAGTTTCCAAAACTAGAAATTTGGTCAAATTTTTAAGACTAAATCTTAGATAAAAATTTTCATAGGAAGTTACAGGCAGGATTCAGAAGGATGCATTTGGGTATCTGATCAAGATAATCAATGTTACGTTTATTTCAGTTTTAGGATGTGAACTTCTATTGAAGCACTAATTATCTTTTTTGATAAATGATTAAATATTGATTTTTAACTATTTCTAGTGTTGCTGTTAGACTAGATTTTTTAATATCACTTATAAAGTGTTGGAAAAGCCATTCTGTACATTAAGTAATTAAATTATGTAGCATATCTCTGCACTTGTACAATCATGTATTGGCACATATAAAATAAATGCAAAAATCTGATCCAGATATGAAAGCAATGCAGAGATTATTCATTTTGTAGAAAATGCAGCAATTCATTCCTTCCCTGGAAGTGACAAATGTAGGTATAGTGCCTTTATAAAATGATTCTTCATTTATTTATCTGACCATCTATGCTGGGGAAAAGACAGGATTATTATCCCAGATGGGTCCTCTAAAGAGTGGGAAATGGAATTAAAAGTATTTTGAATAGTATTTATGAACACTACATGGAAATTCTAAGACAAAGAAAGAGACTTTGGCTTTTTTGATTGTCAGCCTGATACACAAAGCTACTGTCAAGTTAAATTTGATAATCCTGAGGAGTGCATCTCTCTTCATAAAGTACCAAGAGAAATTCTTGAGGAACTCTTTGAGGAAGATGCATCTCATAGAGACTGTGATGAATATATAGAGGAGGGAAGATGTAATATATTCTTACCTGAAAGGAATGGATTCTGGCATTCATTTCCAAGGAGATAGTCCTGTCTCAGCATCTGAGCATCCTAAGGATATATTTCCAGACTTCCTTATTTAATAAAGCTTTTTGATATAGTTAGAATATTTATAACTACCACAGTAAAAAAAAAAAAAAAAATCTGTATTGTAAGCAGAGCTTCTTAAAAGCAGACAGTACAAATAGAAGAACTGCAGTCTGTTGATCTAATTAATTTGGGACACACTTGCAAACTAAGGGTTGATTTCCCATGATTAACTGATCCTTATTTGAAATTTAATAGCACTTACTGTTCTTAAATCTTAAAACTTTATTCTCTGTTTACTACATTATTCAATATTGTTTTGTAATGTAGCCTAACACATTTGAAATACAGTGTAGGTTTCTCTTTGTAGATACTCTGGAAATACAGCTTCCTATTAAGTGCGGAATATTACTGTGTTTATATCTGGGTTTTTTCAGTGCAATAGATATGGCCCATGATTATTTTGTAGAAGAATTTCTTAAAAATTTGTCCTTCTTAAGTATTACTCACGTGTACAGACAGGAACCATGTACACATATATTTAATAAGATGTCTGAAACTGCTGAAGATAGGCTAAATACTAAGAAGGCTTTGAGATTGATCAGTAATTAGCAATTTAGAAATATATACTATATTAGCCCAAGGAGTTCTTTTTTTTTTTTTTTTACTTTTAATCTCCAGTTTCTAATTTGTTACTCCACATGGAGTCAATTCAGTGTATATATTTTTGTTTGTTCAGTCTCATTAGAGATTTGACATAGTATTACTTTCCAAAGACATCTTAGAATTATCCAGTTCTGGACTGATTTACGTAATCGTCTTCTCTGTGGTGAAGAGATACAGCCTGCTTTTTTTTTTTTTTTTTTTTTTTTTTTTTTTTAGCCACTCTTGTTCAGTTTTCCAGGCTGTGGTTCCTTCCAGGCTCTCTGCTTACAGAAAGTCCTGAGGGAAGGCCAAATTCATAATAAGTATTTCCTTGCTCGAAGAAATGCAAAAAGTGTCCTGATCCATCAAGGCTGGCTGCCTCCTGAGAAACACTAACTGCTTGTTCTTAGACAATTACATTTTGTATTGGTTCACCACAAAATTAGGCCCAAAGAAAACAGGAATTTTAAAAACTTCACACTAATCTTCTGAGGAAACCCTGTTCTGAAGCGGAAAAAAATTATTCTGTTGAGATCAAAGTACAAAGTCTGTAAGTGATCTGCCAACTGTAATGGAGAATTCTTTCCTTTCTGACTTGCCACTGTTTATCATAACTCCTGTTATTATGTAGTTGGCAAATATACTTATTTATGAAACAATACACATGTCCAAAGCAACTTGCTGAGGTGAGGACTCCTTCTTATGATAATGAAGCTCTCAAAGAAATTGTGCCAGGAGGATATGCAAATCCAAAGAAGGCCTTTCAAAATATGCCCAGTTGTTTGTGTGCTCTGTACTATTTATAGTCTGTATCAAACGGGATAATCTGTTTTAAACAGGACAGTATCCCCAGCCTTTTCTAATTGTCTGGGTGTTTGTATTGCCTTCTATCACAGCAGCTGTGCAGTAGCTTAGTTTATTCAAGGTTCTTAACTGCTAATTTAGAACTGACGGAAAAAATTAGGTTGAAAATGTTCTGTTTCTAGCTTAAGAAGCAAAACCCCAGGTCCATCCAAGTTCTGTTTAACTTGTTACCAGCTTATTTGATCACACTGGGTAGGATTGAAACTCTTGATTCAGGCAAGTAACTGTAGGTGGCTTCATGTGTGATTAGTGTCTAAGCTTCCTTTAAATCAATAGGAATCTGGCCAATACAGTCAGTGGAGTACAGAGGGCTATTCAGGTCACTGTAACGTAAGCACACTGAGCTTGATTCATTTACCCAAACCGAGGATATCTAAAAGATCTACACGAGTCTCGCAAATGTGGCGTGGCACCTGTTGAAGCCCCATACCATTCTGGAGCACCAGCTGAAGGTTAGGCAAAGTCCTATAGAGGATAAATGCTGGTGGACACCTCCGTGTCCCGCTTGGTCAGCTGAGTAACTGTCCAGTCACCACTGACTACATTAACTGGATCTCTGTACTACAGTAGGAGCTTAAACCCAGTCACTGCAGAAATACAGAAATAGGTGTTTGGATCTTGAAGTGAATCCTGCTACCCCATACTCAAAAGTGTCTCAGCTAATAGCTACATTACAATTGTATCAGCCTGCTTTTTTTCACTTCAAGTGTATTTTGGAGTTAATTCTCCATCAAAGATGACTAAACTCAACAAGTGAAATATTTATGTTTTAAAGATTAAATTTAATTAATATGGTGATGAGATCTCTTTAAAGAGGAATAGATTAAATGTTGTGTGTCCTTCCCAAATGTGAATTATTCCCATCATCAAATGTAGATCCATTGTCTGTAATAACCTGCAGTTTACACTGATTCTTTCTGATTTAAGCTAAGGCGCAGCATTCTGTGGGCAAGAATTGCACTGCACTGAGGCCATTTAGTCTCCTTTGGGGAGAGTCTGTCACGACAGTAGAGGAACCAACCCCAAAACAAAATACACGTGTACTGACTGGTGTGGAGAGTGCCATGCTGACTTGCACTGATTTTCTTGACTTCTTCTCTAAGCCACTAGCAATAGGAGTTAGCTGGAGTTTGAGAGAACTTAAAGCTGCTCTCTGATTTCTACACAGACTATGCATAGCAGAAGCAGCGTCCTTTCTCCTTCTGGTAAACTTCCATATTACTATGAAATAAAGAAAGTACACGTTGCTCAGAAAATTTTGTTAGCTACCAGTGTGAATCTAGTCTAGAATGCTTTGCTTTTGATTCGTCCTTTTTGTAATAAATACAAAAAATGAGAAGGTTTAATTTGGTAATACAGCTAGGACTCTTCAAACTTATCTGATGGGCTTTCTGTTTCCAGTGCTGACCCAATACGTTAAAAAGAAAAAAAATATTTAATTTCTTGGTCTTGTTTCATTAAGAGAGATGTCAGCTCAGAGTAAGGATGACTGTAACCAGTGCAGTATCTTTAGATATCAGGGAATGTAGTTCTAAAGCCAATTATCATCTCCAGAAAGATCTGTTTATTATTTGCGGTAATTTTCTGAGGACAAGTATTATCAAAGTCACCCATGCTGGTTGCCTTTGAAAATAGGAGTATTAGTAATAGTTCCAGTGTTATGCAGAGGAATTCAGTCAAGCGATAAACACTAACAGGGGTTACCTAAACTTTGTCTCCCACAGGAGGCATAATTCTGGTAGAAGTACACATGAACGAGAAATTTTTACAAGACTGTGTTTCATCTAATACTTTTCACCTTGTGAAATACATACAAAACGTACTAGCTTTGTCTCTTGGCAAGTCATACCTGATCATGACCTGCTACTGCTGGTGTACATATGACCCAAAGGTATGAAGCAGCTTCCTTCAAAGAAAAGTACTAGAGTAGCTTTGCTTTTGCATTGTAAACAGACTTGCATTGCTATTGGGTGTGAAGCTGTTAAATGACTGATGTGGTACACCAAAAAACCATGAAACTAGGAAGTTAAGCTGTCTCGTAGTACAGGAAAACACCCCCTACTCTTCACCCTGCCTCTCTACCATCTTTCACTGTGACATGTACTTTCTGTCACACATGGTAATTGTAGTTCAGTGCTAGTCCAAAAAGTCTAGTTAGACACTTGATCTTTTTCATCATACTTACGCATGTGACTTACCACCACCATACTAGTTTTGCAGACATTAAACATCCACAATAGTTCACGAGTTATGGATGTTGGGGTGAAAAATAATCCAATAAAAGCATATATTGAGAAAGCAGACAGGGGTAAGAATAAAGTTTGTGCTATACAGTTGTTGGCATGTGGTAGCTGTAGTAACAAGAGCAGCCGTAATTTATGATGTCTAAATGAAATATCTAAGATAAAAGTATAATCTTCCTTTGCAAGCACTTTCTAGCTAATGAATCTAGGCTGGTTGCCTATGTAACTGGTGTTCTTCGGAGAAGTCTATGGCTAATGTAGAAGTGATTTGTGCCAGGAAATGCGCCCTGGTCCAGGGCAAGTGATGATGGTTTGTATGCAGGCTGTGCAAGTCTAGCATTCTTTGGAAGGGGTTGGCTGTCTCTGTATATGGCTGTAAAATGTGGGACCTGAGCAAATTGTCTCCTCTAGCCAGTTTTCTTCACCAAGAGAACTGGTTATTTTCCTCCAGGCTAGACTTGAGGAGCAAACGAAAATGCATTGTAAATCATTGAAGGACTAGAGCTGTTGAGCAAAACTACGGCCAGACCAATGTGATAGTACAGACTATACCCTAACTTTGTCTGTGTCTTCAGAGGGGGAGTAGTACAGCTAAGCTCATGACACAAGCCTGTCTGATGCTTAAAACTAAGTGGGATGAACCCAGACATGAGTATGTTTTGCAGATAATGTTGAGAAAGCAGTATTAACATATAGTTTTGGTATTGCTTTCCTTTTATTTCAGGTGTGGTAGGATATGGTATTTCTAATTGTTCCCTCATCAAATTCTTGTATTTGAATTTTCTATCTTTTTACAAGCTGCCACAGTTAAGCATATTAATAGCTGCAGACATACACGTGATAGATTATGTGGAGACACTGACCATCTTTCTGTATCAGGAGCTATATGGCAGTACCCTTGATTTGCTTTAGGATAGGAACTCATGGAAAATCAGCATCTGGCAAAGTTTTTTACTTACTTCTGGCAGTGAGTCTTACTTTGTATGTCTGATCCCTTAGTTGGTATCATGTGCATTTAGCCCTCCCTTTTGCTTAATCAAGTTTTTGCACTCCCATTGTTCTTGTACTGAGCTCTCCATTCAAACAGGATTGTGTGTGCCTGGCTTCCACACAAGTGAGGACAGTTACACAGGTCTGGTCTCACTTACCCGTGCCAGTCTGCACATGCCCTCACTCAGTGAGTGAGTTTTGCATGGGTAATACGTGGATTTTAAATTCTAAGATAAATACTGGAAGGTATCCCCATTAAAACTTATTTTGAATCTAAATAATTACTACTTATGCTTAAGTTAATCAGGTTGTCACTAAAAAATATTGTTCAGCAATGAAAAACAGTCTTCACAAGGAAATGCTTCAGCCCAAGCCCAAAGATTCCCTACGGCATATTTGTTAAGAAACTAAATAAGATTTACATAAAAATACAGAATACATAAAACCTTGTCATGTCTCCCTTGTAGGTAGCTGTGATAGGACCGTGGTATGTGGGGCAAGAAATGAGGTACAAGTTATTAGAAAGACCAGTATAGGCCTTACAACTTTTTCTTTAAATCCTACTTTTGTTCCCATATATCTAAAATCAGTCGTACATTTGTTTCTCTAATCTTATGTTCTTCTTAACACAGATTCTTTAATGCTCTTCAAGATGCACCCTACCATCTTTGCTTTGATAACTTACTCTGTCTGTCTGCAATAAGAAATTGCCAGTGGTTAACTAGCTTCTCTCAGAAATACAGTATCATTTCCAAAAGGCTTGGTAAAGCAGCCACGCTCCCTCTTGCCAAGCCTACTCTAGAGCAGCTGCTTCAGCATTTACTTTTCCATTGAAGTAATAAAACATAACTTCGTGTGAAAATTGCACACTTGGTAGTAATCTCAGAAAGAAATGTGGATTTATGGTCCTTTTAAAGTTCATTTTAGAATACAACCCTAATTGCGCTATCGGGCACCTGTAAACTAACAAATTTTGTATATCATTAAATTTAACTGTTAAAGTATTCTAATGTGGGGTTCTTTGCTTGTCTGACTGTTTGTTTTTACTGTAGCATTAAATAAGCATTTTAATTCCTATTTTTTTAGTGTTTGGGAGGTTTGCTGGGTCACTTATGTAACAAAGTGCTTTGATCTAATCTCTACAATAGAGATTAGTCCTTTATGCCAAGTCGGATTTTCATTGTATAATGTCCATTGCTGCCAATGAGTTATGCTCAGCCTAGACTTCCAGTATGTTATAGAGCAGACATGTTTGCTTTTATTTGGTTATTAGTCTCTTTTAACAATTATTTTAAGGACAGAAGTTCTGTTGATCATGGCAAGGTAGTACATAGTTAAAGAAGATGACTAATACAAAGAATTGGTCTGACTTTACTTTTGGAGTAAACACATTTGTATGGAAAAGTCACTGGCAAAGATGATTAAGAAAAATAAAGATAAGAGAAAAAATTTCAGTTGGTTTGGCTTTTTTTTTCAGGTTATGCGTTCCTCCTGTTCCAAGAAGAAAGTTCTGTTCAGGCCCTGATTGACGCCTGCATTGAAGAAGATGGAAAGCTCTATCTATGTGTTTCCAGTCCTACTATCAAGGACAAGCCAGTAAGTAAACAGTAGATGGCCTGCAGGCTATAGCTGCCATCTGTCTAAAGCTGCATTTGAAATGATGACGATGAAAATAATCAAAAGCAAACTACCGTTGGCAGAGCTCAACATCTGGAACAGTTGGATGATTTTAAAATTGCAGTGTTTTGAATTAATAGGAATAAAACAGAGCACCTAGACATGCTAAGCTAATGGGGTTATGACTGTTTGACAGTTTATATAGGCTGATGAACGTTTATCCATGATGTAGTGAAACTTAAAGTAGCATACTATTTTCTTTCCCAATTTAATAGGTTCAGATCCGTCCCTGGAATCTAAGTGATAGTGACTTTGTGATGGATGGTTCCCAGCCGCTTGATCCTCGAAAAACAATTTTTGTTGGAGGAGTCCCTAGACCATTAAGAGCTGGTGAGTATAATCTGTGGCTATTTTTAAAAGTAGGAGATTATTGGAAATAATTTGAACCATGCATACTTTTATATAATTATGTATGGATAGATGTGGATATATACATACAAAAATAGAAGACTGTCACGATAGTTATAACCACAGTACAATATTTGTATATTCTTACGTTTCTCTAGTAACTGTTTTCATCTGGCTTTGGCCATAAATAACTGTTCATCATTGAGATTTACTGGAAACTGTTACATTTCTAAAGCTATAGAAAAGATTTTGATCATATTAGCAAAACTGTAGCGTAAACTATGTCACAAAAGAATTTGTTTTTAAAATAATGCTATGAAAACCTCTCTGCCGTGCTCCGTGAGTATGTGGAGCTCTATTTTTACTTGCTTGTCATTGTGCATTAGCTACTCTTCTACTACTATCAGGTTGCAGTTACTCTTGCTAATATGGACAAAGCAAAAACAGGTGATGAAGGAGTACTTGAAGGAGTAGGAATAGAGGAAAAAAAGGAAGAAATTCAGAGCGCTAGCACAGTCTGTATGGCACAACACTATATGAGATTGCAGGACTCTTTCTTAGACTCCTGTCGGAGTGCATGAAGGAAAAATTAAATGTTTCTGTAGCCGAGGAATGGTTGATCTACAACCTGGACAGTCTGCTTTGTGAGGTTGACTGCAGTAGCCTTTTACAATATCTTATGGTGGCCTTCTAGTAAGTAGGTTGAAGTGAACGTTGGAAGTAGAAGCATAACATGCAGTGGTTCAAATCCTGTTTTCTATTAGAATGACTCCTGGACTTCATTAGTCTTCCATAGTTTGTAATGAATTTTATTCTTACAGAAAGATGAGCTTTCATGTAGGAGGATGGAAGATGTAGGAGAACCAAGAAGTGGTAGTGCAAATTTGGGGTATAAAGAATCTTAAATTTTTCTATTTTGGACCTGCAATGCTCAAGCTTTTCTGTTATTTTGCTTTTAAGACTGTACTTTTGACTGTAGTACGAGCTCTGTAAATGACCGTAAACACAGTATGTTCCAACTGCAGATTAATTTTTCTTTAAATTCAGTCCAAATACTCCAGATTACTGTGCTGAATGTTTGTGATAAATTTAATGGATGCATTCTTATACTTAGCTTTCAAATGCCCTGTATATGTGAAAACAAAACTTCTATGGCATTGTGAAATAAGAATCATGACTTCAAAAAAGCAGTAAAACTTCAGGAGACTTTTCAAACAACTATTGAACATCAATGACTGCTGACACCTTTATACCCTTATACAGAGGATACTAATTCTGAAAAAAATAATATTTTCCACCTAAATGAATTGCAAAACTGAATTCAGTATAAAATATTACTAGAAGATTGCTAAAATACTTGATCTGTAAAATTTGAGATATTTGTTGCTATGAACTTCAGTATCTATGGTAAGTATAGCGCTGTAGAGGTAATCAAGCTCTGTGTGGCGGGTGAAAAGATGCTAACTACATCTTTAAATTCAAGTAGGACATAGAGCATTAGGATAGCTAGAGAACATGTACCAAGGAATTCATGGCATGTGGATCTATTTTATACAACTTACATTCCATGCCTGCCCAAAAAGTCTTTTGCTGTAATCCCCTGAAGAAAACTGCCCTGGAATTTCAGTTCCAGGTTATCAAGGACTGCAAGGACTTAACAATTCCATTGTTCCTTGGATGGATGTACGTACAGTGTGAAAGATCTGTCTGCTGAGTATTTCATAGCTTATTTAATATGTTTTTATATTTCTTGTTATTACTGTTAACATTGGCTGTTGCAAATTAATTATTAAAATTAACTTTTCTAGTATTTTTAAATGCAAGCATATTATATAAACTTCGTACTTTAAGAACAGTTTAAATGAACATTATTTTGTTTCTTAATAGTGGAATTGGCTATGATCATGGACCGTCTCTATGGTGGAGTTTGTTACGCAGGAATTGATACTGACCCTGAGCTGAAATACCCAAAAGGTGCTGGACGTGTTGCTTTTTCCAATCAGCAGAGTTATATTGCTGCCATCAGTGCTCGGTTTGTTCAACTTCAACATGGCGATATTGATAAACGAGTAAGTTACACAGAAATTAAAACATAAATAAATATGAGAGTGATGATCATAAAGGAACTTCTCAGGGTGTGGTAACATTGGATTTGATTGGCTTTCATGCCAGCTTCTACATTTCTTTCAGTATTCCTGTCCACTAGTTCCAAGAGTTAAATCATGAATGCCCCAAAACGAACAACATGCATTCCACAGAGCAGCAGTTTGTTCCTTGGACATATGTTAGACCATATGTTCTTTCCATTCTGGAGTTCCTGGTTTTGTTGTGTATGGGCAAAGGGCTTGAAAATCTTTTTCTCTCCCTTGTTCTAATGAAACCAAATACTGTGGCAATTCCTCTGTCATTCATAGGAAACTCTATTATTCATTGGTTTCCAATTAGCTTTATTATTTGCAGCTGCCCTTAATTTCAGCCATAATTGTCAGTGCTAAGCACTTCAGAAAATCAGTCAAGCTCAACACCTAAAATACAAAATGTCTTATCCTTTCTGTTTGAGAGAGTCTTCTTAGTATTTACCAATGTACATTTCTGGTTGCTCCAGATACTTATTGCTAGCTAAAGCAAAACTAACTTTTATTAAGAAGACTAGCCAACTTCATTACTCCTAATTAGAAGTATAAGAGTAGCAAAGAAAACTGGCATCTAAATTATGTCAGTTTTAAGTGTCACTAGTTTTGATGTCAAGAGCTGCAGAGGTAGTCACTGGTATTAATAGATGTTCTTTTTTTTAAAAAAAAAGGTCTTAGAGGAAGAAGGGTTGAGTAAGTAAAGTAGTTCAAGGTCTAGTCTCCTCTACAGATCAAAGACATGGGAAAAAGAAAGTAGTACGGTTAACAAAAGTCTGCTGTAGGGAGGTAGCATGTACTTCTCTCCTTTCAGCTAGAGTAGTACAGCTTTACATCTGTCTCTCAGATACCGGTTGCCTAGTGAGCTGAAATCCCCAAACATGGTCCTTTCCAGAGAATGAGTGGGTCTGAATGTGGGTAGTGAACTGGGCTTCACGTTATGATGTGACGGCTACATTTTTCTGGTGGGATTGCTGTCCTTGTGACTTGCAGCTGACTTTGACTAATAGCTCTACCTTTTGGCTAATTACGAAACAGGAAAAATGGCCTTGACACTGTGACTGTGTGAGGAGAAATAAAACTGTTAATCATCTTGCATTTGAGTATTGGGACAAAATGGGAGTAAGGACCAGAATCCAGGACTCCTGAAGAAATGCTAAATGGGTCATTTAGCTTCAGAATCGGGTATAGCGTAGTGTGTTTCAGGAGCCATCTATAGTGCATTTGGCTGTGAAGTGACTTAACTTTAAAATTAGAGGTGGACAGTTGGGTCCCATCCAAAGTGGTTCTCCCTCAAAGGTGGGAGGCATGGTCTTGAACCCTGTAAACTAGGGGACACTTTTATCTTCGTCTTTCTCTTCCCATGAGAGTGTCCTTTGCAGTAGAGGAGTATATGGTAGACTGGCAGTGCCATTTCATAAGAGAAAGGAAGGCATGAACCTGCCTTTGAAAGCTGCACTTCCAAGTAGGTTTGCTGTTTGTTTTGGGTTTTTTTATGATAGGTCACCAGAGATTTTAAGGGCTCTTTGGATGCCGAGCAGGCATCTCAAATGGCAGTGCTTGCTCTTTGCAGAGAAAGGGATATAACTTGCTAATGTGTGATATAACGCTGAAATACTTAAAGGGGTATGGGCAGTAAATCTCCAGTAAAACAGTGGGCATGTGCTGCAGACCTCTTGGAGCTTGGACAGGGCAAAATCCCACAAAATCTACCCCGAATACTAGATTTCAGAAGCACAGCATTTGAGTTATATCCGTGAGACTTAATTTACAAAAACAGTAGTCAAATGATTTATTCAATCACTATTACCCAAAAAAAAGGAAGAAACAAGTATAATTAGTATCTGTAGATAACTGTTCATGGGCTGGAGAGGCCGGGGGGGAGAGGGGAGGAAGATTTAGGCTTTGTCTTTAAATATCTGAATTCTCACAGTTTATTTTTTGATTAATATAATTTGTGTTCTTTCTTTAGTGTTGCTTTTCTAAATCTTGAAAATTAATTTTTTGACTCAATGTATTCTCTTAAATCTGGAATTTTGGCATTTTTATTAGCATCCTTGTTTTTTCTTCTTTTTAAAAATGTGTGCTACTCCTGAGGTATTTCACTTGCAAAATACAGCAATGCCCGTTTGTCTTTAAACCTTGTGATGGGGAGGGTTTATGAACTTTTTGTTTATTTCAGAGTGTTTTTAATCTTTATTTTTTAAATCATCTTCTCTAATTAAATCATATGGTCAGTCATTATTTATATAATTGTATATATTTATACAACCCAGTTTATTTGCGTTACTGAGGATTAATAGAGAACAGCCTCTCTTTAGGGAACACCTTAACTCTTAGCTGTTTCTGAAAGTATGAAAAAAGCTATTTTCAGAAATAGTTTTTTGCTCCATGGAGTTTATACACTAATGCCTTTTCAGGCTCTGAAAATATTCTGAAATCAGTATTACTGCTGATTTATAGATGAGCAAGCAATTTGTAGAAATCTGTAAACCACTGTTCTTGTAAATGAGGAAGATAGTCCTATTTTGGGTACTGCCTTCATCTGAGATGTAGTATGCTGGCCAATAAGGCAATATTTTACATATTTCACTGAAATCTTAGAGGCAGGCTGTTCTCCTACCCTTTACCTTAGCATAACCTTTCTATACCAGTTGTATCCAGTTTCTGTAGGTCTGCTGTCCTTTCACGTTCTTTTCATAACCAGTTTTGCCTGCATAAAAGTCTTTTTTCATTGCTAAATTTTGCAGTTCACCTGTTTATCCTTCTGAACTTTAGTTCAAAGTAGTTATAGCATTTTTTTGCACATACCTTTTCCTACCTTAACTGGAAATCTTAGTGTCACAGTCGCTTAACAAACTGTGATCCTAACTTCTTCCTTACCTAAGTACTCTGCAGCTTCTCTCCAGTTCTTTTGATGTGTAGATCCATTTAGTTTCTCTAGCAGATGTTTTTCTTCAGTAAAGTGCTTCTCATCCTGTTTTATCATATATGAAAGCTCAGCTCCAAACATATCCTTGAAACTCGTTTGGAGTTTCAGCTCTAAACAATTCCTTAAAATGTTGTTAACTTTCATACGCCAGCAGTCGGCATCCATTTCATGTAATACTTCCATTCCCCAAAGTGTTTCTCTAATACATTTGAAATCATCTTCGTACCAATCTTGGTGCATTAATGCACCGAAGCTTGAAATATATGCTGCTTCATGCTTTCAGTAATTTTGAACCATGAACACAGTTACTGCATAAGGTACCTGTTTATTGGGAAGTTTGAGTGTAATTTGTGATAAGGCAGGTCACACTAGTGAAATAAGAAGTAGAGCTTGTACTGAATATAGATTACTGGAAGAAGCATACTCGAAATTTCAAACATAGATGCGTCTGACGTGTCAAGTATGACCTCTACCTCTGAAGCTAAGAACGTGAAGACTATTCTGCCATAAAACTTCTGGGTGGGTAGCTGTATGTGTAAATTTTTTCCTCTGGAGACACAATGGAAAAAATAGCATTTTAAAGTTCTTATTATTTCAAACATATTCTGTCCGAGTATAGTACGTGAAGTCAATGTCTATATGTAGCATTCTTCTCAGGTAATAGTCAGTATCTCAGAAAAAAATCTCTTACAGCAGTGAGTTTTAGTATGAACTAGAATAACTCTTTTTGCCAACAAAAGGCAGAAAATACCATCTTTAAAAGTGAGGAAAATGTGGAAGACAACAATACATTCCTTAATGATGGAGTCAACTCATTTTCTGTTTTATTATGAAGTTCTTCTTCCTGTCTGATCGCAGTCTGTAACAGTTCAGTTACGCAAAGACATAATGCAAATTTACCACTGGACTCCTGCCACTTTTCCACTCTGGCAGTCAGATGAGTTTGGGAGAAAGAAGCTGTGTAAGACAGGTGTTTGTAGCAGTCTGTAGACTTGCAAAATGGTCTTTTAAAAATATTTTCAGAAATACATTGAATACAAATTTTTGTGCAGCTCAAAGCCACAAAAAGGGAAAGTAATAGATGACCAAAATCTGTAGCTCAACATTTGACCATATTTTAGAAATAGGGAGTGGATTTACAGGGAACAGGAGTGCTGGAAGATCTGTATACCCGCCTGCAGAAAGCACTTTTAATTTGCACACAGAAGTAGTACATGCAGAGACTTATTTTTAAAAAAGGTTGATGTATAAATGGTTACATACTTGTATGTTCAATTATTTTTTGCTAAACAGTATAGAATTGGATGTCATGTTGGGGTACATTCGGGAGCTGACGAGATTAGTTGGGAGACCTTTGGGCTTGTTTGCCTGTTTTCTACACATACTTCCATATTATCATTTGCCAAGAACATCCTTCCAGAATAAATTCAGGGGACGTTCTGATGTAGCTATTTATTATGTATATAGTGTGCTTCTAAAGATCTGCCTTGAAGTGTTCTGCTTACTGTATGGATAGCTCTGTAGCTGATAAATGATAAAAGGGTAATAACTGATTAGTTACATAAAGGCGTTAATATGTCTGATTTCAGACTTCTGGTTTTTTGTCTTGGGGTTTTTTTTAACCAGAAAAAACCTGAATGCCTTCATATAACTTCAAGTAGGAATAGGTATTAACTAGAATTGTTTCTGTTTAACTCCAACAGGTGGAGGTAAAGCCATATGTGTTGGATGACCAGATGTGTGACGAATGCCAGGGTGCACGATGCGGTGGAAAGTTTGCTCCTTTCTTTTGTGCCAATGTCACTTGCCTGCAGTATTACTGTGAGTTTTGTTGGGCAAATATCCACTCTCGTGCAGGACGTGAATTCCATAAGCCATTGGTAAAGGAGGGGGCTGACCGCCCACGTCAGATCCACTTCCGCTGGAATTAAACATGGTGAACCAGCATCTACATAAGGAAAGAAGGGTGCATGTGGCTTACTGTGTTTGAAGATACCGACATGCAGAAGAAATAAGTGCATTCTTCTGCTTTTCACCCCAGCTATCAATACATGCATCTTTATCAGCAGCCAAAACACTACAAGCCTCTTGTTTTTCACCAAAACCCTACATCTCAGGCTTACTAATTTTTGTGATATTTTCATGTTAAAATAAAATGTTTTTTTGTATTTTCTCCAAGTTATTTTTATATGTAAAGTTAAAACTAGATATGAGAATGTTTTTGCGTAGGGGCACACAGTCTGCTGCTATATTTAGTGGGTGAAGCGTGCACTTATTTCTAAACATGGGTTTTTAACTTCAAGATCTGCCCCAGTAATTTACCAAAGGTAGCAAAATAGTGAAGATGGAATATGTCTGCTACAAAAAGCTTATTTTTATTGTTGTTGCTATTTTCAGTGTATACATAAACTAAAAATTAGGGTTGATTTTTTGCTCTCCATTTTGACTTGCAAGAAATAATACCTCAAGATAATCTGATTTATTAGCTATTTTTAAACATTTTTAATCACAAGCTGTATTAGCTTTGCTGCTATATAGGTGTTATGTGTAATGCCACCTATTAATACGGGATTGAAACGTTTAAGACACACTGCATTACAGATTAAATGCAGGCAGCACAATATGGCCTAAACTGCCATAGTTTTAGAATGTGAAAAAATTGCATGTTTACTTACCTGTATACACCATATGCATGCACTAGAACTATTAATTAACAAGAGGTGAGTTATTGCAAATGTTCAAAAAAGGCTCTCTTGAAACTAGGTAGCATGAGCAAATTTACAAAATTTGTTACAAAAAACAAACTTGCATGCATTATTGTGACTGAAGTAAAAAAATGTCCTACATGTGTACAATATGCAAATTAGTTTTAGACTAGAAAGTGCAGCCATTTTGTGACCTGGTCAGTAGTGGAATTCAATTTTATGCAGACTGGATGTAATATTGTAATCCCTGTGCAATTTTGTGATGTGTGCTTCTACTTAATGTGGCGTGATGTAGTATAGATACAAGTTTGAGTAAAAAGCTAGCATTTAAAAAATTCTTTTAAGCCCCCTTGATCGTTCATGGTTGAGATTTCCTCTACAAACCAAAGATGGCCAGCACACTGCTAACCAGTCACCAAATGTGAAACCCATGACAAATGCATACAAAAATAGACTTATATAAGAATGCATAATGCTTTAGAAATTAAATCTAAGTAAAGTCAAAATGGAGAAGGTGTAATATACAGACGGCTAGTTGCATAACAAACTAAATTTTACCTTTAAGACAACAGTGAAATTTGGCTTAAAAAAATCTTGCTTACATGTTTGACCTGTGTGCGTTGTGGTCTTCTGTCAAACTGGGGTCACTGTTGCATGAGAAGTAGCTACTTGACAGTCGAGGATAGTGTTTTTATTTTAGTGAAGGAGTTCTAGTAATGACATTGCTTGCAGATTTTGAAAAACAAACATAGTTAGGACAGAGGCAATATTTAACTGAACACTAAAAGAAAATCATAGCAGTGTTTTTGTCTATCTGAGAGCATTTTTAATGCAACTAGCCCCTACTTTTTAATGGAACAAACAGTTATTCTGCAGTCTAAGCAAGCACTCAACGGTAAATGTTGTAATGCAGAATTAAGAGCCTGATGCTAGAGTTGAAATTACAAGGGTGTTGCTCTTCGCAATCCCTTGGGACAATCCTTCATGTAAGCAAAGTGTTGATCTTATATTGGTTGTCTACGGTGTGCTTTTTTGTACTGTACAATATGTGGTTCATGTCTAACTGCTGTTTTATTGTGGTTGTGGTTCAAGTTTTTAATGTTTAAAGTTGATGCTGTTTTAAGAAGAGCTTTTTACTAATTTATTTGTCAATGTTCCCTATTTGTTACCTAACCATGATCCTCCAGATTTTTTGGAGTATTCTTTTCTAACCTTAACCCTGCCAAACCTTGATCCATTTTGACATTTGTTATGCACTATTTTTATATCTCTGTGAGAGATTTTTCCAACAGTCAGCTATTTTAAGGCACACTTTTTTTGACTGATGACATCTCCTTTGCTATACCTCAATTTTTGGAATTTAGAAAAGAAATCAGTAGTTTTGCAATGTTAATTATTTAGATATAATTTAATTCTGCAGATTTTTTTAAACTTTATTTTCATATTTTCTGCTTAATGTTTAAAATTGAAGAGCCTTTAAATATATTAAATAACACTAATATGAAAATAGTAAAAAATTGAAATAATTGGAGATGTTGAAAATCGCTTTCCCTGTTTAAATGGAACTACATAAGTATGTCACAGGGGGACAAAACAGGGATGCCCTTTTTTGGCATGGGTAAAAAGAACTGAAATGTCTGGGTTTACTTGTCACTTCATTTCTGGAGCAATTCAACTTATGGTTATCGTACCCTGCACCACCTCCTTTTTTTCTTTTCTTTTTTTTTTTTCTTTTTTTTTATCTACTAAGTTCTTATTTTCTAACTGTTGAACACTGTATTTGATTTT
>NW_008824806.1:5301512-5307184 GCF_000699105.1 Pygoscelis adeliae | reverse complement strand
CGTGCCGATGGTAGCCTGATCTCTGCCTTCATCTTCCAAAACACTGCTTAGTACCTTTCGTTTATTGCTTCCTAATCTAGAAAATCTTCCATTAATCCAATGTATTGACACATTAAACATCATATTAACCATGCCTATAGGCAGTGTTCCTAAATTATCACCAGGGAGCTCTAAATCCATCACAGCATCTCAGCTGTAAGAGGACGGGGAGAGCGGTACCATACGTGGTAGGCGTGAATGGCAATTACCTAACTTTCTATTTCTGGTGGTGTCAGAAGAGTTTAAAGATTTATTTTCCACAGGAATAACAGACTAAAACAAACAGCAGTGACAGTAATTGCTCTGGCTTGTTTTATTTTTGTTGTCAGTGGTGGGTTTTCTATAGACCATCACTTTCATCAGCACTTAATTGCTGGCACAGAGCCTCAGCTGCTGAATTACCTGTCTCATTGCGATGTGAAGGGCTGTTACATCGTTTACCTTCTGAAGAAGCTGTGGCTGTTCCAGAGTTAAGGCTGTGTTACTTTTTGCTTAACACAGGTACTAAACTTCTCCATCTTGTGGTAAATATAAATAGAAGATCGGGTTGTCCTTCAAACATGGAGGTGTTTGGGCATGCTGGTGAGAGAGAAGGCTGCCAACAGCAGGGAGCCTGCCGGCCCCAGAGCTGGTGAGAAGAGATTCTGAAGTGGCACAGGAGAACTGGACAGAGTTTGTTGTAACTAGGAAAGCTACCAGCTGAACTGAAAAGCAGGAAGGATCCACCTACAAGTACAGTGGGCAAGGGGAGGGTGGTGTGTAAAGCTGTTCTATTTTCTTTAAATAGAAATCATGATAGAGAAGAGGTCTAGGTCAATGTTCTGGCCACAGCTTGCTTCTGCTGTGGCTCGCTGGATCTCTCACGGGACTTTCACCGAAAGCTCTGTGTGTCCATTACGTGAGATTTCACCCTCCATACCTAGGCAGAAGGGAGATGCTGGGACTGGCTGGGGGGGGTAATGCAGGGAAGAGGTAGGACTGGCTGGATGGTCTCTCCACATCTCTCATTTTAACAGGTTCAGATGTCTCTGAGTTTCATCTCCTCTCCATCTGCTTTAGCTTCAGGTTTGTGACACCCTGGTGTTGCAATTTACCCAGAGCTTGTGGACAGATAAAGAGTTAATAGGAATTTTATCTAAGTATATTTTCTGCTAGCCTGATTCAGACCAGGGACTTGAACCAGTCTATTGAGGTTTTGATGAATGCACTAATCACCCACCGTTTGCTCTTCAAAGATAGTAATTCCTTAGTTATTCCTTTCTATAAGAATTAAGACTGCTTGGTTCACTCAATTTGTTGTCTCTGTGGGAAATCTGCAGCACAGCGAAGCGGGGAGCTGCCGTCCACTCACCCAGCCTGAGGGTCTGACCAACGTTCAATCTCCCTGCCCTGTGCGTGCTCTCCTGTGAATATGAAGCCACAAAGGGGAGAGTTTGGTAAATGCCCCATTATCTCCAGGACATGAAATTATAGGGTCAAGACATTACTAGGGTACACACAACTTCCATGTGCTCCTGAACCAGTTCACATCCCGGGTCAGTAGTTTCTAGAGCTGGAACCCTCAAGGTCTCAGCTCCTGGCTTCAGATCGAGCATCTCATTTTCTACTTTCTTTCCACTAAAAAGTTTCATCCTGCTGTATTGAACTTGCCAGCAATGCTGGGAGATGCAAAACACAGATCATCTAGAATATTGTGTCTGGTCTGAGAAGGGGAAAAAAAAATGAGGTATTATAATTTAACTGTTGTGGCAATGTTTTAGCAAAAGCAGAGTGCCAAACTGTCAAAAGAAGCCCCCATCCACACCCTGGTGAAGATGTGAGGCTGTACCACAGCAAACTGACTGGTGGCCTCTGGGATAGAAAATATTTCAATACTTTGCTTTGAAAATGTGCAGAGATGTTAACATTTAACTGGGGAAGATGTGCATTATCTGCCGTAATCAACAAAGTGCACCCATAGATGAGTCAAACGTGATATTTCGTCTGTGTTTCACAATTATGTGGGGAAACAATCACAGTGAACACCATCCACCTTTCATACAGGCGAATCACACAAGCCCCATAGAGGCCATTTCCTGCATACGCTCTCAAAATAGGGCTTACAGCAGCTTCAGCTAGTGCGTGGGCCTTCCACTGAGAACTGAATTTCACCCTCTGAGGTTAAATCTGGGTTAGCATGACACCGTCTGTCTAACATACCCATTTTGCATGAGAACACAGTGCGTATTTGTCAACATTTTGAGCGCTGTGTAGAGTGACTGAATAGGGAGACCCATGAGAGAAAAGTGATTCTGGGAACTACAGCAGTTTTATACCAAGTTTTTCAAAGCACGTGCATAGTACTTGCCTGAAATGTTACTTCCTTGTACAAGAGTTTCTTTAAGCAGAATTCAAAATCAAACAACATTGCAATAATACTTTCAGGCAACTTCATGTCTATAAAGGTATCTTGGTAAAAATTGGAGTCTAAATGAATAAAGGTAAAGATTGATAAATAGGCTGTCATTCACTTTTTAAAAATAATTTAACATCCAATGATAGGAATAATCAGGCAAAATAGATGGTTGGAAGTCTGAAAATTCAGTGATTGTAACCAGTGGTTAACTGTGTCATCTCCATTCCTAGTCACAGGTAGATCACGTCCACAGTAACAGTTTAATTAAATTCCAGCTACACCGTCCGTCCTGCCCTCTGCCCATAGGTCCTCTTCCAGTCTGCTCTGGGAACTGAATGCACACCAGCCTGGGCAGGCAGGGTCTTTTTGGTAAATCTGGTTGCACTGCCTGCTGGCGTTGGGCTCAGACTTACAGCATCTGGAAAATTAATCCGTTGAGCCATTGGTCCTCTGGTCCCCAGCACGGGTGAGACTGTACGGGGCACGTTACTTTGATTCTGCTGTTTTGCTTCGTGGCTGGGGCAGGGTCGGGGTTTGGGAGCTGGGTGTAGGGGGCAGAAGGGGAGAAGTTTGGCAGCCTCTTGACTACTGGGACAAGTTGAGAAAGATATATTTTTCTTGTGTATACAGTTATAAATTCTGATTTATTCTATGAACTTATTTCTAAATACAACCCTCAGTATAAATGAAAACTTTCCTGTTGTATTTAAAAAACAAGTCATATCTACGTCCCTGGAAGGCAAAGCCCAATGCTGGCACGACAACACGCAGACAGGTTGAACCAGTTCGGCACAGCTGAACTTCTGAACTGGAGCTGGATCACATCCCACCACTTTGAAGCATAGAAGGAGGTAGCCACATGACTTTCTCCACTAGACCACATAAAAACACCCTCAAAGACAGTGTCTGGAGCCTGCTTAGACCTGGGGGGCTGAACATGACAGAGGAGCTGGTTCCAGAAGCAGTAGCTGGGTGACAAGGCAGAGAGGAAAACCTACAGGCATGGTACAACGATGGGATCAGTGGGGATGACCGGAAGGTGGGGAAGTTTGAAGGATCTTTAGTGCTGGTATCCAGAAAGTCTTCAACACCTGTATCTGATGGGCAAGAGGGAGATGAACGACTATGGCTTTGATGCACAGCATTGATCCCTCCTGGCAAATCTCAGTAGAGCCACCAAGAGCGCTTTGTGTGTGCTTGCCTAAGACCAGCTTTTCTAAATATCTGAAGAGTGTAAGTGGTGGAGAAGAGGCTGGCTCCAGGAACTGGTACCTGGAGATGCCTCTGTCAGGTCCTTCCTCGCCATGCACCAGCCCAGTCCCACCTGCGAATAGTTTGCATTGCCATGGCCGTAGCTAAGAAGTGTGTTTGCGTCTGCTATCACTAAGGCTTGACCCAATGCCGGGTTGGCTGGGGCATGGACGCAGATGGAGCAATTTACCCCATGCTCCCTCTTTGGAGAGGACGGAAATGCCTCTGGCTGGAGAGACACTCAGAGGTTTGGCTTTGAGCCCACTGTAAGGGCCTTTGCTGCAGAAGGGTGTCTAATGTCTGCTTTCCAGAATAGAAAGCTGAAAACTTCAAAGGCCTCTCCAGCTTCCCATGGTGAAGCCGTTGTTTAGGCTGTTTAGTGGCAAAGATTAGATTTGGGGTGTTCTCCAGTAACCTACTGCATCATCATTTACTCCCATTACTTATACTCCAACAGATTTCAATGACCTTTGCGAAAATAAAATCAGACTAGATTGACATATTTGCTCTAGAAGATGCTAATCAGTATCTATTTTGTTAGCCAATACGGTTATGTCTCCTGTTATTGTGATTTATTTCATTTTTGTTGACCAAAGGTGGTTGAATGGGTGATAATAGTACTGAAAGTGGCAAGGGTTAATAAATTCAGATGAGGTTGTCATCTTATTACCAGAGTGCAGGAAGTGAAGCACAGCCATTTAATTAACCTAGTCGCAATGAATTTCATGCAGCACACAGTTAACACTTCATCTATTAAAACTGCGAAGCAGATGGTAGCGAGCAGTTTTGTCTGCCGTAAATAGGGTACCAATTTAAATTACTTGCTGCACAGGATTTTATAGGACAAAATTATCTAGATATTAAATGGTGAGATATTTAATAATCTCTTTCTTTTAAGTCATGCATATATCAGACTCTTGGTCCAATAGTAGAACACTCAATTAGTTCCATGAAATCCCCAAAATGGAGAGCTAAAAAAAAAAAGACAAAACTTTGATGAATTGGCATTTCTTCAAACTCCAAGGCCTTCAGTCATTGTCTCTGCTGGAGAATATATACCCCGTTATAAAGTTTTACCCTATTTTCTCTATCTGCCCAAGAGATTTTTATTATTCACACAAATGGATAATCCTCGTTGACTATTAAAAGGTCACATTTCTCAGTAGACAGGTAGTTTCTCTCTTGTTCTTGAAAAACGATTGTGATAAATATTGCCAAATTTAACATTTTCCTTTTCATTTCCCACAGTTAGGGAGAGTGATGTGAGCATATGACTGCACATACGGGCAAGGGGGCTGTATATCAAAGGCACTGTGGGCAACTCGGTGCCTGAAACCGAGTAGCCGCTTTGCTTCCGTCTCTTATCCTAGGGAGGGGAATGTAAACTTAAAAAAAAAAAAACACAAGTGTGTGATATGGCTTCATATGCACATAACGATTTAGACACTTCTGGAACTTGCCAGCTCTTGAAATTTTTTCATGCACAAAATTGCTGCCCTCATATAAAATACAAGGCAGAGATGCTAGGAAGAAGCAAAGAGGCTCTCCTAAAATCGTGATTGCCTCAGGACTGCGTGAAACCCATTTTTCAGCAGAGAAGCAAATGTTTGTTTGAAATCAGAGCAGAAACCCAGGAAGAAAAGGAAAGCCTGAGCCAGCAGAGCAAGTAGGTCGCTGCACCCCTAGGAGTGTGCGGCTCCCACAGTCCCAGGCAAGGGCAGAAAATTGTCTTTCCACTCCTTCAGAGAAAACAAATCTGACGGACCAACCTCCTTCGGCATTCTCCTTCTCCCTCCAAAGACAGAGGGAGAGCCTTGACAACAAGGCTCTGCTTCTGGTGAATAAGGTTCATTAAGCCCACAGAAAGCTAGAGGGTGTGCATTCATTTATTTGAATGACTCTCGGAGACCTCTTTATTTGCATGACTTTTTCCTTAGAGAGGCAGAAGGCAAGTGTGTCCTTTGTCACCTCCTCTGATTGCTCTGTC
>NW_008824806.1:5299724-5301476 GCF_000699105.1 Pygoscelis adeliae | reverse complement strand
ATAGCTATCAGAAAGTCTCCAGAGATTCGAGGCATCACAATCCATGACAAAGGACATAAATTGCTCTTTTCACAGATGACATCCCGCTTTATCTCAGTAAAACACAAATCTCTGTGCAATGCCTGAAGAAGTCCTGGAGCATTACTTCACTGGAGCAAGGCTTCATGTAAATATGACTAAATCAGAGGTGATCCTTACACAATCATCCAGTGAGATTTTTTTCATTCTCTATGCTATTGACCCCCAGGGGAATTCAACTATTTATTGGTACTAGCCCCACCCTACTTAAGCAAACTGCCACAGTCCTTTTTTAGCCCTTCATATCAAGGTCAAGAAGGGCTTCATTTTCTATTGTACATAGCAGCACAGGTTTGGCTGTATCAAAAATGAATCATACGTACGGTCCCAAGCAATAAGCAACATGTAAAAGAGACCAAGAATCAACTTTCTGAGGCTCAGAAAAACCAAAAGCAAAATGAAGGCTTACCCTCAACGGGGAAATTTTATTAGCGGGCAGTTTTACCTGCTCTCTCGGGAAGGGCATGCAGAGCTCCCCGCACCAGCCCCTCCGCCTGAGGAGCTGTGGGAGCACTTGACTGCTTTTTGTTCTTCACGGGTGGTTTGTGACAAAGGCTTACAGACTTCTTGAGGAGTACAGGCAGATGTAGGGACCATCCCATCACTTCTGGGAAAAGAACAATCACATTACCTTTGTGCAGCCACGCTCACCTCCAGGCTCCCACAGATCACCACAGCAGCAGGACATGATGCTTAAAAGATGGGAAGGAGAGGACTGAGGAGCGGAACATGTTTTTTGTTTAAGACCGTAACCAAATAAACTTTGAACAGTTCAAAACTGTATTTTATTCAGTGTCCTTTCAAACATACTATGAGCTATGTTCTTCCTAGCCATTTCTGCTGAGGAGAAATAGGCAGCCAGCCAGGCGGAGGAGACAGCGTCCTAAGTCACAGGAGCTACCACTGCTGCAAGTGGGATCTCTGCCCTTCTTCTTCACCCAGAAGAAGAAAAAAAAAAAAAAGGCATGTTAATATCACAAGTTTGAGAGTGGCATCTTTTAAGCTGCTATAATTGACTGTCACTCCATGGATACCAAAGCATATCAATATCCATAGCCTGACAATTTCCCCCTTTTCTTTCAATATCATTAACGGGGTTTCCTGTGAAAATAAACACTTTAAAACTTGGAAGATGCTACTGAAAGACTGCAAGACAGATTAAAACATTGACTGGATATTGATGGATATCGACTGGATATTGATATTGACTGGATATTGATATTGACTGGATATTGATATTGATAGGATATTGATATTGATATTGATATTGATTGGATATTGATGCATTTGTTAAGACAGGTCAATATTATTGGTCAGTCTGAGATGCTGAGGCATTTCAAGGCAAAGTGACCAGCCTGGGCCAACTCGAGAGGTCAAAGTCAGGCCCAGAAACAAACCCTGTCTCCTGACTGCCAAGTCAGTGCTTTATCAACAAAGTGCATTGCTCTTTAGTATATTCATTTATAATGCAGATTAGGTGGATGAGAGGGAAATTTAATCATTTAGAATGACTAATAACTATGCTAATTTGTTCAGATAAAATAAGCATTCACATATGCTGAAAGCCTTTATAGTGTAATAAACTTCTGTTCTCTTTTGAGGCGTGCAGTACTTTGATTTTCATATACCAACTCCTCTTTATTTCAAGTGCAATAAAAACATATTTTTTAAGAA
>NW_008824806.1:5296694-5299683 GCF_000699105.1 Pygoscelis adeliae | reverse complement strand
TTTGAAGTGCTGACAAACTACTCCGAATAGTGGGCTCGGGGGCTTGGGGTTTCTTTGGTTGATTGGGGTTTTTTACTCTCTGGCAAAATGCGTCAAACCAATTTGCAGACTTGGACTTCAGAGGTGGCAACGAGCTTTGAGGGTGTTGATTTCAATGGGTCTGAGACCTTGTGCGTACAGAAACACTAATCCCCTTGGAAGTTACTTTTATTTTTCTGCTTATGACCAAACACCTGCTTTGATCCCCTATCTAAATTCCTATTGTTCTTCCCCATAACACAGACACATTTATACACCATTTTAACATTTTTTTTCTCTGCTGTTGCAGACCCTGGTGCTTATCATGTGCCAGTGATCTCTGCCATCACGTGTGACACTTGCAGCCTTACCTCTGGCTGCAGTTCCTTTGCTACATCCTTCCCACTGCAGCCACAGACCCCAAAGTTATAGCTGCTGAGGTGCAGATGAGGCTGAATGTTTTAGGAAGCAGATCGCTTTTGTCTGAAAACATCTCCAAGTGATGCTGCCGCTGGTACAGGAGGCCAGCCCTGGAGCCCGGCAGCCTGCTCCATCGTGGCACAGCCTTGACCTCCTTGGGGAAAAGTGCGATGCTGTTCTTTACTCTTGTGCTGCCACTGCACCATGTTGTGGTTCTCCTGTATGGAGCACTTCAAAAGCAGAAAAGTCATGGGAGAAAATAATCTCAGAGGGATACAAAAAAAGAAGCTAGCATTCACTATTAATTTCAGCCTGCACTGAAAAAAATTCAAGTCAGTTTGGAGAAAATCAACTGTGTTTAAAAAAAAAGGAAGTATAGCAAATGCAGTAATATTATTCATTTCATCTTCTTCCCTTAAGAAGAATGAAATATCAAAAATACCCAGTCTGTAAAAGGAAAGAATCACCTGACAGGTGGCAATAAATGACCAGATATTAAAAACATCATCAGGAACAATAGAAGGTCTTGGGGCTTGGTTTTCCCTTTCAATAAGACAATGAAGGATAACTAAAACAAAAAAGCATAACGCAATGGTGTCGCATTCTGGATGAAAGCACAAGGCTCACCAAAAACATTAAAACAGGAATGTGCCCTAAAATAGGAAACGGGGCCTCTCTACCCGGTCGACTTTTGCGAATGAGCGCAGAGAGCTCTATAAAGGGACGGCTGCCAGCACAGGGAAGGCACAAATGCTGCGGAGGACATCTTCAGGGAAAAATTAGAAGACGAGTCTGCTGAAGCTGAGGTAGAAAATAGAAGGAAGGCTGACTGGGAAAGTGCAGATCTTACACAGTTTGTCAGGCAAAATTGCCTACCTGTTCCCATCTCCGTGGTGATGCACGGGTTATATTTGGTACTTGAAATTTTGTCATTTGCAGTCCACTAAGTATTTGCCTGTGAGAACCGGTATTTAAATCACAAGGTTAATCAGTCATGCTGGAAAGCAGCGCTGCAGAATGGGGATGAAGTGACTGACATGTTCAAGTCTTTCTTTAAATGCTCACTGTTGATATTTTCTAAGCTAACCTTAAAATCCAGATTCCAACGGCTGTATCCTTTATGCAGAAGAGCTATGGAAAATAAAGGGCGACGGGAGGATTTTCAGTATTTAGCATTTTCCTGCAATCATGAAAATAGCCAGGAGGGAAGACGGCACTCGCAGGCAGAGGTGAAGCTGCCGCAGGAGCTGGGTGTGCAGAAGCAGTCCATCCCCGTACGCCACGCTGGATGCCTAGGGGTGGTTAAAAGCTTTACAGCAGACAACTGGCTTACGTTCCTCCTCCTGGCACAGGCTTGCTGGGCCAGTGTAGGTAACAGTCCTCACCTGGTTTTTTCAGCTCCTTAGCAGAAGTGTCACAAATAAGTGCAAGGTATTTAGGAGGAACACTTCCTTATCTTTTAATTAAGAATGTTACACAGGTGGGCTTTTTTTTTCTTTTTGCAAGGTAGGTAGAGTAGTAGATTTTTCCAGCCCAACCTTTTACAGGCCAGGCATGTGATATGTGGTGAGAGCCATGAGAGGCATTTAAATTATCTCTTTTGAGGCCTTTTTATGCTTATTTTAGTTTCAATAGAATTGGGTCTGTACCATATGTCCTGATTCACTACAGAATGCTTTTCTTGTTGGAGGAGTGGCTCTGTTTGATCAAGATGGTACTGACCTCATTTGTGAAATCAAGTATCAACTCAGTGCATGGGGAGGTGTCTGCCTAGCACAGCTTCTAACAAAAAACCTTTAAAAAGAACAGTTTTATACAGTTTCTATTAAGAGTAAGCCAGGAAAAAACCCCAAACCTTATGTAATGTCCTATCACATAGACACTCAATCTTTCATTCACCTGATTAAAATTTTAATCAGAAAAACACCTCATCTGAAATAAGAGCACTATCATATTTTTAACAGTCTTAGGCTTCTGTCGACGTAAGAATATAAGGTGCTGAAATTGCAATAGTAAGACTGGAGAGCTTTTGTTTTTATCTCCGTGAGTGAGAAAAAATGGATGTTACTATTATCTGCATGTTACTATTCCCTGTTCACAGATAGGGAAACAGAGGGAGAAGTTTTGCTCCATCATAACTGACTAGACATTATTAAGGTGTATACACATCATGTGTATACACACTATGTGAACAGCTCAGCCCTTCTTTATTTTGACAGCTGTAATGTTTGCAAAGCTATGCCTCGAATGGTAAAAACCCATGAAAATCTACCTGAGGTATCCTCAATAAAGAGCTGTAAAAATGATGGTTAGACTGCAGCCTATGACTATATTTAGATATACGTCTCCCTGAGGAATGCAGTCACCAGGGTAAAATATTAACGGTTGGTTTATGGAGCTGCTATTTCCCTTTTACTTCCTCATTCATGTGCATGCAGAACAGAGAAAACAAGCATCTGGGCAAGGAGGGTTGGGGACAGGCTGAGGAGGGGACTATGTGTCCAGGTAGGTACCAGGGTAGGGGCTCAGTGAGAGGGTGTAACACACTTTT
>NW_008824806.1:5290024-5296661 GCF_000699105.1 Pygoscelis adeliae | reverse complement strand
ACTCACCCCCTGTGGCCCAAGGTCAGCCCCCCCTGGTGGTACAGAGCCACACAGATTAAACTAAATCTTTTCACTGGTCTTTTTCACCTGGCAAAAATGCAGTGGAAGTCAATTGGCACTTGCCTGAGGAAGCTCTTCTGAGGGGTGCAGAGATTTGTGCACATCTATGCCCAGACCTGATGTCAGGGGAACAACATGCCTGAAACAAAATCAGCCTCTGAAAAAAACCACAACATAACTTCAGCCAACGTACGGCCATCAGCAAAACATGCCAGAGTGGACACACTTGAGCAACGCAGCAATGTCGGCAGCTGTGGGTTGTGGGCTGCTGCCCGCAGCTCCTGCTAATGCATGGTCCCAGCACAGAGAAGTAGACACGTGCCCGGGTGGCATGGCCTCGCAGCAGCTGTGATCCAGCAAAAAGTCCAAGGGAAAAACTTTCTGGCACAGATGGGCAGATGCTGTCTAGCCTGCAGCAATGAACATGGGAGTTAGCTGGTAGGAAAAAGTGAGCAACAGCAATTTTTTGGATCAGCAGCTGGAAACAGAGAGGCCACATGGGCTGTTCCTCAGCTTGAGAATCCTATCCGAACTCTGCTTTAAAACAGATTCATAGAGTCATCCACCCTCATGCTTTGGGAGGCTGTGTGCTCACTGAGCAGGGCTAGGAAAGATTTTTCATGGTGCAGCACTGCATATACGGTAACGATCAAGAGGGCATTAACATTCTTCTGCAAAGCGTCTAGGTTTGACCATTGTTAGAGACAATATAATGCCCGGATGGATCCATGGCACACTCTGCTATGGCAATTTCTGTTACAATGAATTTCCAGGAATATGGGCAGTTGTGTTAATATTGAGCTATGGCAGCAATAGCCATAGCAATAGCTCCTGAGAGTTGCTTGTCCCAGCTGTTAAAGAGAGGGACTGCAGATGCTTTCTGGCTTGTTTTCTGTTGCTGTTTTATAGTGTAGGAGATGCACATGATTAAAGTAAAGTGTCTAGATCTAGAGATCATATTTTAACCTCAGGGGGTGTGTGAGAGAAAAAGAGACACAGAAGAATGGATTAGTTTCTGAATTAGTGTTTGTAACAGTTCTACAAACACTTGGACAAATTCATAGTCAAAAGGATGGTGTCAATGTTTCATTTAAAAGCCTCTTTAAGGAGTTTCGTTGTCGTATGTTGAAAATCTAATCTTTAAAAGAGCCAACGTCTAAAAGTTTGGCTTACTTCTCAAATGTGTCAATTGATATTTTCCTTCATTTGACCTATTTGTCTTAAAACATTTATAATCTGTTAGGGGGATGTCCATAGCTAAATGTCCAATTTGGTTTGTTTGTTTTTTAAATCTGCTGTTCTGTTGCCAAGAAATTAAACAAACAGATGCCACTCTTTTTGAGGGGCTCCATTAAATACAATGTCTTACGCACCATCTGCTGGATCTGCAGCAGCAATTAACAGCTACATGCTATTCCCAGAGCAGAGCTGACAGCAATTGATGGTGCCGGGATACTGGCAATTTCTCCTTCCCGCTCCTCACCCTCTCTTTCAAATACCTATAATACAATACTTCTGCATAAAGGACTGGATCTGCTGAGAAAAAAAAAGGAACGAGGTATTCCTTTTTCTTCAAACTGTGATGGATGAAAGTCCTTTCTAGGCATTACACTTTTTAAACAAAGAGCATATTCAACAATAACAACTGAGCCGATAGGTGTCTGCAAAGGCAACGTGAGCGAAGTTTGTCCTGCATCTTCTGGGACTGGTCTCCTCCATAACGGTGCACAGCTCCCCTGAGGAGCCAGCGGCTGGGGCTGCTCACAGACTCTTCCCTTCTGCATTGCCGGTTTAAACCCACTTGGGTGGGAAGCCACTGAAAATTACTACCTCTGTTTGATACCAAGCTTGAAATACCTGGGGAGGCTCAGCCTAGTGAGCAATCATGAATCATGAGTGCTGGGCATGATTCATGTCCCTTGTCTGACAGCCAGGTGAACGGCTTTGTACCAGTAAAAACTCCTGGAGATTGAGTCTTTTATTGGCAAGTGGCCCTCTTCTTCATGGGATAACATGTAGTGCATAGGTTCACTTTATTGACTGGGGTGTCAGCCTTCAGCCTACAACGCAGCCCTTTCTGTTAGCTGAGCAGGTTGGTTACTTACCCTGGAAAAAGAAGAGCTTCCCGGGCCTTTTCTTCAGTGTTTGTGGTGATGGCACTGTGGCTTTTCCTGGACTATTGGGCCTGACTGTTAGTTATGCTCTGCCTGACGGAAGTGGGGGCTTGAGGGGGCTTCTCAGGGCACCAGAGGACTGCACTGAAATGCACTAAAATGCAATTAAAAAAATCTGTGCACTAAAATGCACTAAAATGCAATAAAAAAAAAATCTGTACTTGAGGCTTCACGTTTCCTTTCTAATCGACACAGAAAGTCAAGTTGCAAACTGACTAGCCTTTAAAGACCATGAACTTCCTTCCAAGGGTATATTTATACAGTATTATCTGAAAGAAATGCTTGATGCCGCAACGGTGTATCGCTTTATTTTCAACAAGTTGTTTGCATTGCTGCATCGGCAGAAGGATTTCCTTGCCTCAGTTTGTCAGACTCATAGCCCGTCCTCAATACAACTGATTTCTTCTCTGAGGCATGTAAGAAATAAAGGGATCTCGGGGTTTAACATGTCAGATGCTCAGCCTGGCAACGTTGTCAGGATAGACAGGTGTACATTATTTTGGAAATTAAAATTTCCATCCTGACAATAAATCTGTATAGTAATTATCCTTATTGCCCTGTATGGTGACCATCTGTAAAGGCAATCTGAACTTAAAAAGGGCGTCTCATAAATTAGGTGCGATGTAAAATCTTCCAATAGTTTGTAAATCTGCCCAGGATTTAGGGATTAATTGAAGAGCAGACAGCTTAATACATTAACCTTTCATCTCTGTGGGCCTGGGTTCAAAAGCTGACTTAGGTCAAGAAGTAAAAAATTAGATTGGTGATTTTGTCTTAGACATTACGAGTGCTAGGGTTCAGGAGAGCCTGGTTAGTACTGCTCGCAGCACCCAGTTCTCTCAGTGAGGGTTTTCTTTGAGGGTTGCATGTGTCTTGTCTGCTGCTGGTACTCTATTATGAGGTTACTAATTTAAGAATAAAGTCAGGTGCTTGAGGAGACTTGTTAGTAGGATATGGTGGCTGTAAGAGAGGTCAGGAAGCATCAAGGATGGCCCTAAGTAGTTTCTCTCCTAAAATCGAGTCAGGTGATTGAAGGAATTGCAGGGACGCTGGGACAGATGAGGGCAGGAGGGTACATCCCCGTCAGCCCTTCTGCCGCCCTGCTCAGCCTGGTGGATGGCCTCACCCATTGTCGCTCCCCATGTTCCCACCCCACTGCTGACCTCCTCCCAGGGCTTGCCAAGAAAGCAACGTTGCAAGGAGGCCAGTAAGAGAAGCTGGGGTCAGCAAGCATTCCTTAATTTCTTTGGCTGTGTCTGAACACAATAAAATACAGCAGCATGCAGCAACGTGGACCGTCCCTCTCCTGGTTTCCTTTGGCTCGTGGAAGATGGGGATGCTGCAGAGGTCCTTGATGCACCCTCAGCTGCGTGACACAGGGTATTTTGTCACTTGGCAGTGACCCTCAGCAGCCTGTCCTTGCTGACTAGGAGCCAAAGTCTGCTTTACAGGGATGCTCAGTTGCTGAAGGTGAAAACGTAGCCAGCGTCCATAAAGGTGGTGGAGTGGCCCCTCTGTGCCTGGCTAGTGGTGGTTGCGCCTTGCCCGTGGCCCTGGCTTGTCGGCAACTCAATCACGGTGGCTTAGCACTGACCGCTGCTGGCAAAACACAGAGTGATCTGCACCCGTGTCGAGGCTAGGGAAAGGGATTGAACAATGCAAGTGTCAGCAGCAGACGTCTCTCTGGGGAGCTAAACACGCTCTGAATCCCTATTAAATAGCACTGGATTGGGAAGTCACTTGATGGGACCATCCCTCTCTGTCAGCGTACGACTATCCCTGCGTAGATTTATGTTCCTCACACCCTTCAGACCACCCTTGAGAAATACTCATGCAAAAATAAAAATTACCCGTGACCCTTGTCTTTGACTTTTCGACCTCTTCCTTTCCCCTGACCATGCCCTGTCTGCTCAGGATTTGCCAGCTGACTAACGAGATTGGGTGAGATCTCTGCTCTGAAAGGACATTTGAAAATAATGTGATTTTCTGGAACCCACAAACACACACACACAATCTACATTTCCTGTGTTGGGTTGTTTTTTTTTTGGTCTGTGTGGAACAAATGTCGTCCTGGCGGTTTTTAACCTTACAAAAATGCATTCGTTACTGATGCAGGTCAGAGGTGAGATGAAAAACACACTGTGAAATCCAGTGATAGAAAGCTTAATCATTTATTTTCTTGCCTGGGATCTTTTCACTTGTTCCAGCTGGTTCAAAAGCACTTGGAACATATCAACAAGGATTACACGACTGAAAACAAACCTTTGCCAGCAGCAGAACCAGACCGACAGAAATTGGACAATAGTCTTTTTCATGCCACAAAAATGCTACTAAACAGCATATAGTTTCATGTGTGCTTCCTCTTTTTCCCCCTCTCCTGATTAAATTATGAAATACTATTTACTAGCAAACATTATAGTTCACTTTTTAAGGGAATTAATATGATTAAAAGGTTGGTTGCAAAGTAATGATTGAAGTTCCAACTATTAAAATGCACATCAGTGTGCAGGGAAAATAAAAAGGCACTGAAATTCTTTTCAAACCCAAGCACCAGGTGCGTTAATTACATTTCATTGCATGTTGGTTTATTACTGCGGTCACTTGTGCCTTATGATCTGCATTAACACCTGCGTTCTATGGATATCTCGGTATTTCACTAAACAAGATGAATACTGGCCAGATGGTGACTCCAGTAGGAAGCATTTCACGTAGATTTTCCTGCTCTGCACAGTTGCTTGTAAAGGAATCCTGAATGTCATACTACACCAAAGCAAATCCAAAAGGCACAGCACTAAATTTGAGATCAACTGCCTTGACAGTATATTCAGAAAGGATCAGATGACAACCAGATCCAGGCCTTGTAACGTGGATCTTGCTAATAAATCTCCCGCGTGTAGCACAACGGCATCGTTTGTACCAACATTTCACCCCGTGGGGTGACCCTGCCCGGTGCAGAAACACAATTCCATGGAAAACTGGGTCAGCTCAGGTCTGAAACACATAGCACGGATGACTCGGTGTTTTTTTGGTGGTTTTTTTTTTCTCCAGATTGCATACATGACCTTTCTTCCATAGTACAGGTTAGTTAATGTACAACAGGCATCCAGCCCCGGGGAACTGCCACGACAGTCAGAGTCAGGACCTAAGCCCAACCACGCCTGGCACCTTACCCTTTGACCAAAGCAGGGAGCACTTCAGGAGAGGTGGGATGGGACACAGACCTCACTGCCCTGTTACTGGCACCATCTGGCTCTTGTCTAACACATCAGAAGTTACTTGCTGACCTGCACAAGAAAAGAGCAACAAATCTCAAATTTCATGCTGGCATGGTATTACACTGTTAAAAACTTGGGCAAACCTTCTAAACTGTGCAGTTAACACCTACCTCAAACCCACATCAACTAGAAAACACAGCATTGTTCCAGGGCACTCTCCAGTGCTGCCTGTGAGCTTTGCTGTCCTTATTTGCTGTTGTTGCAGGACGAGGAGAAGGTTTTGCCTGCATGAATGAGATTTTATTGGAGACATCCATGTTCATGGCTTCTTTTTGTAGTCCTTCACTTACAAATGTGGGTGAAGCACTATGTGACCATAGCAATTAAAGTGTCAGTACAAATTGTCATACGATCAGAAGCATTGAGTTTTTATGGTCTCCATGGTTTTGCAGTGCCCTTGCCTCCCTCTGGGCACGTTGGGAGGAGCTCAGGGGGTGCAGCCAGTGCTTGCCAGCTCCCTCCTCTGCCCACTCTGCCAGGGCCAAGATGTGCCACCTGCCAGCGCCAGGATCCTTGTCTTCCTCTGGGGTGCTGGCAGACACCTTTTCCCAGCTTAGGGCAGGTAAAGGTGGGATGCTCTGAGAGCGCTCCTCGCAGAGCGTGGTCCCCGGGCTGTTCCTGCTGTACCTCTGGGAGAGGCCAAGCTGGCACGAGAGGACTAAGCAGAAAAAACGCAGCAGGATGACCGGCGGACCAACGGCCGGCAGACCGAGGTACGGAGTGGGCACATCGTTTTGGAAATCGAGGGCTTGCCCTGAGGGCAGAACATCGGCAATGCCTGATAGTTGGCTTTCTGAGCACTGTCCTTGATGAAGTGGGCACAGGCTCAAAAAAAAAACCCCAAACTAGACACGGTCTCCAAGTCAACACCCTGCTGTGTACAAACAAAGGCAGAAAGTGTAGCATGGGGCTGGCCAGCCACTGAGTTCAGCCCCATGCTCAGGACGGATGCTGAGCACCCACTGACCGGGTCGGGTGCTGAGCCCGACCGGCCCCACGCCAGCTGTGGGCAGCCAGCTCCTTACCCTGCTGGCGTGCAGGGATGACCGTGGAGCTGGCAGCTGCTGTTCCCTCCGACAGCCGAGCTCCTCAGGTTGATGACCCCGTTGTTCCCCATAGAGGCACGCC
>NW_008824806.1:5282893-5289758 GCF_000699105.1 Pygoscelis adeliae | reverse complement strand
TCAGACAGCAGAGCTCCTCAGGTTGATGACCCCGTTGTTCCCCATAGAGGCACGCAGCACTGGATCCAATCTACGAAAACAAGAAGCCACAAAAATACGAATTAACTCTCCCACCCTTCCCCCGGGCATGCTTCCCCCCGAGCTGCCATTTTATAGAAGACCAATATCTCACTCTTGGAGGAGTGTAGGCAAATCCTATTACAAGTTGAGATTAACCATCAGTCAGATAACTCACCAGTGCAGAGATCAAATATAAAAGATGTATGTTCTGTGTCATCTGTTTAGCAACCTTAAATTAGCTCACACGGGTGGATGGTGCTGGCCAAATGGCAGAACATGTGCTGCAAATGGAAATCAGAGTCAAAGCAGAATCCTGTGGGATACCCCCAGCAATTTTAAAGCAGCTATCTTATTACCTAAGCAATTTTCAGGGACAAGCAGAATTCAGACCCAGCCGACAACGCTCTCCGGTCCCACCTTGGTGAAACTACTTCATTATTATTTCAGTAGTGCCTGGAGAGCTCTATCTGCTGCTCCACTTTCTCTGCAAAACCCCTCCCAACAACCCACAATAAAAGACATCTCCTGTGAGGACGGGCTTACAGTTTGATTTAAGACAAGGCACAGCAAGTGGAAGTGACAAACAACCAGAGAGACTAGAAAGGAGAGGGTTGATCGAAATGGAGGAAAGCACTTGTCCCTGGAGTCCCTGTATGTGTACCTATACATCCTACATACAGATTAATGTGTGCACAGAGATTTCAGAAACCCCTTAACCAGAATATAAGACATCCAGAAATAATTGATAAAAGAAATGCATGCATGGGGTGGAACGCTGGAGGATGGGAGATACCTGCCTTGCTCTCTGCCGAGGAAGCAATGTACATGGATGGGTTTGACTCAGTTTTTTTTCATACCATGAGCAGCTTTGGGGTCCTTAGGCAGTTCTCTTACCAAGTCACATACCCAACTGAAAACTCTTGTTTCTCAGTATACATAGTGTATACATTTGACCGCACGGCCTTGGTCTGGGGAGCAGGAGAGATAAGAGGACTCTGCAAAGTGGCCTTGATGGGGGCTTCGGGTGAGCGGCACACGAAAACCAGGCACGGAGCCAACTGTGAAGCCACCGAGAGGGATGTGCGTTGTCCTGCCAGCCACACAGGGGGTCCTCAGGGCCTTGGCAAACCCTCCTCGGCAGGGCCTGGTGAGGAGTGCCCCTGGGAGGAGAGGGAAACCATGGAGGAGATATGTGGACTTCCAGATGGAACAAAGCATGAGGGGGTTGTCTCACAGCCACATGCTCTTTGCTGCCTGGGGCATGACTGCAACCGAGCTGGGAAGCAAACGGGACAACAGCAAAATTCACCCCAAAGGGATCTGTTTGTCTGTATATTGTTTAAAAATTTAATGTTTCTTTTAAGTCTTGCTGAACAACTACTGCCTTATTTCTTGTAGAGCCCCCAACCAGTTCCCAGCTCCAGCAAGCCTTACCCATCCATGTGGGTGAGGAGGTTCAGCCTGGCAAAACCACAAGGGAATCAGCACATCCTGGACCTCTCCTGGGGCTGTAAGGGGGTTTGTGGGGCGTGGTTTTAGGCCAGTTTTTCCCTTTTCCTAAGGGAAACTAGGTGTACTGAGCCCATCTCTTGTCTTCCTGCCACCTGGCATCACAGTTACAGTAGGAAACAGATTGTTCAGGCACACGTAACTCAGGAAGGATACTCTAAAAGTGAAAAACAATTTGCAGGGGTACTGATGGCAGCAGGATGCTTTGAACATTTCCATGTTTGTGTTTGCTCAAGGCTTGGGGATTCTCAGAGGAGGCACCGTAATGCCACTGAAGTGCAAACCGCTATGAAGGTGACTGTTGTAATCAAAACCCAGTGCTTGTTTGGAAGCAACATCTTAAGAAGCAAAGAAATAGTTTTGAAGAGGTCACTTCCAAAAAGAATAATAAAAATTCCTCTGGGTCAACAGCAGCATGTGCATTACTCTCAGATGAAGAGATTCCTCCTTAACCCCAGCCCCTAGGAGCACAAAGTGCAGGAGTTTCTCCTGCAACCCTGACAATGTGTAATAAAAATTCACTGTGAAAAAAGAGCATCTCTGGTGATGTCTACAGGCTTTTGACTTTGCTCTTTCCTTCAAACACCACTCGTGATGCTGAGCACTCATTCTCTTGGCCTATTTGTTCCTGGCAAACAAAGAGCAAATTCCCCTGGGTACAGCAATCCATTTTTAACACTCTGTAATTATTTAGAAAAATGTTTTGATAGGAGCAATGAAAAACTGGGGCATTTCAGGTGTCCCAGAGAAAGTTCTCGGAGCACTACACAGAACAGGGACACAGAGTCTCTTGATTTATGGCACTACCCCCCCCCAAATAAAAGTCCACCTTTTCAGCTGTGGCATTTGAATCTATTTGCAATTCATTTAACAGCCCCATCTGCCTGTCATCTCCAAGTGCAGAAGGCACAAACCTCTTGAGGGTCCACTCCAAAAAGGTGAGGGAAGGGAGAACACAAGGACTCTGCTCCACAAGCATTGCTGGCGGGGCAGGTCCAGAAAACTGTCCTTTTCTGAGCTATTGCCTCCTTCCATCCTCCTAAAATCTATGGGACTTCATATGTTAATGTACCCTTTTGGGAAGCCCTCTGATGGAAGACACTGCGGCAGAAAATGTCAAGAGTCCTTAGCAGGAGACTCACAGCGCTACGAGTTATATGGCCTAAAGGCACACGAGCTTGATACAGACAAGGAGATGTGTCTCCTGCCATCCTCTGGCCAGCTGAGAACGGTAGAGATGAAATCTAGAAGCTAAATGTCAATTCAATTTTGCCACAAGGGCGTGTTTTTCTTTGAAGCAAGCACAGGCAGAAAACCACCCGGATCAAGGCTGTGCACTCAGTGCAGCAGCCTGCACACGCACTGCCTGCCAGCTTGGAAACGTGTCACCCCCTCTTCTTTTTCATCCCCAAAAATTGTTGTTCAGCGTCTGTGACACTGCTTTGCCCCTGTCTGTAGGGGTGAGCCACTGGCATTGAAAAGGTAAGTAGCAGGTGTTGGGTGCAGGGGGCATTGTGCTGAAGAAGGATGTATGGGAAGGATGTAAATGTGAGCAACAGAAAAGGCAAATTAAACAGAAATGAAAGCGTTACATCTCAGTTGTCTTCAAAGGACCCGTTATCTTTCAAGGAGTATGTACAAGTGAAATAAAGGGGAAAAAAAACCCGTACTCAGCATATTCACTGCCATCTCCTGGTGGACAGAGAAATAGCCCTATCCCGCCCTGCCCCACCGGCTGCCCCTATATTACAGCATTTTTATTTCTTCAGTCACTGTAGAACCACAGACTCAAATGGCAATGTTAGGAAAAGGCATTATATGTATTTTGGAAATCCACTGAATGCTAAAAGCAGAAGAGCATCAAGCCAGCTGGTGTCTGCTGAAACCAAGGTCGAAATCCCCCATCCTGTGGTGGGAGCAGGGTCCATCCCGGTGTTGGCCATCAACATTTATGACACCTCTGCTGCAGCTCCTCTGTGGCAGGAATAATGTATCGGCCAGGATTGCAGACCTGTCAGTAAGTTTTTCAACTGTTACATATAATTTGTTGTTTAGAAAAATCCTCAAGTGCAATCAAAGCCTGAGGAACTGTTAAAACAGAAAATGAAATAAGCCAAGATGGATAAATTGTGTTACCTGTAGATCGACATGTCACCATTTCCAGCAGAAGAGCAGGTTCTGTGGGTTTGTACTAATCAAAAAGAATCACTCTTTTTCACATTACGTTTCTTGCAAGAGTAAAAAGATTTCATAGATGCAAAAAGCAACATACGCAGGAAAGCAGCACAGTGCTGCAGGGCACAAACCCAGCGGAAAACCTAGATTGCCCCAGCTCCCCGCCGTGGGGTCAGCATCTCTCTGTACCTTTGCTCCTGTTTCCCAGCTAACACTCCGGAAACGCAGCGTCAGGAGCTGAGATCAAAGCCAGGGAGGGAAGATTTGACTTTGCCCCCAAGAAAGGGATTAAAGTAAGTAAAGGAAAAGTATTTGAAAATAGAGTTCAGCCAAGATACCAGTGATTTGACACAGTTTAAGAAGCAGAAGCTTCGGTCCCTTCTCCTGCCCTGCAGAGGCAGGTTGCAGGCAGCATTCCCTGCCTGGCTCCTGAAAGCATCACTCAGCAGTTTTAAGTATGTCACCACCAGGACCAGTCTCTCCTTTTAAAAGTGAACCTTTGAAAGGACATCTCTTCAGTGATGCAGCATGGCAAAGCTGGCCCGTGGCACACAGAGCCATTTTAAAGCTTCAATTTTCGCGTGCATCTGATGGAGCTGGTATTTCATACACCTGTCAGGAGCTGAAACCTAACACACAGTGGCACTTGGAGAGGAAATATTGTGACAGCTTTTATTTCTGGTGAAATGCACCAAAGAGAGACGGAGTCAGGTGACCGGGTGCAGAAGCAAAAGGGCACGAAAAAAGCAGATTTGAGCTGAGGGAAAGCTCTTGTAGCACTTATCCAGAATTGCCTTCTCTTTCTTTTGCTGTTTTCAATGTTTCCCTTCTGCCTACTTTAGCCCCCGGATAAAAATATAGAGAACCTTTGAAAAGAGAAGATAAATCCTTTCTTTAGTGAGATGTAGGTTATTGATATCTGTCTGGTTATAAAACCAAACCGAGATCTCTAGCTCAGGAAAATTCCAGCACAGAGAAAAGCAGATTTCCTTTGGTTTGCTGCTCTAGGTTGGGTTGCATCTCCATACCTCCGCAGAACAGTATCATTCATCAGGAATCCCAGTATTTCAGCCTCTCCTTTTTGCAGTGGGAGAGCCTGCCCCAGTGCTGGGGCAGTGTCAGCCCAACACCACCACGAAGAGGTTTGTACAGGCAAGGGCTGGCAGGGCCCCCCAGTGTCCCACATCAAGCCCTCACACGGAGCTGGGCTTGGGCACATGGCGCCCGAGGAGCGTGAGCGGTGCCCACCTGCAGCCATGCACACACACACACTCACCTTACGCCTGATGCACAGCTTGTAGTGACTCTTCCCTCCACACACTGTCTTGACAGTGTGAACACCTCTCATGCATCAGTCTGGGTTTCTCAGAGCACTGCTCCAAGAGCCTGCTAATCAGCAGGCTATTTGGGAAATCTCTTTTTTTGACCACACTGGCTTCCCTAGAGAGGATATGCAATTTGATGTGTCATCGTGACACTAAAATGCCTGATCTTCCCTGTCCTCCCTGCCGGCTGTCACCAGCTGATGTCCCCAGACCAGCGTGGGTTTGCTACCTAACTGCATCAAACCACCTCCCAGGTGCGTGGCTGTGCCTGCCGGAGGCGTATGCCCTACCAGTGAGACCTGGGTTGATGCCAGCACTGCTGCCAGTGAGGGACCTGTGCTGGGCTCTGCACCACGCCGAGCAGCAGAGGAGCGTCTGTGCCTCTGAAGGCCAAGGCACGGTGCCCAGGCTGTTGCCGAGGCTGGCTGTGGCATGGCTGTTCATCCTCAGATCTTCCAGCACACTGATCTGCTCCCAGGAAGAGGATCTGGGTGGGCGACTTTTAGCACTAGAGCTTTTCTAACGTGTGTAATTTTGAGAGCTAGCTAGCACATGCAGTTGTGCTGGCAGGTCTGAAAAGCTGACGAAGTTTAGGAAGGAGGAAAGAAAAGGAGAAGAGAAGAGCCTTTCAGGTCTTCAGCTACACCAAAGTCTCTTTAGAGTCAAGTGATGCCACCGCAGTTCAGATCTGATTAGTGTTTTCCATCCCTTTTGCTTATTTTGCACAATTACAATTGCTTTTGTAAGCCCTGGGCAGAGATGAAGGTACCACAGATCTTAAAAGGACAAATGATGTATTGCTAATTTCTAAGCATTAGAGAGAGAGGTTGCATCTGAATGATTAGGTTAATTCCTGAGACCCCTGCTCATATCATACAGCTGCCTCAATTAATTTAGCTACAACACAAGTACAGATACTACAAAAATACTAACTGTCATAGTTCATCATGTAATTCATCTTACAGTTCCTGGGTTACTTGCCCTTGCAAAGAAAATACTTTCTTGCACTCATTTGTTTAGCTATTCATAAATATTTCAGAAGTCTAAGCTCATTTCTGTTGGTTGTGCTATAGTTTGTTGCTCTTTCTGTTTTACAGAAGGCTTTCATCTTGGGTTCAGCCAGAAATATACATCTTGTAGGCTATTGAGAGAAAGATGCCTCTGGGTTATGTTACAGATATGCCAGAGCAATTAATCTGGTTGAAGAAATATGGACTTGTTGACAAAGTTTTCCTCTGAAGACCAAGTCGGGGTCGGAACAAGAAGGTATCGTGCCAGCGCAGTGCGAGGAGTGCTCGGGCATCTTGCTTTGATGAACAGCCGAGATGAGGTGCTCCAGAAGGCAATACTGGTTATTTCATAGTGGGCATAAGGAGAGAATATTTTTGCTCTCCTGTTAGTTCATAGGATGTATGTGCTCAGCTAAGAAGGTCAGTAGTCTCGATCCTTATTCCTGTGAGTATGTAACCGTACATATCATTTCTGCCCATAACAATGTGGAATCAGTAAACTCTGATCTCCCAAGCTTTTATCCTCAGTGGTATCTTGTGGTCATGAGCTCTGTAGGAAAGCATTATTAGAGCTCCCCTTCTCTGTTTATGATGACTGAGTAAAAAGAAACAGCTACTTTATGTGGTTCATTACTTTGTATACCATCCTCATGCTCTTCCATTGCCGTTTTTCCCTCGACAGCTGCTGTTTCATGGCTTTCAACAGGGGTTGAAATGAGACTGTCAGCCTGGGAAGGAAAGACAGCTCCTTGGTTTATGCTTTGGGAGATGCTCAGAAACGGGGGG
>NW_008824806.1:5281752-5282838 GCF_000699105.1 Pygoscelis adeliae | reverse complement strand
AGAGTTTGGGGAAGGCAGGAGGAAAATGTGGGAGCACAGGTGTGTGGAAAATACTACAGAGGAGACACCTCTCGTGTGAGGACTCTGGATGAAGGTGGAGGCTCCATACCCGCCCACAGACCCGCAGAGCGTATTGTCAGGGTGTGACTGAGCACGATGCTGCCTTGATCACCCACATGCTCAAGTGCATGGCCAGGACATGCTGCCTCTGCATGGCTTTCCAGGCCAGCGTATGCAGGGGTCCTTCCTGCGGAGATAAACCAGAGCTGCAGGAAAGGCCCCGAAGAGCCACTGCATCCCTTGCAGTGCAGACAGTCTCAGATGCTCTCCCTGCAATGCCCTCCCCGCAGCCCTGAGCCCAGCCATTGGTCCTGCAGCAATGCTGACCTTCCTTACCATGTGTTCACTTTTCTCTCTCAAAAACCTTCATCTTGTCCCCAGGCAGCCTATTCTGTTTGGGAAGGAAGGGGGGGAACAGCCCCCCGTTGTAACTGCATGGCTGATACTTTGCCTCCTCCACAAAAATTTGACGCTGCTGCGGTACTCCCTGAGAAGTGCCAGCTGTCCAACCGGCCAGTTACAAGCCAACAGTCTTACTTCACATTTTGCAAAGAGCCCTCATTTTAGTGTTCTTCTGTGCTGTACATAGACACACACTTTTTCCCTTAGTTTTTTTTTATCTACAGATTATGTATAGCCGCTATAACTTGCTGATGAGTGTGCTGTTTGTTGCCCAGCCCTTCCCTCGCTCAAGCTGCGGAGGGACCGGATTTGTTTTGGTATAATGGGGGCTCCGACCATGCCTACGGCTCTGGATGGTGCCCATCGAACCAGGTGCACAGCACATGAACTTTCCACTGCAGAAGATTTTACTCTTTATTTTTTGCAGGGCGGCTAGCTCAAAGACAACTCAATCACTGATCTGAACTCCTAGACATTGCTACAATACCGCTGCCGAACAAAGGCAGGCTTTGATTTATGCAGTGAAAACAGAGTGGGTGGAAATGTCTCAGGATTCAACAGCCTGTCTGTTTTAAAGCTGTACCTTAGTCCCCATAAATTATGTTCATATTAAAAGCCAGCTTG
>NW_008824806.1:5258630-5281314 GCF_000699105.1 Pygoscelis adeliae | reverse complement strand
CGACACTGCACTCACATCTTTCAGTGAGCTGCAGCATTTCCAAGCTTTCATGTGAGAATATGTTGTGCTCCCATTTTGGGTTCTGAGACAATAGTTTTTGTGCTCCCATTTTGGGTTTGTGAGACAGAAACAGAAACCGCTGCAGTTCCTGTTTTTGCAGAATGAATTTGCTTTAACCCGATAGTTTGTTTAATTTACCAAAGCTGTAGCTGTAACACCTGCAAGGCACATCCTCATATAATTTTCCAACAAGCAGGAAAGAATCCAATAGAGAAATGAGTTTCCTTTTTTTCTCTTTCTTTTTTTGGTGTAGCAAAGCTGCTTTTCAGTAAAGATGCCAAAAATCTCTCTGCCCAAACAGTGAGTTTAGTGTGCTTGGCTTTGGGATGTGAATATTTTTATACAGCTTCTAATCTGCTGTTATTTAGTAACAGTTTTTACAGGGTTATTTTCCTGCACTACTTGGAGACTGCAGATGCTTCACAAAGATTTTTAGCAACTTTTTGACTGGCCTGTTCTTTACCATGTGCATTTGTGCTTGAAAAACTGAGGGAAAAGTTGGGCTGGGGTATAGAAAACGTTTAACTCTCCTGGCTATACAGAAAAGGTTGAAAATATGGGCTGATTTCAATCAAAAAATTCAAAAGCCAGAAGGAAAATGAAGACTCCCACATTTATTGTATTTAACATTTTATCAGTTGGAGTTGGGAATAGCTGAATTCATGAATTTTGAATGTTTGGAAGTGCTCTTGTTATAATCATAGCTTAAATCAAATGCAAGTAGCAATAATCAGATCTGTTTTCAGGAGCTCATAGACAAGGAAAAAAACCCTTAAATTACTTGTAAATGTGCAAATGAAAGCTTTCCAAATGACCAGATGAGTGAGAGAGACAAAAGAATGACACAAAATACATTTAAATTGGGACTGCAAACAGTTTGATCATATATTCCAGGCATGTCCGACCAAAGCAGTTACTATAAACCCTCGATACAAAAATGAAATGCACAGCACAGGTCTGCACATCTACTGCTGAAAATCAGACACCTCTTTTGACAAATGCCTGCCTTTTTGCTGGCGTAATGTTCACTTCAAAGGCTAAACAAAAGAATGATTCACAATAAAAACAACATCCTTAAATTTTCTGAGGCTCTGAGCTGTTTTTATCTCTGCAGATGCAGGGAGTCTGCAATCATGCCACTGAGCTCGGGCTGCTGCTGTAAAATCTGAGCTCTTACCTCTGCGCAATGCTGTTCTAGTTTTGATTTACTCATTTTGAACATAAAATAGCCTGTTAGCTGCAGAAATTAAAGGTATTGGAACACTGCTTTCACTATAATTTAAAAATCCTTCAGGGATATATAGAGGATGTGTTTGGGGTATATTTTTTATACCTTTTAACTGAATGACTTTTACATGTACTAATTAATTCCATCACCATTTTAAGCTAAATGCTAAAATAGCTGTGATTTCACAAATTCTACATTTTTTCACCATTGTCTCAGATAAAAAGCATACAATAGTTCCACAACTCTTGTACTTTTCACCCATTGTGTTAGTGTGAACCTGCCAAATCCACCAGAAAACTATCTCCACTGCTTTCTCCAGTGCCTCCTCAAGGACTTGTGACTTCCAGCTCCTCAGCTGGCTTGGAAGTGATGAGCCACAACTGAGACTCAAATGAACAGGGCAGCTCAGTCAACAAGGAACGCTTCACAAAACCCCACCACCAGGCCAGAGTAAAGAAAGGAAGAAACTGGTGTAAATCTGGACATAATCACAGCTCAGGCCAAGTGCTACGAGACTGATGTCGCCCACTTGGTGGTCCTAGAGATGTCCCAGCAGCACAGGGTGGCTCAACACCTAAGACGAACTGTAGTCCTACTAAATCCCAAAATGCTGGCTGGATGCTCCAGGCTGTTAGAGGGCTGCCGTGCCCATCAGGTTGTGTGCTCAGCCCCCCTCACCTCCCCCGGCCTCTTTCCGGGGGTGGTAGGACACCATACCAGCCATCCCACAGCAGACCTGCACCAAAGTGGCCATGGGGAAGGGCTGGGGAGCAGCCGGACCACGCAGGTGAAAACTCTTGCCTCTGCTACTTATTCATAAAATAGGGATAACAGCACCACATTCCCACAGGAGATGTCCTGAGGAAAAACAGATTAAAGGCCATTAAGTGTTTGGGTGCTGCAATGGGCATGTCAGCACCCAAACAGTTATTCCCCGGCCTGCATATGGCTGCTTTAGTCCTGCACACTAGTAAAAGCGAGTCTCCTCTCTGCTGTCCATCCTCTTCCTCTTGAGCCTGACCCTGGCTTCCGTCCCTGAGCTTTTGTGTCCCCTTTGCCTGTGCCTGCCCATGAGCTATTTCTACATGGAAATAACCTCACTGACACATAATTCATTCCATTCATAGTGCGAGGAAAGTGCTACCCAGCTTCACAGTGGCGGCATTTTGTAGCTTAAAAATGGCTTTTCGGTTATTCCAAATGGGCAGGAAACTGATATCCATGTTGCTTATTCCATCTTACTGCCTTCATCCCCAAAAGCAGATAGCATTCTTGTTCTGCATTTAGAGAGATTTTTTTTTTAATTATGTATCTTGAGGTCAAATTGTTGGAGTTTTTTTCAGTGATTAGCTATAATAGCAACCTGAAATTCCACTTCCACAAATAAGTTTATTATTGAATTTTCTGTATTATGTTACTAATTCAAATTTTTGTAAGAAGAAACTGCAACAGAGTGCTGGGAGCTTGGTATTGCTGAAGCAAAATGTGTATTTGATCCCACTCAGGAGAGTTGCAGGTGCTGGCAGGCACCTTGAACAGGTACTGAATTTACATAACCCCGTATATCCAAAACTAAGGAGAAAACTCTGTGATACACTAAGACCATTCTTGGAGTGAAACGACAAGCCAAATTACATCTTAGCCTTCATCAACAGGAGAGAGGTGTGCCACACAGCTGCTATTGAAAATACCAGGGGGGATTAACATCTCAGATCTCCAAAAACTAAATTGGAGATGTTAACAAAATGAGAGAAGAATGTACTCCTTTGAGCGCGAGGGTTTTGAAAACAGACAGAAGACCCTGGCTTTCTTCCTACCTTGTTTTTCTAAAAAAAGGCATCCTCTAGATGACACTGTATAAAATTTCCCAGTTCCAAACTTTGAACCCAGCCCTACAGTTCATAAGCTAAAACGCCATCAAAGCCCCAGGCAGAAGCCCAAAAGATAAAGACCTTATCCTTTTACCCACATGCAAGGAACCACGACGTGGCCAGATGGTGCCTGAGCATCCCTGGGCACGTTCAGCACCATCCCTCAGCCACAGCATTCTCACTAAGACCAATTCTTTATCTCTATGAGTCAAAACCCATTCTGTTGGCATATTCGTCTCCATAACGAGGAACTAATTTCCCAGACTAGTTTGCAATGTTAAGGACTATGGATGGATGTACTTTCTGGTTTCTTACTGCAGCAGAGGATTCAGTGCCTGGGTTCAGCTCTGCTGCTTTCCCTGCACATTAAATCCCTTTTAAGGTCTCTCTTTTCCTTCCTCTGTAACTTTGCCTTGCTTCCTTCTCCCAGCCCAGCAGATGCCTCATGACCCTTGCAGGCATTTGTGAGCTCCCTGGTCCTTTCTCTCTCCTCTGCACAGCCCCAAGGCTTAAAGACTTCCCACCAGAAAGGCACTGTAATGTGCTTTTCTCACTCTGACCCGAGGGAGTGCCAAAGGCCTGTAAGTGTAGAAGATATCGCCAACAGCAGGAGACTCTGAAATGCCAGATTGGCTTTGCTCCTGTCTCACCTCTGGGCTGACATAAAGCAGGGCTCAGATCTGAGCTCTGCTTTTCTGTTGGGTTTTGGTTATTTTTTTGTTAGGTCTGAACCTTCATTCAAGGAATGCAACAATTATTTTTAAACCTCTGTGAAAGAGCTTCACTGAGTTTGGGAATAGCTGGGTTGAATGGTTCAGACTGGAAACCCAGGTGTAAATGACCCTTTTTATGTTCTTCCATCTTGTGTTGTTTACAGAGCAGATCTGCTACGCAGCCACAAAAGCAGAGGATAGTGTTGGTGTATCGCGGTAGCTTGGCTGCTAGCTACTGTCTGGTTGCAGAAAAAGCGGACGCCATGTCAGCTGGTTTACTTGGGTTACTGCTTTTCAGGACCTTTTGTGCAGTTAGCACTAAGGTTTCCGATGCTGTAGAGACAAGGTCTCATCAAAATGACTTGCTGGAGGCTTTGCACCCTCTCCAGTAGGAGCAACGCTGTGTGCAGAGGGGGAAAAGGCAACACCATCCTCAGATTTCAGCTGGCCAAGCCACTGGTGAGATAAATATTTGACAGTCAAGAGACCTTTTTTAACATGAGGCAGAAGAGCTCATACTCTGCCTGACATGGAGGTGGGCTATGAGACTGGGAGGCTGTAGTCTCTTCCTCTTTAGCTGCCAGCCAGCACCGTCCCGCACAGTGGGTCTGCAGCCTCACCCTGACACCCTGCATCCAGCTTTCCTGCAGCAAACCCTCACACCAGCGAAAGCTGTGGGCAGTCTGGTCTTTGGGGGGGTTATTTCCCAAGTTTAGTCAAGTTGACTAAAAAATGTGAATGTTTTCCGAATTCAGATGAAGTGTAGGTGAGGGGGGGGTTCATTCATTTATTTTATATGAAAGATCTCTAAGCTTTAAGTTACACCCCTTAAAAAAAGGTGCTTACCTCTTTTTTTGGTGGAGCTGACTCCTAGTCTTGGTCCTTTCAAAGGCACAAAAGTTATGCCAAGAAACCATAATGCTAAGCTTGTTGTAGGGCAGGGCAGAATAGCTCCATCCATTTTCACCAATGCACTGGAGCAACCGGTTTGTTATTATCCTGGCTTCAGAAATAAACCTTTCTTGGACAAAAACTTGTCTTTGGAATATAAACCAACCAATGCTCTTAGCTTGTACACAGGGTGAGGCGGACATTGAAGCCTGTCCACTGGGATACGCTGCTCAAAGAGTGCACTAAAGGGTGTGCAAAACCAACAAGGCCATGTCCTGAGCTGGTACAATTTGGTGCAGTTGCAGCAGTTTCCACCCTGAGTGGGTTAGGTGGGTGAAAACATCAGTGCCAAAATCCCTACCGATGAAGGAGGAGTTTTTAGACGAGTTTGGCAGGCACACAATTATGTTTCAGCATCGCCAGTCTGAGGTTACTCAAGCTGGCAATGCAGTCAAACACATTAGAGGCGAACTGTAAAAGAAGAGTATAAAGAATAAAAGCAACGGGGGACTAAATGGTAGTCCCAATACCAAATAAAATGATGATGGTATTTTCAAAAGTGCCACCAGAGGGCAATAACAGGCAGAAAACGAGCTAACCGTGGGCTTTCTGGGGCCGGGTGCTTCTTGCATCTCACCTCCAGGTGATGGAAAGGCCTTTGACTTGTCTTAGGGAAAAAAATTTCCCCCCTGATTTGCCTTGCTCACCCTGCATAGGAATGCGAGCGGACTTTACATTTCAAGCCTTTGTAAAGACGACTTTGCATCTGGGCAGCAAACGGAGCACATTCTTTCCCTGGGCACCCAGAGCCCCCCTCTAGCCCCATGGCCGAGCCTGGCTGGGGCAGGCAGCGGGGCTGCAGTCCGGCCACCTCAGCCCCTGGGATGGGCAGGGGCTGGGCAGCCAGAGCTGTCCCCACAGCTTGCCTCGGGCAACTCTCTGCCAGTTTCCTTAAGGACGCAGTCCAGGCATGTTCCTAAACCCTTCTCAGGGGGGGGAAAAAAAAAGCCGCTACAAGCACAGCCAGTTTTCAGCTGGTTGGTTTTGTTTTGTTTTTCTAATGCTGTTGGCTTTAATTCATTTGAAGGAAAATTTGGTTGGATGGCTGTTGTGGAGACTGATGCTGCAGGGGGAACCGGACTCATTCTCAGGCACACAGTGCAGATGTGTCTGTGGCACTGTGAGGATTTTCCATGTTGGGAAGGAGGCTCTTGCCTTCTTATATCCCTGCATCCCCACATCCCTGTATCCCCACATCCCTGCATCCCTTCTTCCCCACATCCCAACATCCCTACAGCCCTTCTGCCCTGAGCATGGCAGATCTTCCCTCTCTGATGCAACACATCTGTGCAAGGAAGGACTTTCCTTAATTGCTCGGCAGCAGACACTCCCCTCAGTGAGTGGCTTGGGAGCACTGATTCGATCATTTCTGCCCATGGAATTCAACTGTGACAACAGAAAATGTTGCTTTTACATCACCTTTTTTTTCTAAAGGATTAAAAGTAGCCACTAAGCTAACAGACAGGTTATCTGGAATACAGCTAAGCGGAGTATTCTGTTTCCTTTGCCTTTTCTTTGGGGAGGGGGCAGGAGAACAGATCACATATTCTTGAAATAAAATAATTTTGAAGCAGCAGATGAGAATTTGTGAACTCATGCTGAGATTTTGCTTTGAATCACGGGAGGAGTGACTGGGAACTGGAGCCTCCCCCATCACTGGGGAGTGCCCTCACCCTCTCAGTGATAAAATAATCTTCTCTTCAGTGCAGAAAACATTTACCTAGCCTGTGTAAAGCTGAACTTACGTCAGAGAGACTCAGAGGATCCACCCAAGAATATCCTCATGGCTGGACATCAGGATATTTTCCTGGAGGAAGGGATGGATTCAGATCCCCTGAAGCAGAGGAAGGATTTGGTCTCCTACACTTCATAACAGTCAAATATTTTTGCTTCATTGTTTTTTAATATCAGTGTTCAAAAAATTAAATATTTTTTCTAACTCAAAGCAGCTCTTTCCTCCTCCTCCATTTTTCCTTTTGGTTTTGCTTGAAAAAAGAGAAAAGCAACATTAAGTATTTCAAAGCAGCTTAGCCGAATTCTTCTCCCAATTGGCAGCTGAATCAAAAAAATCCATGAGCTGCAAAACCATTATCTAGACTTTTTAACCCAATATTGAAAGGTGTCAAATGCAGATGTTTGAAAATAGCAGATTCCTTGTTTGTGGGTAACAACCATACACACACACAAATTCTAACATAGAGAGGGCAAGAGTAAGCTCACGTGGAAAATAGAGGGAAGTCGTCAGACAGAGAGTTATCTCCTTGTGTATATGCTGGTATGCAAGGGGAAAGACCAAGCCATGCTCCCTTTCTTGGCATGACTAGCAATATGTATAGAGTTCCTCTGTGCATTAAGCTGTAATCGTGGCCTTGTGGCATGTTGGAGGGAAAAAAATGCTAATTTTAACCAAGAAGCTATGACAAAAATTTATCTCTTTATAGCAAGTGATGCTCAAACCCCTTTGATACCTCATCCCCTCTAAAAATTGCCATTTCTTCTTGCACTCGACACTGACATCAGGAGGGGGTCTGGGGTGGAGGATAGCCTGTCCCTCAGTGTGATGGCCTTTGGCTTTGGGAAAGCAGCACCAGGTACTGCAAGCTGCTGCGGTGCTGGCTCTGGGTGAGTGTGCAACAGCAGGAGAGGAGCACACACCTGCGTCTGTGGGATGCCCTTCTCCCCCAGCTCACATCCCCTGATGCCGGTGGGAGTCTCCCCGCTGGCTTCACCGGCAGCTGGACGCGGGCGGGGGTTTGCTGCTTCTGCTCCTTCTCATGTTCCTGCAGCACAAAAGTGGCTCCGATGCACGTGGATCCCTCCCTGCTTCCCTCAGCCATTTTGTCTGGCTCTCTTTCTACAGTTCTGTGAGTTTTGTGATATCATGTGTCCACAAATGCGTGTCCTTTAGAGCATCCGAGGTCCTCTGCAGGGATAGCTTTTGGTGACCAGGAAGGGAGTTTCCCTAAAATCCCAAAGGACACCTCAGAGTTTCATATCTTCAGAGGTTTAACCTGTGGGTGCTGGGAGAGAAAAGCATTTTACCCTCACTGCTGGGGAGAAGTGATTCTAAAGGTTCTTTAAAAGAGATTTAGAAAGTGGAGAGAAATATCTGCTTAAAAATAGCAAAAATACCCTATAAAAATGCTTCCAGTTTTCAGGTGCTCCATTCTCACACTAAGGACAGGCTTTTAGCAGCAGAGAGGGTATCAAAGAATGGTAATTAAAGCCGTGGTTGTGCTCTCTGCATTCAGGGTCATTTGGGAACCAAAGTAATTCTGTCTCTCAAAGATGAGCCTCATACGTGTGAGTCCACTCAGGTACTTCTGCCCTGGCAGAGTAACTCTTAATGAGCCCTCTTAAACCCCGCAAAAAGGCACAAAGAGACATTAGTGCAAAAAGAGATCGAGTCCATGATTTCTTAGTAATTCCTAATGATGTAATTCTTTTGCCTTGTAGCACTATTACTCCTGGGTTGTTTGGCTGGAGTCACTTGGGAAGCATCAAGAAATTTTGGAAAACAGCACTACGGAAATTAGAGGTCTCTCCTATCTGCAAGGATAAATATATTCACAGCGCAATTAGTTACTGTTAACTATGTTAAAGTGCTGTCCAGGAAATATAAGGGGTGCAGAACAGGGACATTTTGGAACCAGAAAAGAAAGATATTTGGGAATTTTTAAAATAGAAACCCAATAGAAAACAGGTCACATGGGACAGAGAAAGGATATCCTCATTTTTCATCATTAAAAAGAAACAACACTGTAATTAAAAACAGATTCCAGAATACTGGTCTGTTTATTCATTATAGATGGACTGAATTAGCAATTGGTTAGGAAACACACAGACACAAAAGGATAAAAAAATAAGGGTATAAAAGACTGTATCTTTCCTTTTAGGCTTCCATATCCAAATACACATGTCTTTTCATCTAAGACTGCATACTCTCGACTTTGCTGTGACGAGCTAGTTAAACAGCCCCCTGCCTTCGCCGGGAACAGAGCATGGTTCCAACGGTGGTGATGGTCTTTGCAGCTTTCTGGGCTTGTTACCACTCCAACTTCTGCTGCATCGCAGGATTTTCCAAATTCCTTGCTGCTCTTCATATTACATTTGTACCTTCATTTCCAAACGGTGAAGGCTGAGCCGGAAGGCTGGGTAAGGATGGAGAGGGGGGACCCAGCCTCTGGCAGGGGGCTGTCTCCCATCCCTGGGCAGCGGAGCTGCAGAGGCGCTTGTTCCTGGCAGCGGCAAGGAAAGCGTTAGCGCTCCTCTCCTCCCCTTCCTGCTCCTTTTTCCACTAAAGCCATCTGGCCGAGCATGTGAGCTGTTGTCCCCGTGGCCTGGCTGAAACCACACCGTCCCACAAGCCAGTTCTGGGCTGCTCCCTGCTGCTGCTTCAGCACCTTCTCTCCATCCGCACCGCACCTTCACCCCACCGCCAAGCTTTGCTATGAGAGCAGTGGGGTAGGAAGGAGCAGCTTCCAAGTCCTTCCTCCCGGTGCAATGCCCCAGCAGCCAGGCTGGGCAGCCTCCATCCCTCCCACAGAGAGGGATGCTGAGAGCCATGACACCGTGGGAAGAGACCGTAAGGTTATAGCATCTTCTGCTTGAGGCACTCCAATAAAAACCTAGAACGAAGACTCATGGACTCTGGTCTCTGTTTCTTTAATTCAATGAATAATGTCCTGCAAACCTAAATCAAATCCCACTATCCAAGCAAGCTTGTGCACTCCCTGTCTCAGCAAGCGATTGCAATATCACTGCCTCTGGCCATGTTCTTGAAAACCAGACCATGCCATGAACTGCAGCATCTTGTACAGTCCAGCATATGCCACCACCACTTGCTGTGGGCTTGGCAGCCTACAGAGAAGAGGGAGGTGATGCCAGTGGGTGGTAACACATTCAGCTGCCCGGGTCTGACCTGCAGCCTGGCGTGAGTGGGGCTGCACCGGGGGCCGGTGGCCACAGCCACATGCATGCCACATCCCTCCTGCTGCAGGGAGTCCCTCCCCGCCTGCTCCCCACTGAGCTACTTCGCACTTCCTTTAATGCATCCTGAGCCCTCCAGTGACTCTTTCATCTGGTTAATTTGGCAGAAGAAAGATGCAAGTTGTTGCTGGGTGAGTTTATGCCCGGTTAATGATCTGAATCTGCCCACGGAGGTGTCCAATGAGTGGGAGGACCAGCAGCAGGAGCGCACAGCTTAGCAGGGCAGGGTGCTGAGGGGCAAACACCCCATTTTGGCAGCAGAAAACTCCTAGATAAGCTCAGCCTGTCTTTTGCATTGCACCCTGTGATAGCTGGTTCCCCAACACCTGTATATTTGAAAACCAGATATTCATGGGCCCCGACGACCTGATCCATGGTCTTCTGTTAGTAACAATACTCAGTTGCACAAAGGTAGCAGTAGGTCTCCATCGCGGCAGCACACCTTGGAGATTTAGGATGAGCGTTAAAACCTTCAGCTGTGCCTGCTGAAGTCTCTAACTTAAACTTCTGGCCTTTCTGGTACATCTCTGAATGCATGAAAAAAAGGCTTTTCTGTTAATGAAAATAAATGTTCCAGTTTTTTAAGGTAAGTTGCTCATTCTGGTCAGTGCTGTTATGCTACCTCAACAGGTTTAAGTAGTCAAGCTAATTCTGACAACAGTGATTTGTTTGTTCTGAATCAGATGTTTCATTTGAGAAAGTTACCAGCTATATTTTGTTACCATTAGTGTCAGAGAACTTGTATAGGTCAGGAAACAGCCTACTCACTTGGAAAGGCATCCATAGACAATAAAGTTTTATGAACAGAAATTTAATGGCGTGGATCTTTCCAGTCTTTCCAAAGAGGCTGAGCTTAAGTGATTATTTTTGATGCTGAGTCCTTGTAGTTAGGTATCTGCTGGTAACGCAGGCTGCATCCCGCTCCACTGCTGTACAACGGTGCCATCTGTAATTAATTGAGCTTCAGCCTCCCTGCATTTGTTTTGTCTTAGCTTTGGGGGACGGTGTCAATTAACAATTAAAAGAATCATCTCTCCATTAAATTAAAGAGCATTTTAAAAAGGAAATGCCACCCTCTGATAGCAGTTTAGCAGCCGGAAGGACAGTCTATCAGCCAGCCAGAGAAGGAAGAGAAGAAATTAATATACATGCGTTTCCATATGTAGTATTTGGTTTTCTTGAGCAATTGGCATTTTATCCTGGAGTAACCCTCGAATCATTTGCAGGAGGGTGTCAGATAATGCTTTCTTCAAACCCAAGCCAGCTGTATGTGCAGTCAGGGAGAACCATATGGTGCCTCGTGTGCAAGGCTTATATTCGCTGGGTTATGAAGATAGCTTGAAAGACTGGCTGGCTGGCTGGCTGGCGGCGTGAACACCGAGCTGCACTCGGCAGCTGCCCTTTCTGCCTGAAAGATGCACGGATCAAGGGCCACATTGGGTAGGTTGGAAGGCAGGACATTTTCTGAATTATGTAGAAAAACTGCCCCTCTTCAGGTAAGGGACTTTTTCAGTTTCTCCATTCATACAAACCACTCTCATCAGATAAAGCAAATGTGTATTTTTTTAATGCTTTTGTCTTCCTTGTTATGCACTGCATGAATTCGGTACAATTCCTATCCTTGTTGGAGGCATACAGCCTTTTCTTATCCAATTCTCTTTTACTATAGTGACTAATGGCTAGAACTTAATCATGAGTTTTGAGACTTGGTAACTGGGCTGGGAGTCATCCAAATGCCGTATTTCTGTCTGGGCAGGACTGCCAACATTTCAGCACAAATTTTCATGCGAGTACACTTAAAAAATCACTTTTTCAGTATTTAAATTTCTTTTACAGTGAGTTTTTTCACCTATGCTCAAGGCCAATAGTGCTTGAAACACTTTCATGAACCCCGCTCTTGAGAGGTTTGTGATGTTCTCTGCGCCTCCTTTGTTTTGAAGAACTCGCTCCTTGTAAAACATGATTAGAATAGATGCAGCCCTCCACATCCAAGGGCTCAATAGCCTTTTATAAATAGCATTTGTCCAGGGGAGTTTTATATGCAGGTTAAGAGCTATCCTGAGCCTGAGGGAGCTCAAGTCTAGACGTCTTGCTGCTCAGGAGGGTGCCCTGACCTCCAGGCTATGGGCTCCTCTGCCCAAAGGACATCCTTTACCCCTATGTTGAAGCTGTGCCACGCTGCAGAGGAGAAGTTGTGAATCCAAGGGTCACTGAGCAAATGGGAGCTTTATTTGCTCTTTAGCCCTGTGATTAGGGCCCTCATCTGGAGATGGTGGATCTTCTTTCCCACCTGTGCTTCTAGGGCTGCTTTGGTACCCATTCCTAGCATTAGCAATGCTAGTGTTAAAATGAACACAGCACTCACCCCTGTATTAGTTCAGGAGTTTGGGGCTGGGAATGCAGCATACCCTGAACTCATCCATGGGGATGAGCCTTTCATGAGAAGCAGGCAGAGAGACAGCTGCTTGACCTAACTAGTAGGAAGGCAAATCTGAACATGTGCATGGGCACAGCAGAGTGGGCATACTCTGGAGAACCTTGCCTGAAAGCTGTGATTAAACTCCTAACTCTGTAACAGCTTGTTCATCTCTATCTTTTTTTTTTTCTCTTCACATTCCTGGGCAAAAGTGAGGATGGGATAGTCAAAAGTAATAGGTTACAGGGATTAGACAAGGAAAATATGGAGTTTGGTTTTAGCTATGTTAAATTGAAGGAGTTGGCAAGATAGTCAGAAAGAAACTGAAGAGATCAACAGTAGAAGTTAGATCACTGTGAGAAACAAGAATATTAACTGCTTTGTACTGGGGTGATGGGATCACGTAAGATTACTATTTTCCCCAAAAAGATTTATCAAAATACTGTAATATAGTCATAATTTGTCAGCGGTTGTGAAGTCCAGGTACCTCAGGCAACTTTTCAAATTCTGCATAATCTTCAGTGTCTATGGGAAATACAATGAAATATACCCTGTTCTTAATTGATTCCTTTTGTGCCACATTTTTCACGCAGGCTTGGCTGTTGGCCTTTCTTTGCTAAGTGAGGGTTTCAACAAGTGGAGAAGATGGATGGCCAAACCAATCAGCTACAGAATATGCAAAAGGTCAAAGCACTCAGCTAGCACATTGCAGACTGCTTCCAGATAAACCAAGCATAATAAATCGGGTAACTTTCTCTTTGAACAAACAAAATAAGGAAACTAGAAAGTAGTTCAAGCTGATAATGTTTTCTTTATGACTTGAAGTGCTACATGCATAGCCCTGTGGAATATGAAACAGGATAAAAGTCCTTTCCTGCACTATCCTGTTGAAACAGAAGAGAACAAAAATAAGTAGTTTGCATCTGTGATGCTGAATAGATTTGTGTCAACATCTAAAAGTAAATTAAGATTGATGTGTGCAAGCAGTGAAATGTTGTTAACCTTTGTGAATAGCTATAGCATTCTTCTTCATAAGGGTTTTGAATGAGTGACTTGTAGAAACATGACCTCCCTAACGTACCATTTAGTCCTGGGCAATGAACATAGGAGAGCAGGATTGCTGGTGTACCGCTGCTGCCATGGTCTCTGTTTGTGGTCTCCAATGCCAACAGGCCTTCATTGTAATAACTGTACGGACGCCTAGGATTTAATGTTTTGGTGGGTAGTGCTGGGGGATTCCTGCCCACGACATGGCAGTAGCAGCAGGGCTGTGAGAACTTCACCGGTGTCAGCAGAGCACTAACGAGGGGCCAGCAGAGCTTGCTTTCTTGCGTGTACAAACTCAATGCACCCAGGAAGGCGAAAGTGTTAATAATGCTCAGAGGAGGTATTTGGTTTCCCAATCCTCCCAAATCAGTATGTCTACTAGTTTTAAATGGGTCTCTGTTACTTTCAGGCTTATCTTTAGTTGCTACTTGACTGCACTTGGCAGAAGAGATATAAATATAAGCCATTCTTATTACACTATCTTGAATACCAAGCATGTTTTCATTCCATCTAGCTAATACAAGTAGAAGATAAGCTGGTGGCTTATTTCCTCTTCAAAAATAAAGGAGAGTGATAAGCTGAGACCTCATGGAGAGGAAACTGTGGTGCCTCTGGAGGGTACATCTATACAGCCACCCATGACACAAAGACAATAATCTTGCTCTGAAAGGGATGTGAACTGACAGATGTGGATTTTATTTCTATTTCGATCACAGACTGTTTGTGTGGATTTGGAAGAAATAAAAACCTGGGTATTTAGTAAAACATCTCTATAACCTGTGAAGGGGCTTCACCTCAGCCCATGTGATGTCCTAACTCCCACTCAAGGTAATGTGAAGGTAGACCTTGTTTTGTTAACTTTAAGGAAGGACTTGTAGCCACTGATATTAACCTGACACTTTCTGAGTAACACGAACGTCCAGCATTTGGAGAACAGATACTTTGGTCTGCATTTGGCACAATGGTCACTCTCTCTGCCTTGAGAAAACAGACTAACCGAGAAAAAACAAGATAGAAGATTTAGACAAAGCATTGCTTTTTGCAGATGTTGTCAGCTTACAACAGTCCCCACTCCTTTCAGGAGCCCTGTAAATCTCACTAGGTTCCCAGTGATGGCTTGAGGCATCAAAATATCTTTGCAAGTCTGGGCTCAGGTTTAAGAGTCCTGCTGGAAAAGCGTGCTGTTGAAGGAAAAGAGAGAGGAAAAAAACAGCAGGAAAAAAGCCCCCTCATCATGTGGAGGCATAGGCAGGTGAAGTGAAACTCCAACTAAAATTTTAATTGCGGATGTATAGTGGAGGTAATGGTGCTGCAATGCTCTGCCCCATTAAGACTCCAAACCCTAACACTGGGGTGATCTGACTCACTGGAGAGTGACAAATGTAATGCGCTGTACTGCTTGCAACAAATAGCATTTGATTTCAAAACAGTACGTATAGTAGAGTTGTTCCAAGCTCTTCCAAGCAGATAAGCTTTAAACCCTGCATGTTAGTTTTACATTGGCGACTAATGATTGAATGGAGGTGCAGAGCAGAGGTGTCTTTAGTTAGGTAACCTCATTGGGTAAATAAGATTTGGACTTTGTTTTCTAGCAAATTTAGGCCTAGAATGTATTATTCTCATTTGAAAAGTCACAGGCCCTGTTGGAACTGCACTTTGCATCTCATATAGATAAAAAATACATGTGGAGTTAATCCATTGGTACCCAGATGCCTCCCTGAAGTGTGCAGTCCCAGCACCTGCACAGTCATCTGGATGTGAGCTGTTCATCATCGATGTGTCCCCATCCTGCAGCCATTCACTTGGGCATCTCCAGATGAGTGCACCAACTGGGAGTCATGGAAGCGGCACCCCTTAAAAGCAGACCACCCATCCCTCCCTCTTCTGTTTCCTTAATAGTGATACCTGAATTTACTGAAGTTTTCACACTGATCTCTTTCTTAGCCTACTTCTGTATTGTCACCCTGGGAATACCTTATGGGCTCTTCTACCAACCAAGCTGTAAATGCCAAGAGCTAGCTATTAAAAAAAAAAAAAAAAAAAAAAAAAAGAGAAAAAAACCCAAACAACCAAACTAAGCAAAAACTTCCATGTGTTTTGACATCATATTTCCATGTAACAACTGATTTTTCTTCTCATTTAGGGCCACTGGACAATGACATATTTCTGTTTACCTGGATGAAGCCTGTCTTCATTCACACCACTCTGTATGAGGGGAGAATTAGGCTTCTGGCTTTTAGCAGCTTTGTGACATCCCAGAGTGCACTATGCCATATAAACCTACTCATTCTCTCAGTATTGAAGCAAGATGAATCCTGAGCAGTTACATTCACATCTTGGCAATTGAACTGAGTATTTTCTGCATGTAAATGCATTCAGCCATAACACAGGAAAATCCCAAATCCCAGCATCAAAGGATACTTCTCTTTTTAATGCCACAAAGTCATAATTCCTTCCTGCCAGCAGATAACTTCTTAGTGGTTCACTGCAGATGAAGGATTTTGTTTGATTCCTGGTTCAGATACTTGTGTTGGAAGCATCCTTGATACTTATTAGAACCTGCTGAATCTTAAAACACTTTGGTAAGAGAAAGGACTTAAAGATGTCACCAGGAAAAAGTCCCAGCTGCTTGCCACATGAGAGGATTAAAGATGACAATTTGTCAAGGGTGTGACAATTGTATTCCTTAGAGCACATTTACTAATGCATCTGTCTCATGGATTCATGTGTTTTGTCTTCAAGGTGCAGCAATCTGTTATGCCACAGATGTCCCCATGTACAGGACCATATGAAGACTTGCACTCACAGGTGAAGCAAGAGGCATTTTCTTCCCCTTTGAAATTTCACCAAGATGAATGATTCCTTTTTTCCTAACCCCTATGTTAGTTGCTGTGTTGTACCTGGGAGGACATGAATGCCAACTAGCAGTTCCCAGTTCAGCTGCTGTGGTTAGCAACTCCATCCTACCACAGCTGCATCTAGACAAAGCCAAAAGCAAGAAAATCAATGTTCTGGTAAAGTGCAGAAATATGAAATATTTGCCTAGAATTCTAACTTTAGAGGGATTAAAAATGAGCCTATCACACGTACCAGTGAGCAACCCTATAAAAACATAATTTTTCTTCCAAAAAAATTGAACCTGTGTTTTCTGTTGAACACTTAAACATCCAAGGCTTGCAGAGCGCTTTGCAGTTTCTCTTCTACTTTTACTCTTGCCTCCCGCCTCTGATCTGGAAAATCTGGTAAGCAAAAGAAATGCATTCAACTTCTTCCTCTTAAGACTCTTGTTATGTTGGAGCTCACATCCCTTTCCCTCTGACAAAGCTTTAACTGCGTCTTCCCTCTTAAACCTCCTTCTCTATAACATAAGAGATGAACTGCCAGCTGGTGCTTTAACTTTGTGTTGCGGACCACAGAAAACTATCCAGGTAGTCTCAGAGGGCATAAAACATTAACAGCTCAGAAGAAATGTTCAATTTTTATTATTGCTGCTATAAAACTATTGGGTTTAATATTATTTGCTACTTCACTAATGGCTATTTAGTCCTTAGTCATATTCCTATGAGGCAGGTTAGCGAATGGAAGTGAGAAAGACTCAGTCCAGAGCTAGGTATGAATCCATGGCAGAGCCCAGGTTCGTAATTCCTGCCAGTCTTCTCCACAGACTGTTAGAAAACACACTTTTTTCCTATGGGACAGGGGCAACATCCCCTGCTTCCCCAAGAAAGACTCATCAGGAAGAGAAAGCAGCATCCCATGCTTCCCTAAACAGGAGCAGAAAGAGGCCGACTGCGGGCAATGCTCTCTGGATGATCTTTAAAAGTTCTAGGTAATTCCCACAAGCATGCAAATACAAGTTTCCAGAGGTGCCAGAACCTAAAAGAATAATCCTAATGCCTGATCACAAAATGAAAATTAAGATACAGAAATCATTTAGGTTGTTTCTACAGTACATTTAAGTGACATGATAGGATGGTGTTTGTACTTTCACTGTTGCCCACCTGCATTCAAGTCCACCAGCAGATCCACAGAGCAAAATAAAAATACTCCGATAGCTATACTTCGGGGAAAAACTGAGACTTGAGTTTTCACACTACCATATGATTTTGTAACAGAGTATTCTATATCCTGGTTATTATCATTTAGTACTGGAATGAAACTGCATTAGAAAAGAAAAAAAAAGATTTAGTTTTCTTAAACCCTTTCTCCCATTATTGGCAGCAGTATTTTATCTATATTGACTGAATGCACAGGACCTTGTTTTTTAATTCTCAATTTAAAATATGAACTACTTAATATTTCAGTATCATGTAAATTAGAACATTCAAATGAACAAGATCTTTTATAGCCACTTCAAAGGTGGCATTTTGACATTGGCTTGTTTTGTCACAGAAGATTCATTTCCTCTTTCAGGAGCATCAAACACCTTTGAAAATTTCAGTCTAATGATTCCATCTTTACTTACATTAGTTTTGCAAGAAAATATGGCTGACAAAGCTAAAGTCACTTAATAACAACTACAATAAACCTTATATCACCTTAGCATCAGCAGGTTGGTTGGATGCATGCCCAAAAGCACTCAGTGATTTGGGGCATACTCTGAGATAGGCTTTTCAGGACCCTCATTTTTAAACAAAAGTTTGTTATGGTACTGTCATGGTTTAACTCCAGACAGCAACTAAGCCACACCCAGCCACTCGCTTACTCCCCCCCGGTGTGATGCAGGAGGGAATCGGAAGGGTAAAAGTGAGAAAACTCGTGTGTTGAGATAAAGACAGTTTAACAGGTCAAGCAAAAGCCATGCACACAAGCAAAGTAAAACAAGGAATTCATTCACTCCTTCCCCTGGGCAGGCAGGTGTTCAGCCATCCCCAGGAAAGCAGGGCTCCATCACGTGTAACGGCTACTTGGGAAGACAAACGCCATCACTCCAAACGTCCCCCCCTTCCTTCTTCTTCCCCCAGCTTTATATGCTGAGCATGACGTCATACGGTGTGGACTATCCCTTTGGTCAGTTGGGGTCAGCTGTCCCAGCTGTGTCCCCTCCCAACTCCTTGTGCACCCCCAGCCTACTTGCTGGTGGGGTGGGGTGAGGAGCAGAAAAGGCCTTGACTCTGTGTAAGCACTGCTCTGCAGCAATGGAAACATCCCTGTATTATCAACACTGTTTCCAGCACAAATCCAGAACACAGCCCCGTACTAGCTACTATGGAGAAAATTAACTCTATCCCAGCCAAAACCAGCACAGGTACTGATGTGGAAGCTCAGAGACTGAAACTTCCCAAATCACAATAATGTTTTATAATTTGGCTTTTTGTTTGCTTGCTTTTAGCTACTCTGCAGAGGGAAGGGGACCTTTTCTGTCAATTCATAAATGTACACCATGTGTGTCAACCATAGCCGGTTGAAATAAATTCTTTGCAAAAAAGAGGAATTTGACACAGGCAGAAGCAATGCTCCCGCGTGAACATTTCATATGCTCCACTGTTTTAATTTGAGCAAAGCAGAACAGAGCCACCCCCAGTAAGTGGATGCCTTTGAAAATCAAACCTCTGTTATTTAAAGCTTGACAGTGTCTGAGAAGATAGGATCAGTGCCATGAGTTTCTTTTGAAACTCTCCAAAATCACATGAGGGAGCAGTTTGGGGTTGTGCTCAGCCATGAACCTCAGCTTGGGTGTCCCACCCACTGTGAGAGGGACATCCCGCATTACATTAGCAGAGGAAGCCCAGGAGAAAGCCCTTGGACCTGTCCCCAAAGCCTCAGACCAAGGACCAACACCTCTAAAAATACTGGGAGTCTTTAGGCCAATTCGGAGACCAGGCTCCCTTGGGAGCTCTGAGCACTTTGTGTATTTGAGGTTGTTGCTTCTTCCTCCACTTTGAGGCAGATGCTGCTCCTCCCAAATCCCACGCTGAGGGGACTACTTGCCAGAAGAAGCATGATTTTTTCCTCTTCTCTGTGTCTTTACTGAGAAGGAGACAACTTAGCCTATCATGCTTTCCAAAGATGATATAACGTTACCTCGGGGAGGCTATGCCCCGGGTCCCGTTAGGACTCTGTCATACCGCCTCAGTCTGGAGCACGCGCTTGCTCCTTGCTCCATGGTATACATTGAACTCCTTCCAGCAGGAGTTTTACAGCAAGCTCACAGTTGCTTTAAATTAGAAAAGTTGGCAAGTATCCAAGGAAAGGAGTGGGAGCTTATTTAGCTGAGACAGACAGTTATAAAACTCTACACAAAAGCATCAAGCTTCAATTAAGTTTTCACAAAGTACATTATTTGTCATCGTGGTGTTAAAATTTGTTTTAAAGGATTTTGAATCACCAACTGTTGGCTTGAATTTACAACTCTTACGACACTACCCAAAAGAAGTGCGTTGCTTTCCCTGAAAAATCTGATGTCATCTACTCAGGCATAAAGGTAAGTTGTAATTGATTCTACTTTCTTATTCTGACTTCTCTGAAATGCATTTGAAGAAGGGAACGCAATAGAGAGACCTTTAAGAAAAATGCAGACTTTTGCTGGGATACATGTGATTCTATTAGAAACCGACTGTAGTATGGCTTCAGTGAAATCTATTTATGTATCTTGTCTTGTAAGAGAAGAGTAATAAACTTGGACATTTATGCACATAACATTACTATCAGAAAGTTACCAGACAGATTTTTTAAAAATCAAGGACACAGCTTCCTGGTAAAAAAATATTTTTAAATGTCTAGCTTTCACAGGGTTTAGGGTGATTTAATTGCCTAAAATCTTTTGAAATATTTGTCTCTATTTAGCTTTAATCTTACATTCCATCAACTCGAAACAGAGATTATTGTTTTTTCCCCCGTGAATGGTTCCAACATCATTCCAAATCTTCACTTTAACCTTTGTTGCTATGGTTTCATAGAAACTTGTTTTGAAAAAAAATCTGTAAATAACAAATAAATCATTTTGCTTCAGGGTTGTGCTCTTGCAAAGTTAAGCTCCTGCATTTAACTTATTAAACTCTTACAAATATATCCATTTGTTATTTTCTTAGGGTTTTTCTTCTGTTTGGTTGTTTTTTCTCAAGGTCATTTAACTTTTTGTGCTTCCACTGCTACCGGCAGTATGCTCTGTGCCTATGTGCAGACTGGGGAGAGAATGTGTGTTGTTAAATATAAATGAAATGCTGAGTGTAAGTGATTAAACACAACCTTGGTCTGGGTAGGTGAGAGTGTAAATGGATTAGCAGTTTCTTGCTCCATTTTTTCCCCTGGGTCTCCGGTTACCATTATCCAGGCGAGGCTGAGGCAAAGCTTGCCTGCATGCCAGCTGCCCAAAACCTGATACTCACAATGGTGGCTAATTTCTCTAACCCACTCACTTTCAAGGAAATGATGAAGCTTTTCAGGCTGAAGTTTTAGGAAAATATGGGTGTGAGCGCAGCATTACCCACAGCCCTTGGAGCTGTGCAAGCTATGGAAATTCGCTAACACCAATGGCTAGAGAAACAGCAACCTGCTTCAGAAATCGCACAACTACAGTGTTATATAGCATGGTGCATTGAAGAGGCAGAAAATCCCGTCTTCCTGCAGTGCCTGCTCCCTGTTTTCCCTGACCTGGGACAACTTCAGCTGTGCTGCTGGAGCAGATTTTTCCTGGTGGGAATGCAGGGCTCTCAGCCCCCCTGATGCTGTGTCGCCATGGGCCACGCTCTGCCTAAGAAATGCATTTAAGGGTAGAGAAACACGGAGCAGAGAGGGCAGGGGAAAGGCGTGGAAAAGCAAAACTGGAAGCGGAGGAGCTGATATGCCTGCCCACTGGCACGGAGGAAATCCTGAAAGCCTGGCTCCCTGTGAACCTGCCCCTGGGTTAAGTTTTGTGCTGAATGGGAAGCCCACCATCACCATCCTCACTGAGCTCTGGAAAGGTAGGGCCAGGGGCATCTCCACCAGGTGTCACCTGGGCAAGGACTATGTGGCAAGGGGATTGGGAAGTGTATTTCCCTCACTTAGTGGTTGCCTATTCCTTGTCCTTCTTCCATAATACCACGCAATACCAATCTGATGGGTAGGTGAGAGGTGATGAGTGATGAAGGCTGGTCCCACTCCATACTACTTAGTGACATAGGAGACAAGATGGTTTCTGAAATGGAGTATCTCAGCCACAGGGACTGCTTCTGGCTCAGCAGCAATAACAGGGAATAACGCAAACGAAGAACACAGTATTCATCTCCTCTGTCACCTCCACACTTTACTATTGCACTTCTCTACGGTTCAGTCACAGTGGCAAGGTGAGAAGGTGGATGGAAATCCACGTATGAGCAGTGTCCCGAGGGCTGGGTTTGAGCACCTGCAGGACAAGATCCTCTGTCTCATTCGCTGTGATAGAGCCGACTTGTATCCTTAATTCTCCGTGACATGTCCATTCACAGGTCTGTCTCATGCACTGGTAAACCTAATTTCCGGGGTTCTTAAACAGATGCTACAGCAACATTATACATACTGTCATTGCATGATCAAATAACATCCACGTTCCCAGAGAGACACACTGCAGATGATAAAATGCCGATTTAGATTGGCCAGAAAAATGTAACCTCACAGGGGAGTGAAAATCCTAAGGCTGCAACCTTTCATACAAATAAGAGGCACTAAAAAATACAGTGTTTCTGATTCCTAGAGGTTGCTTGTCACAGATACAAGACAGGTCAAATGCCATGTTATCTGCTGAAGTGGATTCTTTGTTAGTCAAAAGGACAGCAAAGCAATTATGTGATTGCCTTGGCAGAGAAATCTAGAGGCTTTGCAGGCTTGTCTTTGTGATCATACCCAGAAAATAAAGGCTGCAAGTGAGATAATTATTGGCCAGATTTACATTTTAGTTACAGGCATCAGGCTGCAACTGTCAGCAAAAGGTATTCATTTCTGCTCACAGTCTCTCTAAAGTAAGAGGTGCAGATCAGTAGGGTAGTTTCTCTGTTGGGTTGAAGAAGAAATCCAGATTACTCCGATTTTGCAATGCTGAAGTAAATTGTTCAGGTTCTTCATAAATTAGGATTCAGTTTTCATTTTGGAAAAGCAGTGTGAATCTGTTCTTGAGTGTCTAGCCTCAAGCCTCACGTGATGTCGGAGGCAGATAGGAAAGCTCAAAGCAATGAAGGCAGCACGGCAGAAGACCTGACTCAAATCTTCAAAGACACTTATGGTTTCACTAAACCTTGGGGTGGGGGAGGATGTGACAATATGATCAAACAGTCTACACATTTCTGTGTGAGGTGTATGTGTTGGGAAGGGCAGAACTGTTTAGTATAAAACCAATTTCGTATCACAGAGGATAATGGAGACCATTTTTAAAGGGGAAGAATAGGCTGCGCATAATGGGAAAAAGATTCTGGCAGCAAGAGGTATACAGTCATAAAATAATCCAGAGGGAAAG
>NW_008824806.1:5243594-5258612 GCF_000699105.1 Pygoscelis adeliae | reverse complement strand
GGAAAGTCTCACTGGCTGGGACGTTTCACTTCGTCTGGGCAAACCTAGAAGAAATCTGTGGGGAGCAATCTTTCCTAGGCTGAGAGATGTGAAAGTCCATATGTTGTGCTGGCTTAAATGTATTGGCTCATCCTCAGTCTATCTACTGGATTTGTCTTCCTCATCTGTGTGAGTATCGCATCTCTCAGACCCGAATGGGGCCTACAGAAGTGAAGGCCAAATCTCAAACAAGATTTAATGGAGATAGTTGACCGTGTTTGGACGCCATCAGGCCACCCATCCTATTTTCAGCTTACTCTCTGCCCTCCCCCTTTGGAGAGACCCCAAACCCAAAATCAGACACCCTGCAACAAACAGGAACATCTGGCAAGAGTCAGAGGTTAAAGCTGGGGAAGGAAGGGAACTGTTCAGTAAGGGAATGTTTTTTTCGGATGTATTGTAATTCATGTGCTCTGTTTTATTTCTCAGTTTTTGCTACATTCTTTCAATAAAGATATTTTTTTTTCAGGAAAAATGAGAGCAGAGAGGGTATTAATAATGGAGGCGGGACCTGAAATGTAGTTTAAAAAATGTGCAATAAAAACAGGGAGTGACGATACTATAAAAACAAGGAGGGCTCGAAGGGCAGAGCTGAAGAGGTGTGTGTCCAGCCTGCTTGCCCCACCTTTTTCTGTTGGTCCAACGGGCCTCGTGGCTGGGTCCAGGCCAGCATGGGCATCCTGTCACTACAGCACGGGGGGGACCTGATCTGTGAGCTGCTGAGAGAGGGACCTCCCTTTTGTTTTACCCTTTGGAAAAAAAAAAAGTCTGAACTTTTTTCTGGATTTCTCCAGGAAAACTCTCCCTTTTCTTGGAGGGAGACGCTCCCTGTGCTGGAACACGCATCTGCTATTCGCGCTAGCAGTTACAACTCAGGACCAAAAGTCTTTTCCCTTTTCAGCAGTCTATAAAAACTTGATGTTACGCCAGCCTTACTAGCCCTGCACTGATGTTCCTACACAGCGCCGGCCTGCTGCGCTTTAATGCACCTGGGGATTGAGCCCACCTCCCTGACACATCCCAGACTGTTGTTTTCGAGTCCTTTTTCACTGTCACTAAACAGTGGAAGTGGCTCTTTTGGGACTTAACAGAGAAACACCTAGGCTGCTTTTTGCATCCATTGCTTATTCCAGACACCGTGTCGGGATTTTTTTTACAGAGCAATTGGCTCCTTTGAGTCTTTATGAGCTCCAGCTCTGCGCAGATATGCTCTGAAGGTTATCTTCCAGACCCTGTCCTTTTTTGGTCCCAAAACCTGAGAACAGCCTTTTATCACAGCCCTGCTTTAGCAGCTCTCCCAGTCCCACACGTCTTTACTTGTCTCCAACATCCCCTTGGTTCCGCTACCCTTTTCCCAGTATCCTGGGAATCCTCTAGCTGATTTCCCAGTGGCTGGAGGAGGACTGAGACTGCTTTGGCCTCTCTTGAGTTACTGTTTCTGTTATTCAGTGCAGACGTTCCTGCTAGAAAGTGGCGATCCAAGTCTGCAGATGACCTCTGAGCGCTAGTTTTGTTGTGGGGCAGCAAGAAATCATTCCAGATTTTTGGGGTGGGAACAGGATGGTCCGCGCTCCAGCAAAGCAATTCCCATAAAGGTCTGGAGTCCAGGTCACAGGCGCCAATCCTGTCCTGGAGGAAGGAAATTTTCAATTCTCTCCCCAGCTTGGGTAAAGAGAAAAGAAAGAAAAAAAAGTTCCCTTTCCTGATTCAACTTCATCAACATCAACTTCATCATCAACTTCATCATGTATCCAAGTGTCCCTCATGGGAATGCAAAGATCAAGTGACATGGGCAGTCAGGCAGAACAGTTTAGGCAGGACAAGCAGGGTCAGTGGTCCTGGCTAGCTGTGAAACAGGTTGTCCTGCTACCTCTCCTCTCCCTCCTGCACCCCCAGAGAGAGCAGGTCCTCTCTGCCCAGGGCTGGCCCCCGGGTCTCAGGAGGGCTCTGCTGCACACCCAGGTCCATGGGTTTGCAGTGGATATTTTTTGGTTTCTCTAGAGGAGGGGCTGCATTTCACTGAATTTTAAGCTTTACAGCTGGATTACAGTGCTTTACGTCGGAATGGGGTTTTGGAGGCTGCATTGGAGGTTGCCTTCAGCTTTTTAAGGAGAATTGAGAGTTTCCTCTGCACGATGAGGGGCCACGCACCTCAGTCCTGATTTTGTAGCCTGCTTCAGGCAGAATTGTGATTCAAAATTTCTGTGCCTGGAATTTGTCAGACAGAAATACATTTACATTGCACTGCATCACACTTGAACGGTGCCTCCTGCGCTGCCAGGTTGTCCAACTCGTAGGGCCTGTACCGTACAGCCAGTCTGAGAGCATGCACTGAATCTGCCTGGGGTTTCTTGCTCTGACATATCCGATAGATTAGTGGAAAAACTTGGTTAAATGCACATAATCCTTAAACTCACCTAGAGAAAATATCCAGGCAGAAAAAGAGGGCACCTGAGGAACAGGAGTTGTCAGAAACCGCCCAGCATCTCAGTTTCTCCCTTTCTGCAGGCATGACTTGGGTCCTTGCAGACCAGCACTGCCATCTGAGAGTTTTGATTGCCAAAGGCTGAAAAAAATATCTGACTGGTGTGTGTAAACCATCTGTTTCTGCAGCCCAATAGGGCACGTATTAAAACCCCACAGTGAGATCCAGGCCACACCAAAGTCAAAACAAGCCTTGTGGTTCCTTTCGGCAGGGTGGCATAAGGGGATGCACGGACTGGTTCCATCATGGGTGCAGCTCCATGGATGCCCAGGGTGTATTCGGATTGCTGCACCTGGCAGGATTTAGCCCCAGCTTTCCAATCCTGCAGATAATGGCTTGTAGCCAGGAGGCTTGTTTTCATACCTCCTGCACGAGGTGAAAGCCCGTGTGAAGTGCTTCGACGTGATGTGTCTTTTGGCCATTTCCAACCTGTCTCGGCAATTGGGAAGTTGTATCACCTCTGGGGAGATACGCCAGGTTGTAAAATATCTCCATTCCCTCAGATACCACCACTTTCTTCATCAGAAGTGGTGGCCGGACTGCTTACTGCCATCATTGCTCACACTTGAGCGACCTCTGCGGTGACTCTGGCATGAGGTTTGGATTCCTTGACATTAAGACTTGATGATCCCATAGCAGAAACAGTTTTGCTTGCACGGAAGAACTGCCAAGACACCCTTAAAAGGAAGGCTCTGCTGAGCATACACTGCTGGAGATGCTCGCCACTGCTCCGACCTCTCCAGAAACCATCCTGAGCAAGCCCAGCAGCAGCCATGCACCTCCCCTGCCCTGCTGAGCCCCCGTGCAGAGGGAAAAGGGCCTAATCGTTTCGGACCCCATGGCTAGAGGTTGGCAGGACCGTGCCCTGGTACTGAATCCCCCCCAGCATCGGAGCAGCCCCGCCAGTCGCTTTGCCGTACATGCCTCCTTTCCAGCATGTCAGCGGAAGCAGATGTTTCTAATTTATCACTGAAAACAAACAACTTAATCCCCCAAATATGCAGCAGTGGGGGGTGAGGAGGGGCCCTTCCACTTAAAGCTGATTTGTAAATTGGATAATTAAGGTTAATTTGTCCATGAATGAAGCAAGTATGTGGCAGATGTCATTACCAGCGTTTCCTCCCTCTAATTTTTGCAAACCCTAAACATCCAAAGCCTTTTCAACCTGAGGCAACGGGACACGTTCCTGCTCCGCTGGCCAAAAGTGGCTGGCACTGCTTCCTTTCATCAACAACTCTAGTATTTATCTATTTAGGCCTTCAGAACATTATTTATGTGTAACAGACGCTGGAGCCCTCTGTTGCACAGGTGCCAAAGGCAGGCCTCGGCGGCAGCTCCAGCGCGCACCCCTTCTCACTTTTGAAGACGTTATTTCACCCCTGGCTGCCTGAGAGCGAAGGCTGGAGTGCAGCGGGGCGCCCGGACGAGGCCACGCTCGAAACCCCAGGCAGGGCTGCGCCAAGAGCTTTCACAGAAACAGCGTTCGCTTCACCCAGCGAAATGGCTGAAGGCGTTGATGGGAAGGAACCCCAGTCCAAACCTGTTCCAGATAAGACTGAGAAAATTATTGGTTTTACCTATGTTGTACGAGAGCTGGAGGCCACAGCTAACCTCGGAGCGCCTGTATTTCAGCACGTGCACCTATGTTGAGCAGTCCAGCCTACAAACGACATACGTACCCTACTTCTGCTGACACCTACTTCAGACCACCAGTTCCTACTGCTTACAGCTTGTGTTATTGTTCATTAAAAAAGGCTCTTCTCCAGGCAGCTTGGCACCTAGCCACAGCATGTCTGCCATGCACAGGCAGCACTGAAGTAACAGCAATGCAGTAGCCTTAAAAAGGTCTTAATAGCTCCTGCAGCAGCAATGCCGGCCTAGTTCTGCAGAAGGGCAGAATTTGGGGGCTGCCAATGGAGGTCTCTGCACCTTGGGTGTCTGTGAAAGGTGATGGGAAAAGGCAAGTCCTACCAGCAGTAGGAGGGTCAAAATGCTTGTGTGTCCACAAAAGAGAAAGTATCTGGTGTGGGAATGGGAGGGGGTCCTCATGCGGGGCCTTGGCAGCCTGCGGACCCCTGCCTGCAGGGGTGACAGGATGGGGATGCTGGGGCTCAGCAGAGTGGTCCTGCTGCTGTGGGTCGCTGTGTGTGCTCAGGGAGGCAGGGAAAGGGAGGCAGGGCTCGTTAGCATGGTGTTACCTGAACCCCAGGGGCTTACAGGTTTATTACCTAAGAGGTAAAACAGGAAGAATACCGAGCTTGATCTGCAAATTGCTGTGCTAAACCTAGCCCTGTTTCATAGGAAATGGATGGCTGTACTGATTTCTTCAATTACACCTTTAAAAATAGGGTTCAACTAGCTGTCCTTTCCTAGTAGATGCTGCAGTGGTACCCATTCCTCATATGCCGGTGCCCCTGCTGCAGAAAGGGACCCAACAACACAGGCTGTGCTCTCCCAGGGCTCTCACACACAAAAATAAGCCCCTGCAACCCCAGGCATGTGGGTGCATGTACTGCAGCCATGGCATAGCACGCTGGTTTGGGAAGTTTGGGCTTTCAGGTTTAATTGTGGCAGCTGAGCGGGTCGTAAGAAAATGTAGAATAGCCTCGTATGCAGCTTTTTGCTAGGGGTATGGGAAATCAACTCTTACACAGGAATGGTGATAATGCTGTGGGATGCTTCTGCGATGACCAGCGCTCCTCACCTCAGCACTCTCTTCTGCTGTGAGCAGCATCGCCCAGGGCTGGAGCAGTCACAAAACCCTTCTCCTCCATTATTTCTATTAAATAGTAGGGTTAGACAATGTACCAGGATTGCAGATAACTTCTCATCAAGTCTGAATGTCAGGTAGGCTGAAGGAAGTGAGAAGGAGAATAGAAGAACAGAAGAAAAACAGAAGAAAAGCAGGATTAGAGTCAACAGCAGCACTAAGAGCAGGAATCAGAGCCCTCAGTGCTCTGCCCCAGCTACTACGCTCCCTTCCATCCTGTAGACAATATCCATGAAGCGATCTGAGAAAACAGTGGGTTTGAGAAGAAAACTGGAGACAACTGGAACAACACTGAGCCTGAACAGGGCTGAAACAATTCTATTTTTGGACTAAACAAACAAACAAAAAAATTAACTCAATCCAGACAAGCCTGTATTGCTTAAGCAGTTTTAAGCTACATGCAATGAGAGCACCAGTACCAGTTTATTCTGCAAAGCTGCAGTCTGCTTTTTAGTTTTGAAGTCTCTTCCTGAATGAAGAAACCATATGCCATTATGTTAGTTTGTACCAATGATGCAGCCCTTTACTTCTTGCAAACTGGACTGCACTTCAAATGGTGATATACACTTTAAGCGGCTAGTTAAGGAGGTGCCTTTCCTCATGCGGTACTCATGAGGGATGGTCAGGGATACCCTTGTGTCAGAAAGCCTTGTACTTGAAGGAAGGAGACTGTTTGCAGCTCATTGAAAGAAAGGAACATTTCTCTTTGATATTTTCAACAGCTTGGTCTGAAATAGCCTCAACCTCACTCCAGACCTGATGAAAAGACTGATGAATTTGAAGGAGGAAGCCTGTCTCAAATTTCCAGATATGTCTTAAACATGATATTTTGGGACACTGATTTTTGTTTCTGACTGTTTTTTCCAAGGTTGTGGAGAAGAAAGGGCTACAGATTTAACTTATGGGGGATTTGATCTGTTGCAAAAAGGATGATTTTCTTAATCTGTCAAAATATTAAACATAATGTTTTACTATCATGTTGAAGGTACATGAGCAGCAGACTTTTGATGGGGAAGTGACACAAACTACTGATGCAAAGCATACTTTCTAATTCCCAGGGGTTTCTTTTGCCTTCCTACTTCTGATGAAGTAGCCAGTAGTTGAAATGAGTTTTGCTTTTGGCTGAAGATACACCCCACAATGGAAGAGAGAGAAAGTCCTTGCCTTAAAGCACCTCCAGGCTTCACCCATGTTGCCTGACCTCTAAGAGGCAAGGCAGTTTATTAAAAAAAATCCTTTCTGACCCTCAAATGGAGGATCTCACAGCTCCTTAAGCGCAGGCTCGGGACATTTGTCTCTGAGCTTAAGATTTGTTTTTGATGGGTTTTAATGGTATGTGTTGTTGATGTTCCTAAATTACATAACTCAGTGAAGCATTCAAAAACAAATGTTCAGCCCCCATGGGGTATAGTAAAAGGCCTAAGGATAAGCTTTGATGTGAATATAAAGCCATGGTATCTGTCAGGTCCTGAGTCATCTTCCAGTGGCACCCACATGACCAGAAAGGGAATATATATGTGCTTCTGCACATTTTTGAGCCAGACCTTCAGCTGGTGAATATTAATTACACTGCCTTTGCAATCAATGCAGCAGTACCGACTTATGTCAGCTCAAGATCTGGCCATTCAGATTTCAAGACTGAGAAGTTATATGGACAAGGTATTACACACTACAGGTTTAAAAAGGAGATTTGCTTTTTATACATTAATGATGCATTAAAATTAAAATAAATTACACATTAAAAAGTGAGACTTCTTCATTTTTAATGTGCAATTTGAAGCATCAACAGGAATTTGCAGCTCCTGAGTTCCTGCCCATTATTCACTAGCTCATATACTAGCTGAGACCATGTGAACAGGTGCCGTTAGCATCTCACCTTAAGCGAAATGTCACTGCAGTCCTGATTTGGCTGGCTTGGCAAGTCTGAGCAGGTATGCTCAGAGGTTGGCAGTATGGGCCATCCACATATGGGCTGCAAAGAAGCTTAACTGGATCACTCCAGGAAGCAGAACAAGTCTAGCACAGATCTGTGACCCATGCTATATTCTTTTTGTTTTTCCCAGAAGTAATATATTGTTGCCTAGCTACATGCCATTTATATATATACTGCATAAAACAGTATTACTCACCAAAAGCTAAATGTGAGATCAAAGTGTGAGGGCCATGCATATGAGCCACTTGTTTAAACATTTTCATTTTCGTTCTTGTCTTTCAAGACAAGCCTATCTTGTCTTTCAATTCTTCCCAAGCCCTCCTTATGTATGAACTGAATTTCAAAACCAAAACTGATTCCAGATGTCTCAAGTATATTTTTCCAGGCCTGCAATTTAAACAAGTTACAGCAATACTCACCTTCATATAGTTTTTGATCATTATAATATGAGTTCTCACTGACAGCAGTGGAGATCACGGGGACCTTTCCTGGTTTCCAAAACCAGCTTTTACTAATTTGGATCCCATTCCAGATTGTCAGAAGGGCTGTGTCTTAAGGAGAATCATTCATTTGATGATCCCTAGTACAGCTGCCCACCACATGTACAGCAGCAGCGTTAGCACTTCTTAATTTTCCCCCACTTTCAGCTCCAGCACTGGAACCCATTACATAGCTGGTGCCTCTCAAGTGCTGTGTTACTTTGCCCCTTGCCTGAGAAAATGATCTGTAAAAGCAGGGTGGCTATTAATAGCTGATAGCTAAAATGCGCAGAGAGGTGACAGCAGGTAGGATGCCAGCCCTGAGGCAACCACTCAATTTCTTGCTCTGCGCAGACTATGTGAACTCTGACAAATAATGTCATCCTTGTGCCTTAGGTCCACATCTGTAAAATGAGATATTATTTTTTGGCTTCCATGCCGGATAAGTATAATCAAATGATTGGGTGATCAGATACTGCAATAATCAAGAGTTTGTAATTACTTGGAGTAAGGTATGCAAAATCCCTCTGGATCATAATCATTGAGTCGGCTCCTTGCTCTTTGGGGTAACGGAGGTCAGGTGTGCTGTATGGAGTGGAAAACCCTGCATAATAGAGTCATCATGGCACATACTGCAGAGACAGCTGGCAGCTGATTAGACCTGCTTTGAGCAGATGTTGGATGAGATGAACTCCAAAGGTCCCTTCCAACCCAAATTACTCCTGTGATTCTGTTCTAACGCTGCACCTCCGCAAATACGTCCTCTTGGAGCACTGGAGACCATGGTGCACACCCCCGAGGTAGCGCTGCAGGAGGCAGCTTGCCTCCATCAGGGACAGACCAACTAAGTCATGATGGACTGAGCTGATTCAGGGCATCTCAGTGTCTCCACCCAAATTACTCGTGGCCCCTGATCCTAGAAACAGTGTAAGTGCCTTTAGGTAACACTGTACCTCCACGGAGCCAATCAATGGCATGGTTTATTTCCACATGACCGTCTAAAGGTAATGAAACTTCACCATATTGGGAAATGTGCTCTCTAGTTCACATTTACCTGCCATGTCATCTTACATTGCCACTGAATCAGTGTTTCAGTCCTTCTGGCCCAGTCTTTACCTCCAACAGCAAAACGGAGCCTTGTGGTTCCTATTGACTCTGTGTATGTTGCACCTCTCACTAAGTAACTAAATGTGAGCTTTGTAAAAGCCTTGTGGGCTGACACTGGAAATAGCAGCTACTGGGATGTATATCCCTGTGATGCCCAAATTTTTTAAAGCTGTGTGTAAAATCAGACAATTTCAAAACAAAGTCTGATCAAGGTAGTTCAATGGACTGTGTCACATCAGACGTAGGGACCTACTTTCTCAGGGTCTCAGAGGTAACCGTACAGTGTCATGCCAGCAGAGCAGTGCTACCAGCCCGCGGGCAGCACAACCCAACCAATCTTCTGGACAGTGTTTGAAAGATAAATGAGAAACACAGGATTTCAATTTACATATAAGGGTCTATACTTCTACCAGGAAAAAAAAAAAAGAAAAAAGGTTTTAAAGTTTTTGATGTGGTATATCATGACATAGACTTCATCCACAAGTCTCATGCATTTCTGCATGCTTTACAGCTTCTGGGGTCCTGGCCAAGCTTCCACTTTCACATTCACAACTGCAATTGCAACTGTGCCCTTAGTTTGTGAACTGTTTTCTTAACTCCTATATAAAAGTCTGTGAATGCATATACAATACGCAGTAAAGCAGATGATATTTTCAGAGACTACCGCTGCCTCCAATTGTGAGACACGATTGCATGTGGCCACAGTAAAATGTAGTGCCCCAAGGCTTGCGGGGCTTACACAGCTGTGTTGTGGCCAAAACAGGCTGGGGGAGAAATGACACCGTCCATGCATGGGGAGCTGCAAGTGCACTGCCCGATGGCTTGTGGCTTCCTCAGGTGAAAGCCAGATCCCTGGGACAGAAACCGAGTCACACCTGGGGGTAATTAGCTGGCGCTCAAATTAGTGGTGTGTTTCAGATGTCCATACTGAAAACAACAAGATTTGGTTCTCAGAAGTTAGGTATATATTCTGCTTGTCTCAAAACACTTCACAAAGAAGCAGGTAATAGCTCCCAAGCGGGTTTTGAAGTTTAGCCTCTTGCGATTACGGACAGAAAGCTGGATGGGATCCCAATACGCCCCACTCATGGGGCTGCTGTCTGAAACCTGGGCACGTGCGAGTAGTCTTGTGTGCCAAGCCCTGTTCCTACAAACCAGGTCACAAGGCCTCTGCATCATAAAACAAGATTAAAAGTAAAAAAATCCCAGCTATTTTCTAAAAATAGAAAAGTTGAACTGGGAGAGAGGGAGGAAACGTGCTTGCTGATGGCTTAGCAGAGAGGGAAGAGGTCTAGCATGGCAGGTGACAACAGGTTCACCCCTGCGTGGCTGAGCAGGAGCCAGCGCAGGGGCGTTCAGCACCGCCTACGTAAATAAGACCTAGGTATGAGACGAGCCCACTGTGGAGAAAAGGTGTTTTGGTATCTGAAGAACACTACTTGCACCCACACTAGTTTTAAAGCAACAGCTTTCAAACATCAATTTTAATTAAATTAAAAAAAAAAATAATCAATGCCAATACTTTGAAATTCAAGATGTACTTATATGGTGTGATAGTGCCTCATATTTTGAAAATGTTAGTGGAGAAAGGGAAGGGGAAAACAGCAGGAAGAGCTGAAAAGAGTCAAAATTAATTTATTGTAGACTTAGAGTTTCAGCATTTGACAAAGAAGTGGATATAAATGGAAACTAAATTGAAACTGAGACTTCTCTCATTCAACACAATGTATCATTGCTACTAGTCGGCTACAACTGGGAAAGACAATTTAATTACCAATAAACAACTTTGAAGTTGTACATGTGTTTTAACAAAGTTGCAAAAAAAAGAAGCAGCAACAAAAGCTGAACCCAAGTCTGAGGGTCAAGAAAAACCTTGATTAACACACATATGAAACGTGTAGGGGATTTTTCAAGTTCATTGTCACACAAGGAGAATAACACACTAGACAAAAGAGATCATTTGATCATTCTTCATCAAAAACTATTATTTTCTTAAGCTAGAAACGCTTATTAAAAGTTTTGAGGGCTTTTTTTTAATCTTTATGTTTCATAAAGCCAGGAATATTGCAGTCACAATGTTTTAAAGTTTGATTTTAGACTGTAAGTTTGTTTCCCGTTTTCCCTCTTTTGCAACTGAATACAATGGAATGAATTAGGACTTTGATTTTCTTTCTTTCTTATCTCTTTGCTGCTCCTTTTATTATGCCTAAAATATGGGTTTTTTTTCATCCTCTCCATAAAACCTCTATCCTCATTGTCTGGGAATTGAATGACTATGTTTAAAGTAATGTCTTTATTCTTGTAAATTTAATTTTACAATGGAGCAGGGAACTTCTTTTTTGCTGAAACCTTACATTTACCTATTTTAAGCTACATCATTATCTTGCTTTTCATATTTGTCTCACTATTTGTTCTACTGAGGACTTGCTCCAAAAGCTGTGCTTGTTTTTATGAAGTTTAATGTTTAAGTAGACCAAAGGAAAGAGAAAGAGGAAAAAAAGGAGTAAACAGATCTTCTGAAGGGGGAAAAAAAAAATCTGAAAAACGCTCATTTTGCTTGCAGGCAATTCATTGTATTTATGACGTCTGAAATGCTAAACTTCAGCCTGGGTTACATTTCCTGGCTGACATACAGAGATTCTAAGAAAATCGAGGTTTGAAATAGAAAGTCAGCAGTAACCTCATCTGGAACACAAGGAACCTCAGCAGAGGGGACAGAGCTGAGAGCGCTGCCATTTGTGAGCTGTGAACTGAAATAGAGAAGCCTGTCATCTTTGTTTAATTTTTAAAATATGTGGACAAAATAAAAGCTGAAAACCCGCATTGTGTTTTCATTTTGCTGTGCCTGCACTAGAAGCATTGCTCACATACGCTACCGGTGCAGAGCATGACATGCCACAGTTTCTGCGCTCTGATCGCTCACTCTTATGTTACTGCTTAAGTATGCATTCAGAGAAGAGCCAGCAGATATAGTAGATTTATTCTAGTTGTCGAGGTCAAGGACTCCTTTTTTTTCTGGATTCAGCTGAGAGAGAACTCTTTCCTCATAATGCCAGACAGGCTTTCTGCTTTGCAGTCTACTCTCAGTGTGCACCACTGATAAAAAAACGTGAGATTATTTTTAAAGGAAATTATTTATCAATCTGAAGCACCGGTGAGTTATATGCCGTCCCCAGTGCCAAAGTTAGGGGGCTTTCAGCAAAGCACAATATCTGCATGCACTGCAATTCAGAGACTCCAGCTGCTGGAAGCTCTTGCAAGCCATGTAAGTAAAGGGCTTTATTTCGCTGAAGCAAACTTTGTATATTCTCTTGCCTCATAAAAACTCTGAGGTAATCTAAACTTGAGATTAATTTCCTAATACTAGTAATGTTGTAGTCTTGCTGCTGCTTTGAATAATGCATGTATGTTGGCACAATAAATAAATAACTTACCTTTCTAGAAATGTTTTGCTTGCGAGTAGTGTGAGGAGCAGAATCTGTACGCAGCTCGGGAAGGCTCTGCTTGCTTTTCCGATCACCAACAATTTCTATTCTCTGTTTGTGATTGGCGTGGAGAACTGTCTGATTTCTTCAATTTCTTGTTACTCTGATTTCAAGGACAATGGGAAGCTGGCAGGAAAATGCAAAACCTGTGCAAAGGAAAACAAAGAGCAGAAGGGTAGTTTATAAAGCGGTGTCAATGAACCCAAAAGTGGTGTATAACCCCCACATTGAACTTGTGGTCTTGTGGGATTTTATCTGCTTTATAGTGAGGTTTAAGAGGTCACAGGTTATGTGACTAAGAGGAACATTAAATGACAGAAGAAAAATTTTGATTGCTTTATAAAATGTATCTTGATGTTCATGCTCATATTTAAGTTAATCACTTTCTGTATGGTTATTTGGAGTTTACTGTAGGGAGATGGATCAACTTTCTCTGAGCTTCACAATGTAATTTAAGGTCATGACATTTCCTTGTTCGCTATGCAGTTCATGTATGTATTGGCATCGAAAGGCCTGGCAGACAGGCATTGAAATCACAAATTTCTCTTGCTATCTGTGAGGTCCTCCCTGCCCTTTTGATGGCTGCGCATATGCAGAAAGGGTAATAAGTGAATGGAAACTGGCTGTTGTGCCAGGAAGCTTGATTAGCTCTGCTGACCAGGTACAGGTGGTATTAACCTGAGACAGAAATCTAATGTAGTCAGGGTTCCCAGTATCTTCCTGTCCAGACAGTGTCTAGCCCCTTTGCATTCCTCACAACCTTTCCAAAAGTATGTAGTCCCTCTGACTTTGCACCTTCTAGTCGGCTCACTCTTTTTCCCAGCTCCCAGTAACTTTTAGCAGGTCCTTCCCTCCAGACCCACAGGTCTGCAAGGTGCAAACTCTGCCCTCCAACCCTCACAGTGGAAATCTGGCACATACCCACAGGGCAATACCAACTTTATTTATTGCAGATATGCCACCACAATTGCTTCTTGCATCAGGTGCTCAGAGGAACAGTCACTGCCCCAAAGAGCTTGTTACCACTCTCAGCCCCCCCCTGTTGTTTTTTTGTCAAAAAACATTTCTATGGCAATGCAAGAACCACGTGGGGAAAGAGGCACTGTCCACTAAGGGAGATGCCCACGGTTCATTGAAGTCAATGGGAAGGCTCTCCTTGACTTCAGCCAGGCAGTCAGACCTGAGTGCCAAAATAGCAAGGAAATCAATAGACATGTAGGGCTGTGGAGCTGCAGCGTGTTGTTCCCTGTGAAGCTGAGGTGTCACCTCCCTGAGTGAGAAGGGGGAAAGGTTCTGTAGAAAGAAGGTTGCAGGGTGGAAACAATCATGTTTTGAAGGTGTATTGGCAGGAGCAACTCAGAGATGTAGGGATCAGTGTGAAAGACGCCTCTGCTGATGGAGGAAGATGATGTTGCTTTTCAATAGTATTTGGAGAGTGACAAAAGGTTTCATTTTTAGTACAGAGATGGGTAAGAGCTGAGGTAACTCTTTTATTATTTTTTTCTCTGCAACTCAGCTCTCACATACCTAGCTGGTGTAACTGCACTCCAGGGAGAAAACAGCAGTTTGTTATATTTTTGGAATTTATGTATATTCATGTGTTCCATTAGTCTCTTGGCAAATGCATCTTTTGAGCTCTAAAGCTTTCTGAACCTTTCATATAGTCCTTTGCTTTGAAGCAACAGATGTCTGTGATAAGCAGATGGTTATAGCTTTGAATCTGAACATCTTTAAATACTTTGTTGTGTATATTTTATGGGGAGGAATGTACTCTGTCTTACTATGCAGAACTGATGCATTAAATGAAAAGTATCCATGTCTGGATGCTTGATGTCACTTCCTAGCTTGCAAACCAATAAACCACATGTTCTTCAGGATTATTTGTTGTGAGATATTTTCACCCCATTACTCAACTTGTGTTTTCAAGTTGCAAACCAACTGCAAAATGTGCTAGTCTGAGCTCAGTCAAAGCCAACAAGCAACAAAAAGAGTCAAAGGAGCTGCCCCGGTTGTGAATTGCATTCTCACTCTAATGTATACTGTGAGCAGGCTGAAATCTTCCTCTTGCAAAATTTCCCAGAGGAAATAATGCAGTGCCTATGGAAATAACTGAGAAAAAAATCTTTTGGTCTTTCTTATTCTAAAATTTCATTTTTCAGGAGGTGCAGCTATGAAATTCAATGAGCGGGGAATCCAAGAACGTAAGATCTTAGACCAGCAATAAATTTGGGAACACAAATGGAAAGAATAAATCTCAAATAAGAAGATAGCTCTCATTTTCTTTCAAGGAAAAGCAGCCACATAAACATATTTGATCCAAATATTTTGCTATTGGATATTCATTTACTGCTCTAAAAATTTTAGTTCTTTTCTCCCTCTCCACCTGACTTTCAGACTTGAAGAGTTTGTTTTTTAAAGAAATCTCTTCAGACAGCCTGTGGCATGTGACAACTGTTTAAACTTGAATTAGCTGATCTTAAGAACGGATTATTGCACAGATTGTCGAAGGCTTTGTTAATTAGAATGACATAAGATATGTTATTGCATGGACTCAGTGCTTACACAAGGCACAAGCATGACTTGAAAGAAGAGAAATGCCTAATTTCAACCAAGCTTTGGAATCTTTGCTTCCACCTTTGAGAAGGCATGGGGCTGTTGAAGGGTTCATGGTGCTGGAGGGGTGCTAGAAGGGCTCAACAGTGATGCAGGATATGCTCTTT
>NW_008824806.1:5197605-5243583 GCF_000699105.1 Pygoscelis adeliae | reverse complement strand
TCCCTTTTTTCTCTTTCTCCATTCTGTCTGGGAAACTTTTCCTTTCTCGCTTCTCCAGCATACAGTAACCCCTAATGCCAGGCTGTCCCAGAATACAGGTTTTTGCACCCCAAATCACCCTCTCTTTACTCCACAGCACTAGGGCTTGTGTTCAGCCTTGCTGGAGGAGAGAAGGCTTGGGATGGAGAAAGGGCCTCATGGGGACAACTTGGGATGGAGAAAGGGTCTGAAGTCCACTGTTTGGACTGCAGTGGCTAATCCCCATCTCTGCAGGTACAAGCAAAGTAGCCCACGTGTAAGCAAAGCATGCAGGCTGCTGACCCTTGTAGTCTGTTGCCCAAGGCTAATGGCTACTTTAATTACTGCCTTGACTAGCCATGCTTTTCCTGGTGGTTTCCTCACCCAGATGTCTTCTGGGACTGGTCATTACCCAAGACAACAGTGAACTAACACAACCATTAGTTTGACCAAAGAGAGCAGTTCTTTCATTTCCACTTTGAAAGTTTTAAGATCTCTTCTGTATCCAATGCTGTAGGGTTTAAAATTAAAAAAAAGAAAAGAAAAAAAAAACCCAGAAATTGTTGAAGTGTTCTATTTTATAGTCTATTACTTGATAATATGAGGTTTAGAAATCTACATACAAATGAGAAGGAGTTGTGAAAACGTCTAATTGATGTGCTGTCTTTCTGACAATTCTAATTGTTTAAAGGCTGCAAATGCTCAAATACTTCGAAAACTGCAGGCAGTAATTTGCTACCTGACAGCAATGTAAGTTAGAGAGAGGCTCTCCTAAATAAATCCTTGCAATGATATGAAAAGAATACATTTTGATGCATGGCAGACTTCTCTTGTATCTATCTCAAGATCTATCTCTCTCTTTGGAGCCCTACTATCCATTACTGGTCTGGTGCAACACCTCAGCATATATGTATTTGTTTCTCTGAATTGCACCTCTTGGGCTTACAGATGTGAGGACTGAGGCAAGACTCAATGACTGTTGAATTGAGATCATACTGGAAAGTCTGTCAAGATACAGAGAACTGCAGGTAGTTTTCCTGAATTCTGGAAATATGTGTCCATTCATGGTCATCCATAAATAAACAGGTTCTTTGTAAATGGGGAAAGAAAACAGCTTGTAATCCTTGCCGTGCTGCTATGTGCCTATAGTCTTCCCTTAGGGTCAGAAGCAGAAACAAACCTTCCAAGCCTGCCAGAAAGCTCCCAACCTAAATGTTGCACAAGGCAATTGGCAAAACAGACAGCGAAGGACCAAAAGTAGCAAAACATCCAGAGGTGACCAGTATGGAGAGCCCAGACCAGTTACCACTACTGTGGTTCCAGTAATGGAAAAGCTCTTGGCAGGCAAGGAAGCAGTGCAGTGGCATCCCAGTTTGCAGATGGAATCTAATCTGGAAGCTGCTCTAAGCAAGCCGTTGCAATGGGGGGTTGCAATGGGAACACGGCCTTTTTGCTTGTAGGAAAATCAACCTTGGATTGACACGTACTGTCATCCTTAGTTATCAATAGCTGTTAGCTAATGCAACCTACCTTTGAGTGACTGCCCATTTCCGAAGTTCAGTGAAGTAACTAACAAACTTGATACCTTAAATGTAGTTGTGGGGGGGAAATTTGCTTGTGTTCATATTCCAGAGGGAATTATTTCTGTTAAATTTTTAAGGTTTCCTTTGTGGCTTTTAAGATGTTTCCTGAAATCTGCAATTGCGTTCATGTAACATCTGCATCCAGCTTTTTCTAAAATAATGGTGAAGCAGACTATGTGGTAATTAAAATGATTCTTTCCCTGAACTTCATCTCCCTTTTTGGTTTATCAGCTGATGCTCTAGCAAGTAGTTTCTGCCTTGAGGGGCTGTTAATAGATAGTTCACTGAGATAGCTCAGTATCTTGGCTACCTTGTCCCTGTGAGGTCCTTGATAACACAGAAAAAATTCAGTGTTCACCACAAATTGACTTTGGCAGTTATCAGTAGTTCAGATCCTTGACAGCACTGAAAGCCTTTGGTGGAGCATATGGGAAAAGGTGACAGTGCAGGGAGTCACAAGAAAGCATTGGGACTGTTTGTTGGGTTTCTTTGAGGCAATGGGGAATGAAATTCAGCATCACATGGTCGCAACAGCAAGGGCACTGTCAGCACACCCTGATCATCGCCTCAGTGCATGAACAACCTACCACCTACCAGCACAGTGTCATTAGCATGTGCCCTGAATCTCCTCCCTTGGAGGAAAAAATCCGGACTAAGGAATCCTGGAGGATTACATAAAATCTTCAACATTCAAGAGAGCAACACAAGTGTCTAAGCATCCCAAAAGGGCAGAATAATTCCCAGTTACAAAGCTGAAGATTTGGACACTATGTGACCATGGTGGGTTGACCATACCATGGCTGCTATGTTCTGCTCCTTAAAGAAAATGCTCTGTATTCACGGCCATTACTTGTTCAGGAAGTAAAATGTTCAGATTCTCTAGTCAGACTGAGCACCAACAGTCATAGAAAAAGAGGGTTAGAATCCATATAAACTGAAAATTAAGGTATTTTATCATTATAATTACCGACAGACACCACATACTCCTAGATTTTTGTAATCTACAAATGGGGAGTCATCCTTCTTTTATCTATACCTGTTTTTGAACGTTATTTAAATTCTTATAGCCCAGGTAAGAATAAAAAAAAAAAACAACAAACCAAAAAAAACCTTTTGGAGGTTTCTGCTTGAAGCAAAGTAGTTAAGGCCAGGAAGAGAGACATAAATGAACACAAAACCTGTGGGATTTCACAGATGACTTAAATACACTGGTTTTTAAGCATAGGCATGGACTCAGCCCATGAGGGAGTCATCCTCATGTTCATCTTCCTAGTTGAAGAGAACGATGGCATCAGGCAGAGAGTATGCAGAGATGCTTGGATGAAGGTGTTGCCAAAGACCATCCCAATAGTGCATCTAAGCTGTGAATATCACACTTGAAATTATCCAGCAACAGCTATGTCATCTTGATTTGCATGCTAATACAGATGATGCAGTAAGGCTCTGGAAAGATGGATCCACAGTTAACTGGCAATAACATTTTTGGCTTTTATGAATCACTGAAATTCTCAGGGGTGTATTTCTCTAACTTTGCACCTTGCCTCTTAAATGAAGAAACATCCTGTTGTGGCCACATCTATGACATCACCTCTTCAAGGAGAAAAGGATGTCACACTTATTATTTCTATCTGAAAACAGCAGGTGCAGAAACAGAGTTTTGGACATTTTTCATACACATGAGCTATGACAAAAGCTTGCTCGTTATCAGCCTTCTGGTTGAGAATTAGTCTATGTTATGGTTGAGAATAAGCTGTGTTTAAGGGCCTGCAAAGCACTAGACCCTGTTCCAGAATAAATCAGTTCAGGGAGAAATATGAAATGCCTTTTCATGAGATGAAAGTTGTTTCCAAGACAACCCCATGACAGAAAGTCTTTGAGCTACATGGCCATTTGCAAAGCGTGAAAGGACAAGGACCCTGGCTTCATTTTATCTTGCGGGCAAGGAAGGAACGTGAAGGTCCAGATAGGCACTTCTGCATATGGGGTGGTTGTGACTGGCGATCTCCCTCCTTTCGGCAGATAAAGCAATGCGTGGGTCTTTTGACATCTTTGTCCCCCTCAGTGTAGCCCTTTCTCACTCTGTTTTTTTCCCCACAGAAAGAATTTTAAAACGTCCTCCAGCCTCTCCTCACTAACGGAATTTTTCAGTGTAGGATTATATAAATCATATTTTGCTAACATTTATGGAAGTTCTGACCACACTTCTGTGGTCAGGGCTGTGTGTATATTTGTTCATATCGATTTCACTGCAATGCTAGCTTCTTGCCCCTTGTTGTAATGAGGTCTTAAGTTTTCCTTGTTAACCTGAGGTGGTATTTTCCAGATTATGGGTGTATTTTCCCTAAACTGACAGTGTGTTACACATTGTAGCACTGTATCACTTTGCTATGTCTTTGAGGGCCCAGCTTTCATGCAGGTGCCTAATGCTGTTCTTGAAGTTCATGCTCTAATGTAGACAAGGTGGTTGGCTAATTTCTGCTTCAAATGTCTTCTACCATCTTTTCTTCATTGCTGCCAGTGTTTTCTCTTGCTTCCCTGGGGACACCAGATGCATTTAATGAGTCCAGTTCCAGCTTCCAAGCTGAAACAGATCATGGACAGCAGCCATGTGTCGTTCAGATGCTTGCATGGGAGGGAGAGATCTTTCTCCTTTTTCTCTTGCTGAACCAATTCACTCAATAAGAATTTGGTTTAGATCACATTGGCATTGCTTTTAGCTAACTCCAACCTTTTCTGACTTTCTCCTGAATTCTAAGCTTTTACTATATCCTAAAAGAGGACAGTTGCCTTAAAAGAAATCTGGTGCATGGGACAGCATACCTTGCTCCCAGCTTAAATGATAGGACAAGAAAAGCAGTTAAACTTAAAAGTCACAGGCTGTAGCCAATGAAAAATAAGACAACAGCCAGAGACATGCTTCTTCCCAATGTTGCATAAGTAAATATAACGTATAATGTACTGCAACATCACAGCAGGTCTCCTGAATTGAAAACAAGGAGGAATAAAAGACTACCGCACCTTGGCTCTTAAATCCCTGAATGTGTTGTCTGTGTTGATTAGTTACTTTGATTTGTGCTTCCCTGCACAGCTCATTTTTCCCCTTAATAAGAGTTCGGCTTGTAAATTGTCACTTGGATTGATAGTATTTGCACCAAACAGTGTAATTAGGCTGGAGTGACGGAATATATTACATTGTTTGTTTTCCATTATGTTTATTCCAGATGGTTTTTGTCACTGACTCTTTTTCAGAGCTAGGCTGTTAATAAACATAGGATAAATCCAATGAATAAATTTGCTGTGCTCAGTATAGATCTGTGGTGGTGGCTGAGATGGGGTTATGCCACTGAGTAATGGGCTCTCATTAGAACTACAGAAATGTTAATTCTCACTCACATATGAGAGGGAAATGGAGCCCATGGATAGTGAGAAGTTGAAGAAGATACTTAAGTGGGTTTTTTTCCTTTAAAAGACATACATTTAAAAATTAAACTGAGGTTATGATGAGTTCACAGTTGTGGTGCTTTATTGCTTCTCTGGACAAGGGAAGTGTTTTACGGTAAAGCTACAGAGCCGGTAGCTGGGTTCAAGCCTTTCATTGCTGGAAAGCTCCTCTGTACCCTTAAGCAACCTGTTTTGGTCTTTGTCTCAGTTCCTGAACAAACACTTATTTTCTTCTGCATTTTAACTGTCTTGTCTCTTCAAATAGAAGTTGTTCAAAGTCCCTGCCTGGGCTGGAGATGCAAAAATTATTTTAGAAAGAGAACTGGAACATTTTGGAGAAAAGAACCCCATATGTAATGGAGACATAATGGGGAAGTCTACACAGCAACAGGACTGTCTTAATCTGCTCACTTGCCAAAGTGACGTTGACTGGAGAAAACTGAAAGCCAACTAAATGACATTACAGCAGACCTTGGAAAAGTCATAATGCTTCTGGAGTTTTCCAGTACTGGCCTCTTAGTTTTTCCATCAGAAAGGAACATAAGAAAGCCCAGGATGAAAAACAACATGGTGTATCCTACCATCTTTCAAAAGCTTTAAAAGCTGCATTAAAAGAGGTGACCGTGGTTGCTCAGCAGTAGGACCTTAGAGCCCTGGTTGAAGGGCATGGTTTTTTAGATCAGCCAAAAGCAGATTGTAGCAAAAAAATTTTGTTTCTGCTAATGTTGAAGAAATTTTTTATGCTGAGGGTGGTGAAACACTGGCACAGGTTGCCAAGAGGTGGTGGGTGCCCCATCCCTGGAAACAATCAAGGGCAGGTTGGATGGGGCTCTGAGCAACCTGATCTAGTTGAAGATCTAGTCCACCCCCCACGGCAGGGGGGGTGGACTAGATGACCTGTAGAGGTCCCTTCCAACCCAAACTGTTCTATGATTCTATGATTCTACGTTTCCCACTTTCTCTGAAGTCTTCCAGGAAGCACATAAGTGGGCAACTGCCTGCAGGGCTGCCTTTCGTCAGTAGGAGTGGCTTCTTGCATTTCTGTTATACTGCTCAGCCCTGCTCTGAGCAACTAAAACAGTGTCTCTGTCTCATCAAGGTAATGCAAGACAACGCTTCCCCAGGTGAAAAACCAAACTGTGAACACAAGAGTGTTGATTTGCCCAGGTTAGGAAGAAGAAATTGTCATCTGGACTCACAAGGGCCCACTAGTAGCAGGCTGGGGAGCCCAGTCAGTGCTGTGAGCTGGGTGGCAGGGGGTCTCAGCCACAGTGGATTTGAACACCTTGCCCTCTGCCAGCCTGGCTGCAAACCCCTGCTGCCCTCGCCTGTTGCAGTGGTGTCACCGGTTTGGAGGGGAGAAGGGAACAGCATTTCCCTTTATGAAATGGCAGGGCATCTTCCTCAATGTGTTGTTTCTAGCCATGTCCTGGAACTGGTAGTGAAGGATCTTCCTCTTCAGCCTGGCATTACTTTTAAACAAGGGAGCCAGGCTCACAAAGATGGCACACAGCTGGCATTAGCAACCATACCATATATTACCAACTATACCATGCCCCTCTTACATGCCCTTTTCAGCGGTAGGCCAGCTAAGCTGCAGCTGGAGAAATAAGACTAAACACTTCTGTTGGCTGGCATTTCTGAAGGTATCTTGGAACAGGAGCGGACAAGGAAAGGGGGAGGAGAAGCAAGATGTGTGGGAGCAATAGTTCAAGAAGTCCCCAAAGGAATGGTGAGCTGAGAAAGGCAGGGAGGGCACAGCTGTTTCAATCACTGAGGTATAAGGAAAATCAGGATACAGCCCATACCCGCTGCACTGGGTGTCCCGCCTGGCCAGGCTGTGAGGCATGAAAGCGTTAACCCTTCTGGAATTGGTACAGGACATTCCAGCACTTGCATTCACACAGTAAAAATAAACCCTGTGCAAGGCGTGTTGCCTATGGAGTTTATGCTCTGCTTTTTGATTCAATCATTTAGGAATGCAAAGCCCTTCTACCAGGTCTGGGCTCTAACAGCACCTTTGCTTTGCCATCACCAGACTGCTGCCGAAGGTGGAGCAGAGGTAATGAAGTTATAAAGGTCCAAGTCTGCCTGCAGCCACTCGGTCACGCTATTTCTATAGGTTCTGGTTCATCTCTGGACTGTGCTATAGCATAATTTTTTAAAGACTCAGGACAAAATGCTTTCACTCCTGTGTGTCGTACCCACCACGCTCGTCCTAGGCACCACTGCATGTCCACTTACATGGCAGGGCAATGGTGAGCATGTCCCATGGAGGCTGAGGGTTTGCTGGGAAATAATATAGAAGAACGGCCTGCACATCAAATTCCCATGTATTTAGTTGGTGGAGTAGAAGGACAGTTTAGTTGTCCCCAACCAGTTTAGCCTGTATGCAGTGTCAGACTGAAGCGCAGCAAGGTGCGAGCTGGATGACAGCACTCCCAGGCAGGCGACTGCTCTGGGTTTTTTTTCCTGTATTGGCCAGGATAGGACTCAGCCTTTGTATTTTTGAACAACCATAGTTCCTGCTTCTGCCACTGAAATCTTTGTTTACCATAGTTCCTGGTGCTCGGAGGCCTCCGGTGGGAGTTTCCGCTCATTTCATATCTTTCTCTATCACCCTCCTTACCTTCCAGCTGACCACAATCAGATACTCCTGCGTCACTTCCCGTGTCCCCAGACGGTCCTTTGGGTGGCAAGTGGCTCCTGCTTTCAGCATCACGCTTCTTCTGCTCCCCAGAGCCACCAGCTCCAACTGCTGAAATGTTCTTCCTTAATCTCTGATTTTTTGCCTGCTCTTCCTGGCTCCTCTCATCTGTCCCTTAGCCCCTTCTCTCCATGCTCTTACACTGATGATTGCCTTTGTATTTTCAGTACTGCCTTTTTGCTTGATTTTTCTTAGAATACAGCATCCTCGAGGCTGGCAGTACTTTGCAATTTCTGTATTTGCATACTGAGAGGTGGTCTGCTAAGAAGGCACATAGGAAAAAACATGGTGGTGTTATTTTTCCTCCTATTAACAAGTGGAGAACATGAGTCAGCAGGATATTCTCATTGATTTATTTGTGAGTAGTTCCTATACAAGGGAGTGGAAGAGAGAGAAGAGGAACATTGGACCAATTTCTATTTGGTTACTCATTGGAAAACTGGAAATAACCGTGATGTAGTCCGATAACTTACCCTGAAGTTACACCAGTGCCAATGAGAACATAATTTAGTCCACTGATTTTACATCACATCCCAGTGGACATGGACAATACACGCAGTGTGTTAAAACCTGTCTGAATGCTTATTAAGAGTCCAATAATAATGTTATTTACTGAGGATTATTTAAAAACGCATTTTCTTCCTTCACTACATCTACCCTATCTCTTTTGGTCTTCTGCTATTGTCATCACAGTGGCTGAGCCCCTTGGCCATAAAACTGAACAGCAATTGCAAAGTCTTTGGTGAACTTCGTGGAGTATTTAGCACTTCTCGATTTACTTGTCATAGTATTTTCTTGTCAGCTTAGATTTTCTTAGTCTTGTCTTTTTAACCCCAGAATACACCACTATGTTTGGAAATATTTCATGTAGAGTTTTGAAAGAAAAAGAATCCATAACATCCAACAATTATGTCATGAACTAAAATTTATTTTATCTCCTTTATGAAAAGGATATCTGCAAAATTTTAGCCTGTTATAAGAAATGTTGATAGTAGTTATGTGATCTCTGCATTGACCTTGTTAATACCATTCAGTGTGGCATTTAACAACTGTTAATGAAAACTGTTTTACTTAAAGATGGGTTGCATAGCAACTTTTGTAGCAAACTCAAATAGAAAAATGTTCTAGGTCTATTATTAGGCTCTATCCAATTCTACTCATACCATTAAAGGTGCTTCAGAAAATACTGCATGCCTGAGCCAAGTCAGCTTCTCTGCTTATAGCCTGCATAGTCCCATAAACCCCGTGCACATGCCTGACTTGATTCACATCACTACTCCCACATATTGATGCATTGCAACACGTGCAATGTACTTGAAGTTGACAGCTCTTTGACCAAACAAAAATTAGCAGGAGGGAAAAAATGCCTGTACTTTCAGCCAGAGGTGTAGAAAGCAGGAGAATGACATCAGAGTAGGAATCCTCCGCAGCGTTGGAGGCAACAGGAGCCACACCTTGCACTGAAAATTTCTTCAGCCTTCTCCATTTATTTTCATCTTTGTGGCATGCTAATGTGTTAGCTTTACAGTGTAGCATGCTGCCAGAGCATTGCAACAATTATGTTTAATGCCAGATGCTATAAAAGCTTCTTGATATATTACTAAATAAGGTATTGTGCATGTTCTACATGGGGAAAATAAGTAAATTCCCTGAGCAGTAAGAATAAGGGAATCTCTTAAGTCTATTAGCTATTTGTCAAATGCTTGTACTTCTTTATGGTGTTTTTCTTCCCTTTCATTTAATTCTCCAACTTTCAATCTCAGCTTGATCTTTTTTTTTGGAAACTTAAATAATCTCTAATTTGCAATTGCTTTATTATGGTCTTAATTTGAGATTCATGTTGATCTATTTAGAGTAACAACATACCAAGATTTCAGTATCTAGAAAAAAACAGTATAAGACTAATTATTTGGAAAAAAATTATGCTAAGGGCTAAAATCTAGTACTGTTGCTGGGCATGTTATTATATTTCCTATATAAAGGGCTTGTTTTTAGGATCATAAAACACTTTCTGCAGGTTGCCATCATAGGTAACTGCCTTACACAGTCTCTGGCTAGGAGGGGAGCACTGTACTCGCTTAGTGAACTTGGGCAAGCCCTGGCTATGAGGGAGGAGGAGTCATGGGTCCCAAAGGATCATGATCATGACACTAGCATCCAAAGCTGGAACCCGAGACTTTTTTCCATAGCAGCATATTCAGCACTAGGGATAACTAAACAGCAGTGCACCCGCATCAGCCTGGCTCGCAGCCCACTCCTGGAGGGACTGTGCGATACCCCTCGGGGCAGCGGCAGCCTCTTCTTGCTCATCACCTTCCTCTCGCCCCACCTCCTCTGTCACAGCAGGCTCCTGCAGAAGACCCAGCCTTCTCGCCACCCACCTGGTGTGTGAACACAGCAGGGCTGGTCTTGCTCGGGTCGGTCACGTTTTACAGCACATACTGGGTCTGCTCATCCTGCGCATACACAGCAGGCACGTTGCTGTGAGGAACAGGTGCTGCCATACGGCCTCTCTTCTGCAGAGGGTAATGCATTGCAGCCAGTGAGGCCCAGGCCCAGGGGCACCACAGCCGTAGCAGAACAAGGAAACAAGCCGACAAAATATCTCATTGAATTTCAGGTCCATGTGAAGGACTGCTGGCTGCTCCCGAGGCTGCGCAGTGCTTGCTGTCACCTGGCCACGGTATAGCTTCAGAGCATGTAGCTGAACCTGAACTCAACCTTTGTATAAACCATTTTCTACACATCTCTATCTACAGCATTAGCTCTCCCACAGGCTGCCAAGATAACTTTATTTGCTGTTTAAAATCTTAAATGGAAATTGAAAAGTCTCCAACATCATCACTAAAATGTGCAGTGGGGACAAGCGGAAAACCTAAATTTATCGCTGGAAAAACAAAGCTGATACTCTTGTGAGTGGTTGGAAATCAGTTTGGCACTGTAGTTACAGCACTTCAGTGTCTTATTTTTGTTATGAAAACTGTTTTTCTCAGTTTTCTTCAAAGCCAATCAGTAATCATTTGTTTTGTTGGGTGTGTTTTGGTCTGACAGTTTTCATGTCTCTCTCATTCACGGTCTGATTCCTCAGTTTGCTAAAGGACAGCTGATAAAACTCAGTTTCAGATAAACCAAAAATTACATTTATGCCATAAATACCCTCTGTGATTATGGGAAGACATACAGTCAGTCTCTTTTCATTGGCAGTGAAATCAGCGTATAAAGCATGCTTGAATATCATTGTTCATTGTTGCAATATTGTTTTCTCAGGGACATCATGCCAAATTCTCTTTTTTTAGTACTGTCCTTATCTGAACCTTTAAACCCTTTCTTTCTAAATGATGAAAAGTAGTTCCTGGTGTACCCTGTAAAATCCTCTGGCTGTCCTTAGGGTATTCATACCCAGTACACTCAAAAAAGGTGAGAGTAAAAATAAATGTATAATCTTGTGACCACAGCAGTCATACCAATTGCTGTGGTGAGATTTTCCCACTCACTATTAATTTACAATGGATTCCCTCTTCTTTTCACTTAGCTCCTAACAGCATTCAGAAACGTCTTTGTTTATGGTCTGGCAGTATCAGAAGCCATTATAATCAGATTGCATATTTCAGTGGTAAAATCACCAAAGATCTTGATCCTGAGGATGTACAAGAGACATTACCTTTCACAGCAGCTGCAAAGCACTCCGAGTAACTAGCAGTTTTAATTATGAATAAGCAACCGAACCAGAGGCTGCACCAAAGCTTCACATTTGAACTGAAAGTTGCCCTCAGCTGGAGGGAAGCTGGACTGCGGGTAGGGGTCAGGCCACGCAAGCCACCATCCATCAGACTGTTTCTTTAACTCAGAGGGGTTTTGGAGAGCAGCAGGCAGGCTGTTTTCACTCGCCATGAAATTTCCATAGCGAATCATACTGCAAACGGAACAAAAAAATGTTAGTCCGTTTCTTTCAGTGGTTTTCCTACCTTTCAGTAGCGTTCAGCAGCATTTCTTTCAGTATGTTTTAAATTTATCCATTCTCCATCATCTTATTATAACCATGACATTAGAACAACAATAGCTGGATGGTGCAGGATGGACAGACCAGGAGAGCTCTTCCTTACAAGTAGCTTTTGGGAGTCATTAGTATTTTTCTTCTCTCCATTTGTGCTTTATGACTGCTAATTAACTCCTCCGGCACCACTGCAAGGCAGGAAATCATTGCCCTTCATATGGAAATAGAGAAATCAAACGGATTATGTGATTTGCCCAAAGCTACAAAGAGAATCATTATCAGGACCAAGATGAGAACCGATGATTTCTTTTAGTTCCTGGTCCTGTAATGCAATTAGCAGAGCAACCTGCCTGCCCCTCATCACCTGCTATATTATCCTCCACCTGAGAATGGCACTGACTTCAGCAATCCTTGCTATTTGAAACTGAATTTTGCTGCTCAGCTTGATTTCCACTCCAATAGGATGACTCCTACTGATACATTTTTGCATCTAAGATAAACATTAATATATGCCTTTGCTTAAAAGCAACGTAAGAATCCCCGTTAACTGCAGCGTGACCCCAACACTTAGTAATTTTTCAGAAACAAACTGATGCCTACAACAGCTTTTTTAATGCCATCTAGTGGTCATAGAAAAATCAAATGCCAAGCTCAAACCCAGTGTGCCACCCAGCAAAGGCGCTGCTGCAGCAAATCTAGGTCCTGGTCTGACAATCCCTGCCCCGATTAGGGCTGCTTGTGCCTCCCTTTCTTTTGCTGCTCCTGTTGCCGGTCTTTCACTTGGATGGCTGCGAGCTGCACTGCTAAAACTCTGGAAAGCTGCAGTAAGAAGTGGCATGAAAACAGAGTTAAGTAAATGGATACTCTCAGGAGCACTGTCAACTTACATGAATGCTGTGTTTCCATGGAATAGGGAACACGGTTTCTTCACTGCTTGGAGAATGTGAAGGAAACTGTGGGAACTGATGAAACAACTGATAAATAATAGTAGCTTATATACACAGAAGATTAGTCATTTGTTTTCTGAGGAGACGGACACAACCGGGTGCCTTGGAGAATGGAGCTGGCTGCTCTGCTGGGCTGACAACCTGGTCCCTGTGGGGAGGACAAGCAGCGCACAGGCAGGACTTCGGGGACAGGACTTGGACCTGTGGTTATTTTCAGCCACCTTTTCGATTCACTTCTCGAAAAACACAGATAGGGACAGATTTCTGCATGTAACCGTGATCTCTAAAAGTGCAATCAAAAGAAATACTCTCCTAGCAAGGGCAGTAAGGAAGGACTGCATTATGTATGCTTAATTAAAAACTGGCTTGGAGAGTTAAGGAAAGCCAGACAGCACCATCAGCAATAGTGACATTTTTCCTACTTTTTAGTGGAAACAGCACTACCTGCCTTCTTTAATAATAAGCAACTCTTGAACAATGGGAAGAAACCATAAATTTAGCATGCTTGAAAATAGGTCACCTCAATAGCTAAGGTCATGGCCAGAGATGTTTTTGTAAGGCATTTAAGGTGCTTTTAAGCTAATACATTTTAACTGAGAATTGTCATGAGAATTAATATGATAGTTCCTAATGCAGATAGGGTTTAAGACAAAAAGCATGTTAATTTGTCACAGTTGACCTTAGTGTTGCATAGAAAGTTTAATACCATCTACTAAGATAGTTTTGGCCAAGCGAAGCTAGCAGCTCACCAGACTTGGTCAACATTGTGTCATACTTTGTCTGTACACACATTAACACATTTGGTAAAAATATAACAGCTTGACGAGAAAAGCTTCCTTGTTTGGATTGGACTGCCTTTGACAATCCTTCGTCAACCCCCACGGCCCTAGTTCAAGCCAATGCCAAGACCTTGGGAAGTGAGCAGCCCAAAGCAGTTGAGTCCCCTGCCACTCTCCAAAACTCCTCGCCCACAGGTTGCCCCTCATGGCTTTGGCAGCAGGACACGTTTCTGCTCCCACGCCGGGACAGATGGCCTCCTCTAGATCCAGCTGTGCCAACCCAAGCTTGCCCCCCGTGCTCCCGCTGTCCCCTGGCCAGTTAGGGCTCCCCACTTCTTGTCAGACACAACGAGCCAGAGCAAACAAGAGCTCTCTTATTCCCACCGTACAAGCCAACCTGGTTCATTTTGACTGAAAGAGGGCAGGAGACACCCTTTGGAGCACCCAGCAGAGCTGGTGCTGTGCCAAGGAGGCCAGCGTGGGCAAGCAGGCAGTGACCTCTCCAGCCGTCACCACCTGAGATGCATGTCTGCACCGTGCTTGAGCCAAAGAGGATCTGGGATGGCTCTGCCAGCAGAGCTGCAAGGGCAATAACCTCCAGCAGTGTGGCTTGTAATCTTCATCTGGCACAGTTCTCTACAAAATAAACATCTGTCCAGAGCCTAAAGATATGTTTCAAAGCTGATTTAATTAGACCAGCCCAAGCACCCATCTGGACACTTTTAGCGCTTTGGCTCCCATTCGCAGGCTGGATAAAAATTGTTTTCACCTGCCTCAGTTGCAAAGTGGCCAGAAGGAAAGGAGGATGTATCAGCCACGCTAGCATCTTAAACTTTTGACAAATAAGTCTGGTGAATCCTGATGAGGTGCTTTACAAAGCTGCCACCCACTGAGATCTCCTGCCCAAGGTGGCCACAGCCGCAGGAAGGGCAGCGGGAGGAACGTGTGCCTTTGGCCGTGCAAAGCCCAGTGTCTCAGCTGAAACTGCTGATTTCAGTGGGTCCAACGAGTGTAGGAATGGTTTACACTGCACTGTGCCCTGGTCAGCCATTTGCTGCCTGGGAACCCTTCCCTCTCTTACCCACCTGGCTCTTATGTGCCCCTACACAACGGTACTGGATAGCAAAGCATGCAAATGCTCTCCATATGATTTAATGCAATGTTGGATGGATTAAACAGCCTGTGGAAGTGGCTGATCTACAAAGAAAGGGAGCCCCAGCAGAACAGCAGTAACAAACTGCAGAGGGATAGTTACATTTTAGATTGGTACACACATTTCTGCAGCAAGTGCCTGATTATATCTTTAGTTTATATAGCTCCTTATTCCAGCTTAGGCCAAATAAAAATAAATTGGTTGATTCTAGATCAATTAAGGCGTCCACTGAGGATCTGGTGCTTATTTAACTAAAATATTTGAAGATAAACCAATGCAAGTTTGTGCATAAATGTTAGAAAAATATATCATACAGATTAAAAGAAAAAAAATCATCTATGACAACTGAGAGCACCATCATTTTTTCAGCACCATTTGGAGGCTGCAGATAACCCAGGATTCTAATAGGTTTTTTCTAAACTCTTAATAAAAACCTACAATTTAAATGACTTTTAATCTACCTCATACTTACTATCCATTGTTAAAATCCTTTTAAAGAAAAACAATTGGAATTTTAACTAGTTACAGATGGTGGAGATAAAAATGGTCTTTACAAATCCGTGTTTAAAATAGGATTTTCAGGGAAAGTACTATTTATGTTTGCTAATGTTATCCAGGCTGTCTATTTGTAAGCAGGAGTCAAAGGTTTACAAGCTTTAGCCTGCAGTAAAAGTAAATCAGAAAAATGAGGGAAGACTATGAGCATTAAAACCCCCTGATACTCCCTGGAGCTGCTTTATCCTACACAGACAGGCCACAGCAAGGGGCAAGCAATGAGCAGAAGGGAACAGATGCCCTTCACACAATTTCTGTTGTCTTTATGGAGGGGATAGTATTCAAAACTCATGAAATGGTCAGATTGGACTTCATGTTCCCCTGTCCTTTTCCTGGTACTCAGGCTAGACCAGGATGGTAAATAGGGATGCACATAGGCAGGGAGATCTCGGGGTTCCTGAGCTGTCTGCTGTTTCTGGGAAGTGGTACAAGTTCATGGGCAAAAGGGACACTGAACAAAGCCTCCACCTGGCCTCTCCCTGCTGTGGGTTTTAGCTGCTGTTGCAGGTGAGCAGGCTGAGGAGCCTCAGCCACATCCTGCTGCTCCTCGGACGAGTCTGTCCCCTGCCTGCTCTTGGAAAACAGATGTTCCTCCAGGTGATAGCACAAACTCCCCTTTTGCTTATCACAGAGACACTTGCACAACGTCTTGCTTTATTCTCTGGCTATGTTCATTTTTCCCTCGGAGATATCAAAATGAAGCTGCGCAAAACCCAGGAGCTACCAACCATTTGTCATTTTGTTTCCGTGCAGCATTGTTTCCATGCACTCGCTACAGGCAGCAGGTCTCGGCTGCCCATCTGCCTCCAGGTCTTGGTGATTTTGGGCACAGAAAAAATTGCAGGTGGCCTGGCTCACCCCGGGCCTCGCTGTGGCAGCCACCAACAGGGCAGAAACAGGAAGGCTTTAAAAAATGATAGAAAAAAGCAACCCCACAGCTTACAGATGAAGTTCCAAAACAGAACAACCTCTTTGCCTAACGGGATCTTTGTTTTTGCCAAACCCACTACTTTTGCTAATACGCGGTGAGTCATTATTGCCCTTTCTCCACAGTCAAGGGCCTCTGGAGAGGAGGCTGTTTTGGCTGTGATTACTTCTGCGCAAGTGGTACCACCTGCACAGCATGTCTGTTTCCAGGGTCTGAAAGAGAGGACTAGTCTTCAAAAGCCTGCAAACAAGGGGAGGGTAGAGCCAGTGCATGGGGGCTCAGGGTTATACCCTACACGCTGTGACCTTCCAAGAGGTCCCTCTCCTGTAACTGCTGGCATATTGCATGCCTGTCATGGTTTGAAGATAGACCTCAAACAGGGAGAAGTGACCATGATATCTGGGCTCACCACAGCTTGAACATTCACTACAGCAAACAGTCTACTTCGGCCAGAATTCTGGCAGGAAAAACACGTTCCACATCTGAGATTTCCATTTAAGGACTTTTCCCAGCCATCGTTCAACTCAGCCAGCTGTAGCGTCATGCAGTGGGGACAAGCCTTCACACTGCCACCTCCCTGCCACTATGCTGCTCTCCAGACAGGCCCCCCTTTCTCTCTGTCCCGTGCAGACATGGTGGCAATCTGGAGGGACATACAGAGGTGCACCAGGATGGCCCTGGCTGCCCCTGGGCTTCACATGCTGCTGCATCTCTCCTTCCCCCTCACGTCCAGCCTCAGTGTCGGGCTATTAAAGAGAAAACCCAGAGGAATCGACATCCCAATAGACAGGGAACAAAGGGGAAAAGGGTCTTTTCCCCATATGCCTGTTGGGAGCACGACAGATTTTGACCTTTGGGCTCCTGATGCTGGGAGAAGAGCTCAGCAGTGTCAGGAGCCCAGCAAGGAGAGGGGAGCTTTGCACTGGCAGGCACGGGAGGAAGAGGAGGAGAAGGAGGAAGAGAAGGAAGAGGAGGAAGAAGAGAGCCACCCTGACAGGAAATGGAAAATGTCATTACCCCATAACCTAGACAGCATTGTGGCTGTGAGGACATGTGGTCATCAGTGACACCGCTGCGTTCAGCTGGCTACTCATGGAGAGCAAAGCAAGAGTCTGTATAATCTGACATTCTGTGGTTAAAACAGATAAATAAACAAACTTGATTTTGAATAATAATGAGACACATCTGTATTAAGAAACCATTATTGTTTTGTCAAAAGTGTGTCAACGAAAGCAGTATTTTATAGAATATCTGGAAGACTGTCCTTTCAGCTGTCCATAGCAAACACATGAGAGTTTATACAGTTTTGATGAATTCAAAGGGTTTTTTTCTTTCTATAATAGCCACCAATGTCTCCTGGGAAACATTATATTTACTTTTTACTACTTTTCTTGGCTTTTAAGTCTAGCAGAATGACGATCGCTACAGTGGGGAGATTCTGTCCCATGTTGTCTGTCTTTGGCAGAGACCAGGTAACACAATCTCAGGCAGCTGCATTTTTGCAGCTGTACTTCTGCATTTTTGTTAGAGATGATTGGTTTATGCTGATCTGAGGACATAACATGAAAGCAGTGAAGCTGCTAGATCTGCTGATCTTGTATGTCTTTCAGGATCTTGCTTACTAATGTTAATACACTAGAGGAAAAGAGCAGATGGCTCTTACAATTTAGTGGACCATGTAACCACTAGAAGTTGTAACTGTAAATTTAAAATATTCAACATGGAAATATTTGTGGCAATCATAAGGAGTCCAAAGTTAACACTTTTCTGAGAAAGTTAACGAACTAAGGAGCAGATTAATCATTGTCTCTTACAATGCAAGAAATAGAAGGAAACAAATGAAATTATCAGTTTAAAAGATTTAAGGGAGACAAAAAGGTTTAAGGGAGACAAATGTGTTCTGTGCATAATTAATCCAACAAATTTACTGATGAAGTATGCTGTGGAAAGCCAGAGTTTAAACTCTTTCCAACTTTATGGATAAGGAGTCCAGCAAGGCTGGCAGAAAGCAAAGATCCAGAAAATATCTCCAGTTCAGACGACCTCAGCTGCAGAGCACTGGAAGCAGGAAGATAACCTCCCAGCAAGCATCGCTGCACGCTTCCCACATCCTTGGGAAGAGCGCAAGGGCCTGCTACAGGACACTGCCAGAGAGCAAGGGTACAGGGCTAGAAGGGATTTTGATCGTATTTACCGGAGTCGTTCATATGTAACATTAATCCCAAAACAGAGATATAATGAAATGACTGTTGTGGATGACTTCATAATTGCCCCAAGAGAACAAACTGGGACACCGATTAATTTTATGGAGAAGGAACAGCAGTGGTTTATGTACTTCTGCAGAGACCTAGCTTCATGCATTAACAAAATAAGCAGAATAAATAAAATCTATAACAGAGAAGCTGTGTCAATAAAATTGTCTCCAAATGAAATGTTTCGATATTCTCTCCCATGAGCTGATAAATTTATAAAACTTATTTTTTAACTTTACAGTGTATGTGTACACGTATATGTACACACATACATACATTTAAACTTTCCTAAAGAAAAAGGAAAAACAGAAGCCTCATAAGAAATCACAGCATCTCAAAGAAAGAAAAGGAGAATTCTAAGCAGGAAAGACATGATGTTTGAGCATAGGAGAGTTTTCAATTGCAATTATCCTGTTCAAGACATAATGTGTATTTTAAGCAATAAACAAAATCACAAATATCAAAATAGAACTTTCTGCAATGCCCAATGAAGATACTTATCACAAAGATAAAAACAACAAAATGCCTTATTACATGCCAGCTTACCATCAGCTAGAAACAAATCTAAGTACATCGTTAATTCAGGCCATCAGAGAATAGATCTGTATTAAAGAAAATTAACTCCATCGGTCAAAGTCAAATAGAAAAAAACTCTTTAATAATATCTTTGATGTAAAATGCATCCACCACGCTCCAGGGCCTAGAAGAAAAGCTAAGTGAGAATCAGGACCCCCTTGGCTGGTAAAGGTACAGATGTATATGTGTATGCACACACACACGTGCACACATACACACACTTGTCTGCAATAAAATTATGCCCTGGCTGAGGGAAAAGCAACTGCCTGAACTGATCTGAAAGACTTGAAATTAAAAGAAATTGTTTCAGTTGATTCCATGCCATAAAACTTAAATAGTTTTATCACTGAAAAGAAAGGTCATTTTAACCAGGGCAAGAGAAAGCTTCTCCATGTTTTATGTATTTTCAACTTTATTTGCAAGTCAATACATTCTGAATCTCCGTAGGTTTCCATTAAAGTAGAAATTGCAAAACCCTTTACCCTGATGGAAACCTGAAATTAATACGCTCTAAGCCTTGCATGACTCCTCTTTTTTATATATTTTATTCGTATGAACAATTATATAAGGAAATTTCTGGGCGACAGATCATTAAAAGTGATTCTGGCGTACTGTTTTCCTTAGACTAGCCAGAATTTCTTAAGAAATAAATTTAAATCAAGGCTACTGCTTAAAATGCAAAAAGGCTCATGGCAGACAGCTGCCATGGAGTCGCAACTGTAATAACAGTGAGTTTATTGTCATAATTGTAAAATATATCAGTAGATACTTGAATAAGAAGCCTGAGCAAAACTCTAGATAGTACAGTAAGTCATATTCACTGATTATGGAATTGCAAAGACGGTTATCTATAATCCCTTTTCTTTTTAAGAAATATGCATACTTTGGCATAACCTACCACATACCACTACCTTGGGCTGTGTTTGCACTGCAGATGCACCCCAAGGCTCTGCCATCTGTGGATACGACTCTGTGCTACCTGTGTCCCCTTTTTACTCCTTCCCCAGAGGAACCCCCCTGGTGCTGTGTCTGGGCAATCCAGCTGGTACCCCTAGGGCACAGTGCACCACACAGCTTAGGATCCACCCAAATGTACATTTACTGGCTATGTGGACTAACATCAGCGTACTGCATTTGGGTAAGATGTCTCCATCTATGCTATTTGCTACACAGTGGCATCTTAATCAATGTGGGGAAGACCAGCTGGATTGGGGACCGCCTAGGGTGACTGTAACACCCTGTGATTCAAGGTTAGGTGGGACTTGTTGGCAGGCTGAGATCAGGGCAAATTCAAGTGAAAATTAAATTAAATTGGTTGCTAAACACTCTGTGACCTGCAGACCATCCAGGAATGCTCACTTATGTCCCGTGGAGACCCTGCTGAGATCACCCTGAAGCATCACACACATGCAGAACAAAGTCAAGGTAAAGACCACTCCTTACCAGCCAAAGGTCAGACTTTCCTACTGAAGAGTGGCAAGTTGACTGACAGCTGCAGCTTCTTTGTGCTATTCCCTGGAGGAACCCAAGGAAACAAACACTTCCCAGATAGGAGGGATTTCAAAAAACAGTCAAATTATTGTTGCAAGAACTTAAGTGAGAAAACACCTTCAAGGCCAGATATAAATACAAGGCATGTGGTTTCAATAGAGCTATGCCTAACTACATGAGGCCCAAATCTTGTTCTCAATGATAAGCAGGAGTATGGCTGATGCTCTGTTACAAATTCAGAAATGACCAGTTATCAGACACTAGACCTCATCTGCACTGTACTGAAAAAACTGCAGGAACTACGCTGACTTCATCCATTTTAATCTCCCATGAGAGAACTGATTTGAAATATGAAATGGCAGTTCACAATTACTTAAGAAAAGCAGAATCTGAAAAGTGCTTTTGAAATAACCCGCTTTTACATCAGCAGAGCCATATTATCCCTGATATTATTGATGTTGTTGTTTTACTGATGAAGAAATAGAAGCACGTAAGATTAAATAATTGCCATAGAATAGACTTTTCTGATCGAGGAACAGAAATCAGATCTCCTGAATGAAAACTCTGTGCTCTGTTTTCTTTCTTCCTCTCTGTGAATCTGATCAAACACCACTAATAAGAGAGAGATTTGCATTTGATTTCAGTATGTACAGAATCAGGCTGACAAATGATTATGTGTATCAAATTGAAGTTATCATATCACAGGAAAAACTGTCATTCCTCTAAGTGAATTTGTGTCAGACAAATTTGTGTCAAACAAAAGAAGACAAAGTTCTTCTCGCCTCGCCTCGCGTCTCCTCTCCGCTTCTCTCCTCTTCTCCATATCTTATGCTTGTTAAACTCTTTTTAAAGACTTGTTAGGATATATTGCAATTAGGATATATAGTAGGCTATAGCAGTTAGCAAAACAGATTGACAGACTCTCCAGAGCTCTATACAGCATGAGTTTTTCACTTTCAAAGTTTGTACAAATTAGAAAACAAATAAATGAGATAATACTTTTTTTTTCCTTCATAAGCTTTTTTCTTGGTGATTTAAAGCTGCCTGCCTGAAATGTCCGTCAGAGGAAAAAAGATTAGTGTCAGTGTTACTTCAATAAGAAAAAGCTTTTATAATAATTTTAGATTTTTCAATGTGTTGTAAGAACAACCCAAACATTTCTTCAAATAAGCAAGCTTGACACTTACATCTTCACAATACATAGCAGCTTATGTGTTAAAAAAACCCAAACAACTCAGACTGAGACTTTGCAAATCCAAACAGTCCACCATAGAAATGGTTCTCATCAGGAGACTGATGAAAACAAGAGCAAATCCTGAAGAACACCAGTTGGCTATGTGGCTCAGAGAATGCTGCAGTGGGAAGAAGGGTAAGGATCCAGATGGAATTAAACAGACATTTGAATGCTTTGTGCTGAAAACTGTTATTTCCATATGCGTCGAGTGGACTCATGCTGCCAGATTGGGATCACAATGCTTTTTTCCTCTTTGTATAAGTACAAACTGTCAGAGCCATGAGGGCACTGGCATCTCTGACTGTCCCTGCCAGCCTCTCCTGGGGCGTCCCACCACTCTGCCCATGGTCCAGGACCCTGTTTCAGCCCAGCTGACCCCCACCCACAGGCTGACGTCCTGGTCTGGCCTCGGATGCTGGGGGTGCCTCCGGCTGCCTCCAGGCTGCCCTGGTCCCTGCTGGGGTGATGGGACGGGCTCTGGCTGGCGAGACCCTGCCCTGCCACCCTGTGGGGAGCTCCATCGCTCCCAGCCCTAGGGAGCAGCCAGTCCTCGTCTGACACAAACACCTCCACAAGATGTGAAGTTGTAGAACATCAGACCCGTCAACTAGAAACGCAGGTCCTGTGTGAGTGCTTGCTGGGTACCAACAGAGTTGCCAGAGAGTGGGCCTGGGTGGAGCTGGTGTTCCTGTGAAGCCTGATGGGAGGCGGGATGCATTGTCCCTTCTGCTCTTCTATGGAAACACAAGCCTTTGTTTCAATAAGAAAATACTATACCATATAGAATTTAAAGTGAATTTTATTTTACAGGTCCAAACTGTTTAGAGATGTCTTTCTAATGTGCATGTCCTTCAGTCTTGCAAAGAGGTCAACCTCACTGAAAATCAAGTTGTTATTTAAAGGCTTGATTTAATCAGGAAGAAGCATACTTAAAAAAACGTGCTATTACCCAAAAGCAGACATTACATAAATTTCATTCTATTTTTATATCTTCCTGGCTCCGATCTCCTGAATCTGACATTAACCATAACAATCACACATGTGACTAAACCAGGCCAAATTCTCCTTTTTCTATTCCAGTATAAATATAGAAATAATACTGTTGAAATAATAGCTTTGAGGTAAACTCACTCCACAAGAACAGGATTTTTCTCAGAACAGCCACAGTCAGGAAAGTATGCTGATTTTGAAGCCAGATTTTTATCTCCTGTACTGGCAAGTTAGAGCACCAGCGTGGAGAAGACCACCAGGGTTAATGTGAGAGCCTGGCAGTCCCAGAGGCTGGGGACTTACATTAATGTGGGTGGCATTTTGAAAAGCACGTGAGGCTTCAAAGCTCTTGTGCCATTTTCAAAACACCTTAGGCTTTCAGAAGTTCAAGCCCCACTGATTTACAGTAAGGCTCAAGCTTTTAAATGTGTTTATTGTTTGTGCCGATGAGACACAGCCTCCTAAGACTCACAGCTCTGTGAGATTGAGCTTCACAGCCACAACCTCTCTCTTAAGTTTGACTCTTTGGTTTCATGTTGAGGCTCTCTGTTTGGTGCTCCTGAACATGCCAATGGTGCACCAAGGGTCAGAAGATGGAGACCTTGCAGCTAACTCTGGGCAGTGGATAATGCAGTGCCCTGTGGACATAGCCCTGCAAGAAAGCTAGCAATATTTGCATGGCTACAGGTTGCTTGGGCATTGAGCTATGTCAGGTGTGCACAGTCTGGGTCTCACATTGCTGTCCTGAGTATCTGTGTTGCACAGCACTGCTCCCGCAGATGTGCCTGAAGAGACGCTCTGCAGAAACTCTAGGCTAAGGCAGCCTATATACCAACCTCCAGTTGGTATATCACAGGTTTTATGGTTCATTCATTTGGACTTGGGTACCCCATTCCCCCCAAGATGCATTTTCTATGTGTGAAAGTCATATGTAAAAGTTGGAACTTATAGGAACTTTTGTAGATTCAGTCCAAAGGTCTTAGCACCACAAAGTTATTTCTTACCCAGGAATATTTAATTCCAGAATGCTGATTTTCTGTCTGTTTTCAAATGCACAATTTTGCAGTTATCTTTTGAAGGTTCTCAAACAGGGACCTGGGAGCTGTAGTGAGTTTTTTTCCGGACTGTTATTATCTCAGCTCTGTTGTGCAGTTCTGCTGTTCCTGGGAGCACAGCTTGGCTAGCATGGAGCACTTGAGAAATTCCTGCTTTTATGCTGCAACATATAAACTCTCAGTAATAAAATTCAGAGTAGTTCAAGATAATTAAATTCATACTATAAGGCTTTTACAACGCCTTCCATCTTCTAAGTGTCTTATAAATAAAAACTAATTAGTCCTCCACAGTCTTGTCAGACATGCATACTTATCCAAATTTTGAAGTTATAAAATTTATACTTTATCCTACCTTTGCACTCCCCAGTATGTTAAGGACTGTTTACAATATCATCTGGATTGAAGGGACCACAGTATTTAGCAAGCCATTTCTAGCTGGGGATTTGCCCATGTAGGCAAAACTTCCAGTTCCCCTCCTGGGAAAGCTAATGGCTTGCTGTGTTGCAGCAGCAGTGCAGAGAGACCCTTTGTATACTTAAAAATATTGCTAACTTACCTATGACTGTTTGCACTGTGAAAAATTTACTCCTGTCAAGCCCCGGACAGATGTCTTCTTCCATGTACAGCAGAACAGGGACAAGAGGTTGCCACTCAGCTGAACATAGCTGCTCCCCGCCCCAGGTCATAGCCTCCGCTACTCCTCTGGCACTGAAGTCTATGGGAGCCCTCCCCAGCTTGCTTCAGGGGAAATCAACCACCTTAGTCCTGCCCAAGCATTTAAATTGCTCCTTTGGTCTTTGCCTAGTTTGATGTAGAATGTGGTCCCTGGCTGGATGCCTATTTTTCCGCAGGGTTCCCAGAAAGGCACATTGCCTGGGTGATACCATTTGACAAATTCCAGAAGAAAACAATGTGCTGGGGGAGGAGTGTCCCTTTCAGGGTCTGGAAGCTTTCTTCTGATGATTATCTTTTCAAATGGTGAACACTCTTCTTTGGTACAATATGCTGTCACCAAGGGAGCAACTGGGTGAAGGAGGATCCATCTTCAGAGGTGTCCGTGATCTAATAAATGACATTTACCTTGAGGGGATGAGAATGAAGCCATGCTCAGGGACTAGAACATATTCAGCCAGAAATCCAGCAAAGTTCCCAAAGTTGTTCTTTCTGTGTGTGTCCTGAGCTCACTTTGCTGGCTGGTCCCCATCATTCACCCCTGTGCAAAGCGATTGCTCTCATGATAGGAGCTCTTTATGGACTTTTGCTCACAAAGCCCAGGTGTGAACACAAGTGAGCACAAGGCACAAGGCAGTGGAAGTTCGTCCCCTACAACCTGTAGCAATAATCTATGACTTTTTTTCTTGTTTGTCCTCATGTACCTTGCAGTCTGACATTTTCTTTTTGTGCCCTCTGTTTTTCCTCTTTCCATGCCATCCAAAATGGTTTTCCCAGTCTGTTCTCCATTTCTCTTCTATCATCACAAGGTTGGTAAAGCAGAATGATCTAAGATAGGAGATGGAAATTCTCCTGGCAAGGGCTGGGGAGGAACCAAAAAGACGAAGCCTGCCTGAACTGAAAAGCACTCTATGGGAGATGGGCACACTGCTCTAGGCATCTATCCACATCTTTAGATGCCTACATACTTCCACATGCTTGACTCCAGTTCAGATTCATAATTAACCCTGCAAATTGCAGATCATCCCTGAAGGCAGCTTGTAATTTATGGCTCCTGTCTCTTTTATTTTAAGGAAATAGAAAAAACCTTTTAAAGAAGCCTGTACCCGAGGTGTAGGGACACTTGTATCCTGAGTCTTCCAGTGTTAAATCCTGGCCATTTTTCTCTACATTGCAAGCAAACATATTATTGTCTCCATGTTAATTGCCAACTGTAAGCAACTGGCCTAGCTTCTCGGCTCTCTGTCAAGACAAATTCTGTCAGGTTTCATTTATTTGTGTGTTCTGGTACAGCTGGCAGTGAAACTGCTTTGCCTGCCAGCCCTCATGTTAAAATTCCCCCCATCTGAGTCAGACTATCTCACTGATAACATGCTTTGACCAGCTTCTAGGGCACTCCCAAATAATGGGAATGGCTGGAACCAGAAAGAGAGACTATGTTTCAAGTCAGACACTGAGAAATAAAATGACTTCCACTCCTTTGATATTTTGAAAATCAGACACATTGAACTTCTGGTCTTGATTATAGGCGCTCTATTTTCCGTGAAGGCTTGTGACATGGTTGAAGAATCTGACTGCATTCAATGTAGTTATGAAGGAGACTGTTCAAACATGACTGAGTACAAACTTAAGTGAGTGAGACCATTAAATGTCAGCATTGCTAATAAGGCCTTTAAGGATTATTTTCTCAGAAATATTTAGCTCATGTTCCTTCCCACAGGCTGACTATCCCTTTGGGCACCATCAGCCATTCTGGGACTGGGAATCAAAAGTCAGACTGCTCAAAAAGTGGCAGGTCACTCTCCCTTTCTTACACAAGGGAAGAAAAGACAATGTAAAGCCATGTGAAGATTGCTGGATTGCGTAGCTAACCCAAGGAGTGTGGTGGTGGCCAGCTGCAGTCTTAATTCCTTAGAGTAAGGCATGGTCTTACAGGTGGAGCTCTGAAGTCCAGCTGTGTTATAGTCCCCATAACACAATACAAGCTGGGAGATGCGTAAACCTGTGCCCAACTGAAGGTGAATGCTCATTGTAAAATACCTGGGAAAAAAATCCATAATTAAGACTTCTATTTTAAATAGCATAAAATTCATACAGTGCAAAGAAACGGCAGAGCGTGGCGTGCTAAACTGCAAGCCACTGTTTCTGAGGTTTTGTAGAAAAGTCAGTGGTGGTGGCAAATTGAATGGCAGGTTTGGACCCTTCAGGCATGTGGACACAGCTGATTTTTGTGGATCATGTTTTGAGAGGGAAAAGACAGGCATAGTTTGTGAGATTTCAAGCTAATTGTTGAGGGTGTCTCTCTCTGCTTCTCATCCTGACTTATTACCTCCTTCTCCACCTTGTTTCTCCTACCACAGCTCTCCTGGGTGGGAGAGCTGGGGAAGGACTGTACATCCCACAGTGGGGATGCAAGGTAGCGATGTGAGGTAGTATGGGTAGTAGGGTAGTATGAGCCTTTGCTATTGGAAAGCCAGAGTACATATAGACTATCTTGTTCTACACCACTAAGCCATTGCCAGTGCTGCAGACAGAAAAGGCCCAGGAGCATCGCCACTTCTCATCTACATCTTTCTACACAAGGAAGTTAAAACACATCTTCTGCTCCTCCTCAAATAGTTGTGCATATGTATTGGAAGTGAATTCAAAGCTAGCAAGGAAAGACAAAAGTAAGAACATAGCCAGGATAACTTATGACTAATAATTACTGGCTTTTGACCCAGCTTTTATTTATAACAGATTCATGGGAAATCTTCTAGGATTGTTTCAAAACAATGCCAATTAGAAAATTTTAGAATTAAGCCCTGCATAGCTGGACAAGGGAAGAAGATTAGATCATATACCAGGAAGTCTCAAAACTGGGCATTTTCTACAATCCCTTAATTCCTAAGCTTAAAAAAATGTTAATGACATAGTCTGAGTATATTAGTAATGAAGTGAGATTCCTTAAAGGCTTGATGTTAAAGACCCTCTCTGCCCAGCACCTAGCTTCGATTGGAATGTAACATACAGAGTATCTTCTCAAGGTAGATCATAGAATCATAGAATCACAGAATCATAGAATAGTTTGGGTTGGAAGGGACCTTTAAAGGTCATCTAGTCCAAACTCCCTGCCGTGAGCAGGAACATCTTCAACTAGATCAGGTTGCTCAGCACCCCCTCCAACCTGACCTTGAAAGTTTCCAGGGATGGGGCATCTACCACCTCTCTGGGCAACCTGTGCCAGTGCTTCACCACCCTCATTGTAAAAAATTTCTTCCTTATATCTAGTCTGAATCTACCCTCTTTTAGATTAAACCCCCTTGTCCTATTGCTAAAGGCCCTACTAAAAAGTCTGTCCCCATCTTTCTTATACGCCCCCTTTAAGTATTGAAAGGCACAGTATGGCTCCCTAGAGCCTTCTCTTCTCCAGGCTGAACAACCCAACTCTCTCAGCTTTTCCTCTAAGGAGAGGTGTTCCATTCCTCTGATCATTTTTGTGGCCCTCCTCTGGACCAATTCCAACAGGTCCATGTCTTTCCTGTACTGAGGACTCCAGAGCTGGACACAGTACTCCAGGTGGGGTCTCTCAAGAGCAGAGTAGAGGGGGAGAATCACCTCCCTCAACCTGCTGGCCACGCTTCTTGTGATGCTTCTTTTGATTCTTTAGATCTGTCAACAGACTGCAACAAGGTATTAGGTCCAGAATAGCTTTTTTAATATTTTTCCAATATCGAATGAATCAGATGATCTTTTGGGTTTATGCACAAGGGCAGTGATTATGCTGCTTGTGCAATTTGAACAGTGACAGAACAAATGAATCTGCCACCCTCACTTAGAAAAGCTGTTCCAGAAATCACTGCACATTAGAACTGATCAGCATGCCTATCGCCTTCCAGTGAATGCCTTGGTGTGCACTCTTGCTCTACCTAGTGGATTTGGAACCTATTGAAATGCCATTTTCTAAACTTGGAATAACATTATTCTAACCCTGTGTTCATATCATTCTCATTATTATTTTTGGTGATGGTTTTGATGAAGATGATTTTTATTGTTGTGAACAAGAATACCATGTGCTTGTTCTAGCTTTCAATATTTGGAAAAAAGAATGAGCTCCTCAAATGTTGTTTTTCCCTGAAGAAAAATTATTTGGCATATATAAATGACTTTTTTTCCTTCACCAGTTTATGGACAAAAGTTTGTATCTCTGAAAAGGACAACCAGAAGCCAGGTCCAAAGTGTAACTTATGACTCACTTTCTGCCTACCAGTTAACTCTCTGTGATCAGGTATTTCACTGCAACTTAGGTGACTCCTGAGAAAGTGATCTGGGAGGTCTATTCCATCCTCTAACTTCATAAGCCCAGGTGAACTGAAATCTCTGATTTTGGCCTCCTAATTCAGCCTGAAATTTCAAAAGCATGGCCATATGTTATCATCCACTTTTAACATTACAATTTACCTTTTAGAGCACTCACCAGGAAACAGAGGGCATGGGTTCAACACTGTACATCTTTCCTTGGTCTGAGGAGATTCACACTTTCCAAGCAACTGCTGCAATAACAGAGAGGCGCCTTCCACCCCTCCTTTTAAAACTGGACCATTACGCAGGAACATATGCAAAAGTCTGAAATCAAAGGGCAAGAGAAGTCCTGATTCTGCGGCCTAATGCGTGGTTTCCCAAATGTCATTTGTTGGGTACCACTGTTGGAAGCAGCCTTCTGTATTCCCCCCAAGCCTAAATTCAGGACTGTAAACATCATCACCTGAACATTACCACCATTTCCTCCCAATTCCAGCTCTGTTCCCCTTCCTGCAGTCCCACCATTCTGCTTCACAGCCCCATCACTCCTTAAGACCCCCAACCCATAGCTGGAAGTTCCACGTATTCCCCTCTATGCCTTCTCCTTCCCAAATTGGTTCTCCAACCACAATGCCCCAGCCATCTAAGGCACATCCCCATCTCAACCCCATTCCCCTCACCTTCCCCAAATGACTTTTTTCCCATGGCCTTAGCAGAAGCACATGCCCCAGACTAATTAATTTCCTGTAGGCACATGAGAAGAACAGCAGGGGAGGTCTGGGAGCTGGAGACAGCTTCACGCATCAATAAGTTACTGGCCAGCCAGTGACAGGAGCAGCTGTGTGAGGGCTCTTACTCTGATTTGTGAAAGATCTTGGACATAGGCAAAACCAGCAGTTGTTGAGATTGTTTTTGCTTGGCTTGTTGTTATGTGCAACACAGTGTGGGAACATCTAGCCTACTGATTCAGACTTTCATCTGGCAAAGGGCAGTTTTTGTTCCAGTCCTTGATCCTTAGCTCATGTCTGCTTCTTATCCATCAGCTTTGTGTAAAATGCATAAGCAGTCTTAGGTATGAACTCCCTCCAAGCTGCTCCCTCCTGGCTAAGTGCTTAAAGTTGTTCTTCTCTGCACAGAGCTTTGCTGTCCCTGATTTAAGTCCTATGAAAATCCACGAGCTTTATTTGGGTACCCTCAGTACTACATCAGAGCAAATGTCGCTGTGAAGTTTCTGCTTGTACCTAACTACTGCCTTGGAGTTATCATTTGCTGCTCTGTTGTAATGTCAAGCATTCATATGTTAATCCATTCTTGGAGGCTGTTGTGCCTGACTGTACTGTAAGGCTTTATTAAATGACAGCAAAATTAATAGTTTTGTTTCTGCCAATTTGATACAAGATGCTTAACATGAAAAGCAGAATATACATCACTGAAGAGAATTTCTGAGCATTGCTATTTCTCTCCAACTACAATATTTACATGCTTTTTTCTGCATTGCCGTTGATACCAAGACAGCTTCTAATTTTCTATTCTGTAAAACAGAAAAGATTCTTCATGAAGACTGTGTACGTGTACGTGTATGTCTATGTGTATGTGTATATGCTGGTCTTTTTCCATGCTGAATAGATTTGACCATGCCACATACCAGTTGAACTATCATGAACTGCAAATAAATGTAACAGTTTGGGTTTTTAAATCAATCAGTCAGTGCCAGTCAATATCACAGAGAAGAGAATGGGAACAATGATTTCTAGATTAATGCACTTTGCAACTTCTTTAATTCTGATTTTGAGAATGACTCTGAGTTTCACTGTAAAAAAAGGTAGATGGTATTTCACACAGATACTTTTCTGAATCCCCCACTCCATTTCTTCTTTTTCTCCCCACAGAAACCAGTGGACTCTGATTTCCTTGAATGCTGTAAATTAGCTCTGAAGGAATGGACAACTCCAACAAAAACCCCCACACAAGTCTTCTGAGAAGCCAGCAAAGGAACTAGAAAAAACAGCTTGACTTGCAAAATCTCACCTGACCCATGACTGACTCTCTGTTAATGCAACACTAATTTAAGACACCTTTGTACATCAGGTACTGCAACTCCTCAGCATGTTACTGTTTGTACAGTGTTTTTTCTTTAGTCTCCCAGTATATAGTGGAATAGAGAAATCCAATTTACATTCAATTGTTTATGAAAACACTCAAATACTATATATAAAGCTTTAAACAATTTTATTGCAAGACACTGCAGCACAATTCATTTCATATGACAGTCCAAGCCGGGCTTAAATATCCCAACCTGTTAGCAGCCCATTCACACTCCATCCATTCCCCACAGGGCAGCTGCCTGATTCGACCTTACCAATTAGGGTGAAGCGGTTATTTGTGCTGTGGTCATCAGGGTTTCCAACCAGGCACTGAAGCTGTAGCTCTCTTACTGGTATCCTTTCTGCAGGCTCAGCAAGTTTCTGCTGCAGTTATTCAGGTCGGAGATTCCTTTGTAACCATAAGGGCAAATTTCAAAATGAAATGAAGGTGTAAGCTTTGTCCTCACTAGAAGAGACTGCTCCTATGGGCACATCCTCCTAGCACAGATGTAACTCCCTCCAGCAAGGTTTGTCTCCGTAAAGTTTATACAGGTCCCAAAGACAAAATAAACTATGCACGCAAAGGACTTTGCATTGAAAAATCCAGATTCTTTTTTTAACGTGTCAAAATTTGGTCCAAAAAAGCTGGTATTTGCCATTTATACTATGTCAGTCTACAGGCTACTTGAAAGACATACAGTAACATATACAGTGACCAGAGAAAGGTCCAACCTGACAGACTTTCCTCCTTGCCTCTTACATGGATTCTGGTAATGCAGAAATCGCAGGTTGATCTCTGCACGTGTACCTGTGCATAATGCACCACAGCCTCACACTTATTAGCATATTCAGAGCCATCTCCATTTGACTAGAGTGCCAAAATGTGCATAAATAGTCCTATTTGTATGTATTTTTTCCAGATCCAAGAATGATTGTGTTGCTTTGCATTACAAGTTTTGCCATCTACACAAGTGAACAACCTCTTCAAAGCCAGTTCAAAGGAGAAAACTACTACACCAGATACATCTGTAGCATCCCTGGTTTGCCAGGCCCTGCAGGGCCCCCCGGAGCTGGCGGATCCCCGGGGCCACACGGACGCATTGGTCTTCCAGGAAGAGATGGTAGAGATGGCAGGAAGGGAGAAAAAGGTGAAAAAGGGAGCGCAGGTATTGAATATTTGTGTCATCTAACACAGTAGTACAACAAAGTAAGACCTTTCATCATCACTGTTATACATATATATATATAACTGTGTATAATATATATATACACACACACAATGAATGTGTGTATGTGCCTATGTGGGTTTAAGTGTGATGCATGTATATATAGTGAGAGAAAGAAAATAGGCAGATATATTTTAGATATGTCTAATACGCATATACTGAAATCTGTATAAATAAATGTAAATGCATAGCCTTCCTGCGCATAGATGCTAAGAAAAAGTTTGGGAAAAATGAAGCATGTGTGATGTCAAATAAATAGTCTCATTTGTGCCATTAGCCAGGAATAAAAGATTAGCAGGTATTTAGGTACACACTAAAAATGCCCAAATAGTAAGAGATATTTAATGCACAAGTATCATTACATAGGTAGCCACGCTGCTGTGCTTCCCATCAGCAGTGCCCAAAGTTCAGTCAGCAATGGACTGGTTATGCATAAAATTCTTCAATGTGTAATCAAGACATATGAAGAAAAGCAGGAATATAGAAACAAAGGGCCCCCGGGCTGTGGAGCCCGGTCCTCTGTTCTAACCTGCCATTCCTTTTGCAAACTTACTAGAGGATTTTGAAAGTATTTTTGGAGTATTTTGAAATTCTGACCATGTTCTTCTTGTTTGTTCAGGCACACACAGTAGCCCACACAATCATTTACTGAGATGATATGTGCAATGATTAACTAACTTAAAATGTTTTTGAAGGTTTAAGAGGAAAGACTGGGCCATTAGGACCAGCTGGAGAGAAAGGAGACCAAGGTCAGTGTGGTAAAAAAGGACCTGGAGGATTGACTGGTGCCAAAGGTGAAGTAGGTCCAGCTGGACCACCTGGACCTAAGGGAGATAAAGGAGACCGAGGAGAGCCAGGGGCACCAGGGGTCTGTAAGTGTGGAAAGATAGTGCTGAAATCTGCGTTTTCTGTTGGCATCACCACCAGCTACCCAGAGGAAAGACTGCCAATTGTATTCAATAAAGTCCTCTTCAATGAGGGGGAGCATTACAACCCTTCCACAGGGAAGTTTATTTGTGCCATCCCAGGGATTTATTATTTTTCTTATGATATCACCTTAGCAAACAAGCATCTTGCGATTGGGCTGGTTCACAATGGGAAGTACCGGATAAAGACGTTTGATGCAAACACAGGCAACCATGATGTAGCTTCTGGATCCACAGTAATCTACCTTCAGCCAGAAGACGAAGTATGGCTTGAGATCTTCTACACTGACCAAAATGGTCTCTTTTCTGATCCAACGTGGGCAGACAGTTTGTTTTCTGGATTTCTCTTATACGTTGATACAGATTACCTTGACGCTTTATCGGATGCAGATGAGCCCTGAAGCAGATGATGTCAAATGACATTCAAACTGGACTCCCCAGCACAGGATGTTATCTAGCTGTGTGGGGGACACAAAGTTGAAAAAGAATAATCTGGGAGTTTATTTTTGCTTTGATAGGAACCAAATCTGAGCTCATAAGGATCTTTCTAGAAGCTGGATTTTTTACCGAACAGCAGGGATATCAAAAGGAACTGTAATTAACAAAAGACTGCGTCACTCCAGAACTGACTCCTCCTGAAAGTTATGTTTATAAATCTATTTAAACAAATTTAAGATACTGTACATTGGATTTTATATTAAATATATTAAGTTGCAATGTAGAATGGATATTTTGTATATGACATTAAAGTAAACTTGAACAACTGACAGCAATATCATCTTTGGTCATTTTAAGACAGGAAATACATTAAAAAGAGAAAACATTGATTTTAAACAAGAAGAGGAATAAAATAGGGATGTATGCTTCAGGATGCAGCTGAACAGGTCACAAGGACAGTCCCTCTGATATTTACACCAACAAATTATATTAATAATTAACTAACCTCCTAATAAATACATGTAGATTTGTACTAGCTGAGGACTGCCCAATGACAGTCATAAAAGAACAGAACAAAGGTATTAAACATATAAAATAATTAAAAACTGGGAGATTTGAAAACTTGGAGATAGACAGTCAGTATTCAACGTGGGTATTTTCAGTGTAATTCCAAGTGGGTATGCTATTCTTTCAATGCTATTCAGTATCTTAATGAGAAATGTGGAAGAAAATTTAAACTTTTTGCAGAAGAAAATTATGGATGCCAAAAACCTCATAGAACAGTAACCAGTAATGAGAATAAATTATATGGAACAAACCGAGTCACATCATTAAAGCAGACTTACTTATATTCCAATATGGCCAAATGCAATGAAATAAATGTAGGTCACACACAAGATAAAAAACCGCATTCAGAAAATCAGTGAACTTGGAAAAGGTACATGGGACCTCATGGATAATCAGTTAAATATGAGTCATCAGAGTAGGCTGTTGCTACAGCCCTTTGGATGTATGATAAATGGACTTAGAAGTAAGAGTAAGGAGTAGTTACTTACAAAGCTGCTACTTCTGTCAGTGTTTCAAAAACTTACTGGAAAATTAAAAAAAAAAGGTTGCAATTCTACCCATGCAGATTACACAAGAGATATAACAAGGTCAATTTATTTTTCTTGTCAATGAGCTTAAGAGGTGATTTGATCATAGTCTGCAGGTACCCATCTGGAGGTAAAATTTCTGGTAGTAGCTGGCACTTTCTTCTATCAGATAGCAGCACAGCAGGATCCACCTGTGAGAAACTGTATCAATTCCCACCAGAAATGAGGAACCCATCCTATGAAGAAAGGCTGAGAGAGTTGGGGTTGTTCAGCCTCGAGAAGAGAAGGCTTCGGGGAGACCTTATTGCAGCCTATCAGTACTTAAAGGGGGCTCATAAAAAAGATGGCGGCAAACTTTTTAGCAGGGCCTGTTGCAACAGGACAAGAGGGAATGGTTTTAAACTAAAAGAGGGTAGATTTAGACCAGATATAAGGAAGACATTTTTTATGCTGAGGGTGGTGACACACCGGCACAGGTTGCCCAGAGAGGTGGTGGATGCCCCATCCCTGGAAACAATCAAGGTCAGGTTGGACGGGGCTCTGAGCAAGCTGATCTAGTTGAAGATGTCCCTGCCCACGGCAGGGGGGTTGGACTAGATGACCTTTAGAGGTCCCTTCCAACCCAAATTATTCTATGATTCTATGATTCTATCTTACCAGTGGCAGTAATCAATCATTGTAAGAATACCAAGGAACATCATGAGTTCTCCAGCATCCAACATCTTTAAGTCAAGACTGGCAATCTTTAATTGGGTGTTCTTACTTTCCAAGAATTTACAATCTTATTTTATTCATCCCAGGTTTACAGGAACCCACTATCTTTATCAGTTATTCAGATGGTTTCAAATGCTAGTGGTTTGTGTTGCACAACTCCTGCTCCCACTTTATTTATGACCAAGGTGGAGGGAAATTTCTGTTTTTTTTCTGTGTAGTTGACTTAATTAAGAAAATTACAACCTCATAAAATTACACAAAAATACCGCTGAGATTGCAAAGTGAGGAAATGTTAGCACTACAGCTATGTATGGAACATTAATCTATGCACCCTGTATCTGTGCCCTCATTTCCCCATGCATTAACATGCGTGCCTTTGAGTACATGATTGCTGCTTTATGCAGTGAACAGGTGCAAAGTCCTGTCCACAAATCAAAGTGGCAATGCCTGTACAACCCTTATTTTATTTGACAGTGAGAGATGTGTGGTAGAAGACAAAAGTGGATTATTTTTCTAACTAGACATCTAATTTATCAGTGTTATACAAGGGCTGCTTCCTGTGAAAAATATGGAAGAGAACACTTACAGATTCAGTTTATCACTGTGCTGTACAATCATTTATACATCTGCAAATTAAGCGCAATATGAGTGCAAAATGCAGCCCAGTCATCATTTACAACAATGATCGATGCTAACGCTTCACAGCCATCAGTGCCTATACAAGGCACAAAGACTACTGGCATTGCTCAGTGCTGTCTGCACTGAAATTCCACAGGACAGAACAGATAATCGTATCAGGCCCAAGACTTCCAGGAAGCATAATTCAACAGATGCAGATTTGGACCTATAATACGTATTATGCAGCAAAAGCAACTAGTAGAAGTATTTAATTACCCGTTTATGTAAAAAAAAAAAATTGCAATAGGTTTATGACATCTGAATCAATAGAATGTTTATGTTAGGAGTAATAAGTCAATTTTTATTAGAATGAGAAAATCTCCTATAAAGCCAAACTTAAGAAAAGAGTATGACCGATTTTCTTCAGACTCTACAGAAACATATTTGGTAGTTATAACAAATCTGGAAATTTTCAGACTAAACTTATTTTTCACAATTGAATAGAGAAAAAATAGGGCTTTATAGTGAAATGTTCCTGGCTGCAATCCTAACTAAAAGCAAAGAACTTCCATGTAATAATCTTGTAAAAATGAATTAAATACAAGAGAGTTATTTTAACCACACCTACATTGACAAAGACATCATGGGAATAAGTAAACCAAGAGTGACTGCTTCCCTTTACTTAATAATTTTAGATTTATGTTTGTACAATCATAGAAAAGTCATTTTAGCTTCCCTAAGTCTTCCCATTTGGATTCTTTAGTTATTTGAACAGTTTATATTTTGGCAAGAACTGTTAAAAATAAGTAATTCTGTTGAATTATTCCTATAGGTTTTGGCAAGAAGAATCTTTTTACTACATGTATGGACAACATATGTATACAAGTAGCATGTGTCCCTGCCCTCATTCAGGATCTCAAGACATTATCCTAAAGTAAATCATTGCTATTGCTTTTTTTTTACTCGAAAATAGATCAACTTCGATGACGTGATATTTCATCAGGGGTATTCCTCTGTCTAAATTTGAATTTATATGGAAAATATCTTGGGCTGAAGTCTTCCCACTATTTACACCAGTAGGTGGGAAGGTCTGGTTTGGTTTCAAGATGACGTAGGATAACAAAGAGCAAAATCTCTTTGGGATTAAATTTAAAATTAATCAGAGATTTCTACACAATATATATGTCATTTTACACATGCCATAATGCCATATAAAATTAGGCATTCAGACCAAGTTAATCATCTAGACTTTGCCTACAGTCAGCAGAGAGAAATTAGTATCACCAGGAGAAATTCCCAGGAGGAAAAGCGTCTTTGCTGCGGCACCAACTCTTGGGCTTCCTGATCGAGGCTGCAAGAAGGTGGTTGTATCAGGTGGTCTCATACAAACCTGAGACCACCAGGAAACCTTCAAACAATATTAAGATTAGTGTTCCTGAGATTCATAAGTAAAAAAAAATATATATTTACTTGGGATATGTGTATGTAAACATACATAAGTAAAAATAAAGTTATTTGAAACAAAATAGCTCCCCACAACCTTTTACTCTCTCAGGCTTTCTTTATACCTGGTAGAGTGACATCAAGGAAGAAGTCAGTCACATGTTCCATTGCTGAACATTCTTAACATAGATAACTAATTAAACATTAAACTCCATCTTCAAATTGATATGTTACTTTGAATAAATACCTTCACTTTCTTCACTACTGGTATTCATGTCCATATGGTTTCGGCTGTACAATTTTTTCAGGAGCAATAGGTTCTAAAGAATTTTTTACAATGCTCAGACAATATAGAGGAAATAGCTACTAATGGATATCACTACTGAGAACATTACCTACATTCTTCAAATCTTTTTAAATCTACCTAACGCCATTAATGTACTTTTGGGATAGGCAAAAATATATAAAACTGGCAAGCAGCTTATTTTGTTCCCTACCAAGTATGTTTCATTAGTTGGTGCAGTTCGTATAATACTTTATTTACCTTCCACAGGTCACCCACTAGTTCAGTTTGTATTCATTCACTAAGACATTTACTGAATAATTTACTTTTTTAATTGGTTTAATTTATTCACTGGCAGGTAAGTCATACTCAGGATACTATACTGATGCTGTATTAGGCAATTTGGTCAGTAGGAACTTCAGTTTTATGTGGGAATGTGGCTTACTTCACATATGTATTTCAGTAGGTGATGAACCCCATCCAAGAAATAATACATGAGAGTAAACAGGAGAAAAATAGAGTTGAGAAAGCAATATACCACAATCTTTCTCAATGAGTAATACATTGCTTTCAAGAAGCAATTTATTCCTTTCAGTATAAACCGTTTAGACTTCAGCTCAGAGAGCATTTAGAGGTTATATTCACTTTCCCGTAACTCCTTAAGTCAAACCGAGGTTATGTCAGTATTTCTAAATTTCAGAGGCATGATTCTTCCTCACATCGGCATGAAGAAATTTCCAAGTACTCTCATGAAATTCTCAGTCTCTGGTACCTGGTTTTGTCCTAGCTACATACATCAGATCAATTCATGAAAGTTACTACCTAAAGCAGAAGAAAAAATAATTAGACATATTATACACATATCTTTTAATAGTAAATATATACAAAGAAAAAGGTGTCTTGGATTATTTGGCATTTGGCTTATATCCCTCAATTCTGAGTATAATTATTTTGGTACGATCCAGCAGTTACCTGGATTACTCATCCAGTTACCTGCTGGATGAGGTGTAAGGAGATTTTTCCTCTATGCAGATTGTTCCCGCAGCAGCAAGTATTAGTATAAAATTTATCTTACCTGATTTTAATCTCTAAAAGCTCAGATCATTGCCTAGGCTAAATTAGTTGCTAGCTCTCCTGTCATCAGTGCAAAGAAATAGGTGGGGTAAATTTCTGTTTGGATGACACCTACTTTAGGAAAGGAGGAATCAGGAGGTACCTGTCTCTTCACATTACCTGTATCTATGTGACTAACTTAGGTTAGCCTTTAACTCTGAGATGGCAAAAGTTAAATAAGATGTCTGCTCTTAGAGAACAATCTGCTAAGTGGAAAAATTGGCATAATTTAATGTGGCAATTTATATGTCGCACAATTAGAGAGAAGATGTGGATTGATGAGAATACAGAAGTACCCTTATAATGATGGAAGTGACCTCTTGTCAGACCTTTCGTAAAGTATTGCTCAAGTTCCTCCTGGGACAACTTCAACGGCAGTAACTTGGCTGTCCTCCAGAAAATTTTACAGTATATTAAGGTGGGCTAGATAATCCTCTCATGCCTCCAAATTCAACACACTTAAGTATATATAAAATATTGACGTTTTTAAGAATATTTAATTTTAGGTGTAAAAAACCTAAATGTATCCTGGAGTGTTTCTACTTATACCAAAAAAATTATAATTTTGTTTCTTTTCAACTTTAAAGCACCTCTCAAAATCCTAAATACAATACAAAACATAATGCAGTATTTGTAAAATCATCTCTGTGAAAGAATAGCCTTGTTTATGTCATGTTAACAAAGGGACAAAAAATACTGAATTCTTGAAAAACATAAATGAACAATGATTCACAGCAGGCTCTAAAGTGAACTCTTAGCAAGAAGCAGATGGCATTTCTAGAAATGAGTGAATTGTATGAAGGAAATGTACCAGCAGTCCCTTTATCACTCTCTACTTTCAACAAAGTGTTATCCCTAGGCTTGGAAGACAGTGGAAAGGATCTAAAATTTTTGAGTTTAAGAACAATCTCTTTAACCATCTGAAAACGCTGACACGGATGTCCCTTCTACGCACCACCTGCGTTCACCCACTCTCTGTCAGATGTTCTGGTATGTGAACTTGGATTTCTTCTCCACCTGTGACAAATTTCAGGAAATTTTATTTGTGATTTCTGTCATGTTGGAGTAAGGTGTAATCAGTTTAAAATCATCAAGATGAGCAGAGTTTGTTCTCCCTTGTTTGTAACCTCCATGAAACCAAGATCACTGTAGAGTTGCACATAGTATTTGATATTCCTGTTCTCAGAGCACAGCAACACGTATTCTTATTTTGTAAATGTTGTACACAGCTTGTAAGACTTGGAGTTTCGCTTCTGTTTTCATTTGGTTTTACAAGTTTTGGCTTGTAAAAAGGCAAGGCAGATAAAAAGAGGTATATATGGCAATACAAACCTTACAGTATTCATTTTAAAACCGTTTTACCACTGAACTTGGGGTCTGTGAGCCCTTAGCCTGCCCGCTCCTGGGGCAGCCTACACTGTGTGTCACTACAAGCTGCTGTCTACCTTGCCTGTGCCAAAGGCCATCCTTGACCATCACTGACAAAATAGCTGTTTAAGTGTGACAGTGTCACATCTAACAGAGTAGAGCTGCTCACATCATCTTATTTGGAGCACTAAATCTGCTGTCCAGTGTAATCAATGACATTGGGCTTGCCTTTGCTTTTATAATGCCAACTTGAGATAAATTATTTGTTTCACACCCCAGGAGACAACTGGGGTGGTTTGAACTCTGTGTCTCCTGTGAGTAGAGTCATTGTACTGACGTGTTTTTAAGCAGCTTTCCATCCTGTTAAGCAAAGGTCCCCCACCGCTCCTTTAGGGTATTATAGTAAAGTTCCTTACACAATGTTGTTCATATTTGTCCATTGTTTAAACTGTTTGTACAACTGTTTCTGAGATGGGAATAAATTGTTGGGACAGAGACTTATTAGCAAAACACGATGTTGAACCTGAGTCTTTGCCAAAACTTTGGATGAAGGTTCATCCACTGGATCATTGTGGCTCACGGCTCAGACAGGTGTACTCTGCGCTGGGTAAAAAACTGGCTGGACGGCCGGGCCCAGAGAGTTGTGGTGAATGGAGTTCAATCCAGTTGGCAGCCGGTCACGAGCGGTGTTCCCCAGGGCTCAGTTTTGGGGGCGGTCTTGTTCAATATCTTTATCAATGATCTGGATGAGGGGATCGAGTGCACCCTCAGTAAGTTTGCAGACGACACCAAGTTGGGCGGGAGTGTTGATCTGCTCGAGGGTAGGAAGGCTCTGCAGAGGGACCTGGACAGGCTGGATCGATGGGCCGAGGCCAACTGTATGAGATTCAACAAGGCCAAGTGCCGGGTCCTGCACTTCGGCCACAACAACCCCATGCAGCGCTACAGGCTTGGGGAAGAGTGGCTGGAAAGCTGCCTGGCCGAAAAGGACCTGGGGGTGTTGGTCAACAGCCGGCTGAACATGAGCCGGCAGTGTGCCCAGGTGGCCAAGAAGGCCAATGGCATCCTGGCCTGGATCAGAAATAGTGTGGCCAGCAGGAGCAGGGAAGTGATCGTGCCCCTGTACTCAGCAGTGGTGCAGCCGCACCTCGAATACTGTGTTCAGTTTTGGGCCCCTCACTACAAGAAGGACGTTGAGATGTTGGAACGTGTCCAGAGAAGGGCAACGAGGCTGGTGAGGGGTCTGGAGAACAAGCCTTATGAGGAGCGGCTGAGGGAACTGGGGTTGTTTAGCCTGGAGAAAAGGAGGCTGAGGGGAGACCTCATCGCTCTCTACAACTACCTGAAAGGAGGTTGTAGCAAGGTGGGTGTTGGTCTCTTCTCCCAAGTAACTAGCGATAGGAGAAGAGGAAATGGCCTCAAGTTGTGCCAGGGGAGGTTTAGATTGGACGTGAGGAAAAAATGTCTTTACTGAAAGCGTACTTAAACATTGGAAGAGGCTGCCCAGGGAAGTGGTTGAGTCACCATCCCTGGAAGTATTTAAAAGACATGTAGATGAGGCGCTTAGGGACATGGTTTAGTGGGCACAGTGGTGTTGGGTTGATGGTTGGACTCAATGATCTTAGAGGTCTTTTCCAACCTTAATGATTCTATGATTTCCACAGTCCCACATACGGTGAGACTTAGCAGATAACAGAGATTGTGTACCATGTATGTTACCCTGAGAAACCTGTCTTCCGATTATATTTCTTTCCCATTCTTGAAAGCTGTTGTCATGGCAGGTGTCTTCTAGCTGTGATAGTTCCTCTTTTAGCAATTAAAAATGCATACTCCTGATCTTTTTATCTACTATGACTGTTTTTTTATCTTCTACGACTGTTTACTTCTTCCCATGATCTCCTTCTTACAACAGTATTCAGATATGGGAAACAATTTAGCCATCTCTTTTCATGTGATTCCAGCTACTAAAACTTTGCAGTAACAGACCTTCAGATGTTATAGGGACTGTTTATATAAAGACAGTTATAAATAGGTCTAATAACAACTCCATTTGGTATCAGCAATATTGTTTATTCTAGTCATACTAAAGATATTAATACACATGCTAACATAAGAAATTACTTTGATAACAATTCAGTGCAGCAGAAAAGACCCCTCTCCAGAGTTGATAGGAAAACTATAAACCGCTTTGTACCTATAAAAATTAGGAATTGTATGTAAGACAACCCACATTTCTACAAACTGTCTGATAGTGCTGACATTTCTGCCATTCCTAGTATCTGCATAAGCTGGTTGTGAGCATTTAACAAGCAGATAACCCATCCCTCCGCTGCTTCTCTAACCAGGGCTTAAGGATTGTATTTCCCTTTAAGCAGTCTCTAGAACAATCTTAATGAAGCCTTCATATCCTTCTTTTTTCTGCTACGGAAGTATTAAAGTATATTGATAACTTCATAAAATTATGATTTGTCTTACTTCTTGCTTTGGTTTCACAATCCCCCTTCTCCCGACTAAAAACATTTACTCATACATTTTTTAACCCTGGTTGTGGCAAAAAGCCTGTCTTTTCAAACTACAGCTGCTGAGAGATTATACTTTTTTTTACTCTGCTATGTTTCCCATTACTTTTCCCAAAAATTACATGCTAAGAAGTTTGCTGAGGCTTATGCTGATTTGTAAAGGTCATCTGTAAAGAATAATGTATCGTTGTCCCCTTGATACAGCTTCCGAGTACTTTAATGCATTGGAAAACAGAGACAGCACTTGGAAAACAACTGGCTACTAACCATCCACTTTTAGGATTTATCCCTACATGACTGCTGTCAAGGATTTTTTTCACAGTGAAATTAATCTTAAAAAAAAAATGTACTTGCTGGAATGTTGGCATATAGTCTGAATTAGAGGTTTAACATCTCCCTGTAGTCAACAGAGTGAGACAGGCTCTTCCGCAAACGACTGATACTCAGGAATCATGCTCTGAATCATACACGTCCCAAGAAGAGCCTGTGCCTCTCCTCTAGTTATAGAGGAAGTACACAGAAATTAAGTCAGATAACTTAGCAAAGTTAGGTACTTAAAGTTAGGAAGAGTGACTGTCTTTATTGTATTTCAGTCTGAAATAACCATTCTTGATCCTGCAAAAATATACAACTGATGCTCTTTTCCAAGTCATTGCAGTAACAGAAATGCGTTGCTGTCTGCAGGAGCTGCACTCACTCTATCCGCCCCATACTTTATTCATTACCTTCCCTTTTACTGTAAAATAAATTGTTTACAAAAAAGAAGTCTTCCGGAACTGTTTTAGTGCCTTAAGGAGGAGAATCTGACTCTTTCTTTTTAAAAAGCAAAGCTGAGGCTTTGTTGCTAGGGGGAGCGTTGTGCTTGGCTCTTGTCTGTACTCCAACGGCTGCTGTAGAAGAAAACCCAGGTAGGAAACAAACATTTTCCTTTAGATCTGTTTCAATATCACTGCATTCTGAGTGTTTTCATGAATGAGACAGATTTAAGAATCCAAAATCCTCAAAATTATTTTCTAGGTATTTTTGATGTAAGTATTTTTTTAAAGAGGAGTGAGAGACACTTCACTGTGTTTCTGTTGTCAGTTTTAAGTGCTCTAGAAACAGTCTCTGAGCTAATGGAGATCTTTATAGTTCTTGCATCCAGTTGTTTATTACATTTTGAAGTGCCTGCTGTAGTACTTGTCTTCAAGAAATGCTACAAAATTGTTAAAGAAAGTGACGATAAGGCCCGTCTGCCATGTTGCTAGCGTTCTCCATTTACATGTGCCTTTAGGAAAGACTGTTTAGGTTTGATACATAAAGCTTGATACGAAAAAGAGGTTTATGTGCCAAGTAATAAAAATGCTGCCGATCCTTGTAGTGCTATATTTTTTGTGCCATGAAGAGGGTATTTGATGAACTTTGCCTGCAGCAAGGAAATGTTGCCATTTTTGGGTACATCACCCTTAGCCCTGGTATGAGATACTGAGGGAATTGGTACTGAGGTCAATGCGCAGATGGTTTGGGAGATAGTCACATTTGTCTAAGAAAACCACTTGTTTAGGGCGAGTTCAGCTCCTTGTGCTAGTTGAGACTTATTTAGAAACCTGAAAGTCCTTGGCACTAGTAGCTGGTAAGGGCTAAGCCTCAGACAGGAGATAACCACATCGTTCCTCCTCTGCTGCTTCTGCTTTGTTATTAGGCACCTCCTAAGAGATAAAGAGGTATATGAAGATCACTCTTCATATTCTAGCCTGGGCTGGAAGCACTTTTTGAGGCAAGTATGCACTAGCCTGTACATACCCAGTACAAAAAAGTGATGGGTAAACAAAGGATAACCTGAGTAGTTCTCAGTTAGCCCTCTTGCTAGAGGGCATTTAGCCGGGTACAGACGAAGGCCCCACGTTTTATTCCTGTGAGTTGTTTCACAGGGATTTTGAAATCCAGAATAAATTATGCTCTTGTGAGCGACTTCATCTGTTAGCTCTGTACCTCAGCGCTCCAGTTTTGCACTGGTGCAGCTATGCTAGCGCAAGCCTTGTGCCGGGAACAAGTACAGCTGAGGTCGCTTTCCTGTCGATTAAAGGTAAAGCAGGACAGGAACCCACAGTAATAGCAGCAATGAATTGAGTTGTACAGATATAAACTTAAAAATTTCCTAAATGCTTGCAATCAAATACAGCAACTTTCTAGTGTAAACAAAGCTGAAGTGATTTGGTGGGTTCCAGGTTTGGTAAAATTGAAACCCCAACGAAGCCCAATGCTGGAAGTGGAAAAAAAAAGGGATTGAATATGTCTCTGTGATCTGAATCTTGCAGCTGACTTTATGGACTGTAGGTGGGCTGTTTATTAAAATAAAATTTAAGAAGAGTGTTCATACAGTGCCTACAGGCCCACATTATTCACTGTTATGTGGAATAATTAAATAAATGGATACATATATTTTTGAATCATTCCATTCTGAAAAAAATACAGGTTTTTTAAGTACTAAGGCTGTATGTTAAATGGTATGTCATTTGAGTGTTCAGGGTGCAAAGGTTACATAGAATGTATCTCACGATCATTATGCATGTCTTAAAGCATATCTCTCATGAGTAATTCCTGCGTTGCTTGTGACAGCCAGGTGTCAGCAACCGACCAGATGAACCGCAGTGAAGAATCCCAGATGATAATCATGGAGGTTAGTGTCCAGCTGGTTGAGACAAAAATGGTGTATGACTGTTTTTCACCAAGAGTAACAGGAATCTTTTATATATGTCACAGAGAAAAGTGAAATGAGCAAGTCAAGAGTGTCTTGCAAGCTCTTGTTAACCCTAGATCAGTCAGTACCATTCTAGTTAATGCAGGTTTGCATATTTATTTCTGTGCAAATACATTGCAACCATAGATACCATATGCTGTGAAATAGGCACCTTTAAAGTGTATTTTTTTATTCTATTTCATATTGATCCAGCACTTAGTTGATTGAATTATCTTCAGTTTATTGGTTAAATATATTCAGTCTTGAGCAAGTTACGAAAACAGGAAGTTACGTTTTTTCATCTGTAGAAATGCTTTTGAAGTGATCATGTTTACACTGTGCCTGGTGCTGTCAATAAAATATCAGAAGGGGGAAAAAAAACCCACAAAGAAACTTCATGCCATGAGGAAACTGTAACGATAAGGCAAGATGCTTTAGAGCTGTCAGTATGCTTTAATCTTGCTACCAAATAGCAGCGTGCTGACTTCAGTCACTGTCAGGACTGTAGCCTGCCAATGGCATCAGTGGAACATATATATATCTGGAAAATTGCTTAAATAGGGTATTTTGGTAGACCAGAGATTATTTCCGTGGGTCTGAGGACAGGGCCAGCCTCTACCCCACAGCGCAGCTTGCTCTCTGTGAAAGGAGGACCTCCTGGACGAGGACCCTGCTCAGGTGGCAAGGCTGAGACGGACCTTGACAACTCGCAGGCACAGGAGAAAGAAAACGGTGAGCACCCTCAGTTCCGCGTCCCATTTCCCAGCCCATGCCCAG
>NW_008824806.1:5121392-5197265 GCF_000699105.1 Pygoscelis adeliae | reverse complement strand
TGCCCGGCGCCCCGTGGGCTGCCCGGCGCGCCGGTGGTGTCCCAGAGCCAAAGGGGCGGCGTTGCCCTAGCTGTAGTGGTGTCGCTTGGGTTAAGTGTTCCCACTTCGAGATTGCCTTCGGCTCACAGACAGAAACATTGCTGCGGGATCCACGTGCAAGGGGAGGAGCGCGGTGCGCGCTCATTAGCCTTGCTCTTGGAGAGGATCCCTCAGCTCGCTTTTCATTCGCAGTGTTTGGGCTGGGCCGGAGGGGTGTCTGTCTGTGTGTGTCTGTGTGTGTCTGTGTGTGTCTGTGTGTGTCTGTGTGTGTCTGTGTGTGTCTGTGATGTGCCGAGTCAGCTCGGAGCATTATGCACGCAGTCGGAGCGCTGCACGCAAAAGACGTGTTCCTACGGTATTGAAACATGAGTAGATGATGAAATGTTGCATAAAATACACGGCGGTTTTCGAAGGTGTTAGCGTAGACGTGCAGTATTTACATATTTGAATGTGAACCTCATATTTTGTGCTTGAAGTGTTATTCGTGCTTATGATGGCGTATGGATTTATTGATGGGCTGTTTTAACTGTCACGTGAAATACTCTATTTACTCACGAAGGAGAGTGCAGGAGGGTGATGTAGCGGGAAGCTGTTAGAAGGGAACGTCTAATTGCAGGCTTGGAAAGAATGGAGGTTGCTGGTACTTGAAAAGCAATCTTCAACTTCTTCGGCAGAATCTCTGCAATGTTCCCATTAAATACTTTGGACAATGTTAATGTTGTGAATCTTACTGCATGGTTTTATGGGCTTACCTAAATAGGATGCATAAAAGAACTAATTAAGAATAGAGTATTAAGAAGTCAATAAACCCAAAATCCAGTGAAGTATAAACATGCTTAGTTTTTCATCAATACCAAGGTTTATAAAAACAAAATGTATATATGGTCCTTAAACTCATTGTAGCAAGATATGGTATTTGTTACAGACAACTACAATTTAGGGATGGTTTCCAGCTCTTTCAAGGTCTGTGTATTTATCTTTTGAATGTTTTTTGAGTCTCACTGTGCCAACTTGTGCTAGCAAGTGGTATGCTGTTGACAGATGGAGTCCAAACAGTTTTCAGAATTGATTGCATGGGGAAATCGAGAGACACCCTCTAGTGATGGTTGTTTACTTTTACAGAAGCTCATTTTCCAAGAACAAACAGAACAGCACAGCAGTTCTCTGAGAAGAAAAGTAGTTATTAGTTTCCTTATGTTATAAATGTTTTGCTTTTTTAAGAATTTTGCTCTGTTACTTGTTCTTGTTGCTGCTTCTGAAATCCCTGTTATTCTGCTAATTTTGTATGACTGAGTGAAAAGTACTGCATTGGTATTCTGAATAGACTGTATCAGTGGTTTACTTAATTGCAGTATAATTTATCCATCGGATTTTTTTTTTTTAAATTGGATTTTAAATTTTGAGGAAGAGTGCAGCTTGATTATATGACACTTCCAATGTAAAATATGGTGTAAAATTTTTTGATGCAGGCCTGTAATGGTGATCCTGTGAAGTAATGCTCTCATGGACATCAGTCTTATTTCACTTCAAAAATATATTTTAAAGTTAAGCACAGATTAGTTGGCTGTAGAGCCCATTCACATAAGCAGAACAAAAGCATATCTATAGAGAAAGTAACAAAAATATTTTTATGTGACCCTTTTTTCAAGGGACCACAGGATCCCAGAATAATTGATGCATTGAATTAATTTTACTGCAACTATTAAAAGCCTTAAAATGTTTTTCATTATGTATAGAAAGGATAATTCCCCTGTTGTCGCAAGGAACCGATTCATTCATAAAGAATTCTGCATACAGAGCATCAGTTCTGATGCTTTAAGAGGTGCTTATTTAATCTGCAAGAGGTGCAGATTGTTTCTGCGCTAATTTTGCATGTTTACGCTGTTCACTTTAACCTGGCTTGTCTGGAAATGTTTGCAAGCAATAGTCAAGTACTTCAGAAGATCAAAAGCAGGTTCTAATCTATTGCTTTCTAGTTTTCATTTAGCAGAATGGAATTGAAGCATTTGCTCCAATGAAATGGAATACGTTTTTACATGCTAACTGAACACAATACAATCTAGAAAAAAGTCACAGAATGTAGATCAAAAGGTGACTTAGACCAACTTCTTCTCCCCTTAAGTAATTTCAACTCTATTTAAAGTCTTGATACCTGGTTTTGGTGGGGTTTTTTTGGTTGGTTGGGTTGTTTTGGGTTTTTGTTGTTGTTGGGTTTTTGTTTTGTTTTAACTTAAAAGCTTGCACCAGTGAAGATTCCATAACTATTTAAGGGATTCAATTCCAATGCTAGAATACCCCAAAAGTTAAAAAGCTTTTCCAGTGTGTAACCACCTTCCTTATTGCAATTAAAGTCCATCATTTCCATCTCCAGCAGACACAGAGAGCCTTTCTGTGTGCAACAACCTTTTGTGGGCTTGAAGTTGTAAAAGATGTTGAAGTTTTTTCTCCATTCCAAAACCTCTTCAGTCAGTCTTTGAGCAAATGTGACTTCTGACAGTTCTTGCCTGCGTGTTTTATACACAGATAGACATTTTTCTATCATTCAAACCATTAAGAAATGTTTTAAAGGCATTAGATTGAGGCAGACCCTGAAAATACCTACTCAGTATGAGGTTTGAATTTATTAACTGTTACTTGCTTATCTTTTTAAATGTGGTTTTCCAGTGACTTGCATGTGTCCCCCCACCCCCTTGTCATTTAATCAAAATTTTCCTACTGAGAGATGCTTTCTATAAGGCAGGCTCAAAAGCTGAGATGTATGCTTTTTCCATTATTCATGAGAATGGGTAGGATGTATGTTAAAGAACATTAAATTGGCTTGATAGGTCTTGATACTGGCTAATCTGGGCCTTCTGTTGCTTATTATTTTACTGTCTCTTAAATATTTACAAATAGGCTGAGTCTTTTTTGTAGAGTTGAAGTTGGCTTGTGTATGCTTTGCAGCTCGCTCTTTCCCATTTCTTAAAAAAGGCACTTGCCCAGGATTTTGGAACTTGCCTCTTCTCCACCACATCTCAGAATCACTGATGGTTCTGATTTTGCTGCAGCCAGTTCATTATTGGATACCCTGCAGTGATGGTCTTTAATTAGCTCAGTCTGATGAATATTTATCTAGATCTTGTTCTCTGTTTTGTCATTAATTCTTACCCTGTTCTTACTCATACTGCATTCCTTGTTAGAAAAGACAAAGCGCAAACAGGCTTTTCTGTGTGTCATCTCTTGGTATCTCTGCTGAGTACTTGCGTATTTCTGTCTATAGTATTACTCTTGGTAAGGAAGTGGTTATGGGATGCTTGCTTTTCTCTTGTGTGTCTCATGCTAGTGATATTCACTTTATGCCTTGTTTTTTCTTTTGAAAGTTTCCGAATACAATGAATGCTTCTTTTTACAAATACAGGGAGTAAATTGTGTAATTTTAAAAGATTAGGATTCTCCCAAATCTTTTGATGTTTCTGAGTAGAATCAGTATTAGTGGGGTTTATCTTAATGTATTTTTCTTTTCTAAATGACAGTGGTCTAAGGTCATCCTAGAAATTAGATTGCACTTTGACTTTGGTATAGTAGGTAGCCTTTAAATGTTTAAGTTGTATATTCAACATACAGTATTTTCTGCTGCCAGTAAATCTCTTGGAATAATATTGAATCAGCCATAATGTGATATATGTTGTGTGACATTACTACTCCTAAGCCCTTACCCTTTGCTGTTTTATCTCCTTTTCATGAATTTAATGCCTTATACAAACCTGAAATCACCCTTTACTTAGACCTTGGCAAACAATGTTCTTTCGTAAGGGCAAAGAACAAATCAGTGTTTGGCTCAAAGAACTGACAAGTAATATAATTCTATAAGTGGAGATAACTAGAAAAACTATTTACCCAGAATGTCATGTGTTCACTGATTAAAAATTAAAGAAAAAAAAAGAAAGCTATGCACCACAAAGCACATGTGTGAAAAGAGCTACAGTTTTCTCCTGCTAATGATCTTACAGTTGTTCCAGTAAAAGGGCCTGTGTGTTCTGTGTGGAACGATGGAGCTCCTTCTGGAAATAAAAGCTAGTTACAGAAGTTCAGGAGAAAAAAGTAAGATCTGAGGATTCTACATATAAGAAGGGATGTAAAGCATTTATCTTTAAAAAGTTAATATTACATACATCAGTCAAAGTTAAACTTCCAGTAAGGTCCTGAGAATTTCCAGGTGAACTCCAGGGCTCCAGTGAGACTGAATAGGTCTCTGCAGATGGGGAGACAATTATGTACCTAGAATCAGTTTTGTTAATGAAGAAATTAATTAGGTCTTTCAAAAAGAAAAATACTTAAGTGGTGACTTTCTAAGCTATTAGGCATATAAAACTATGTTTTCAGCTAAAAATATTTTGGAGACTTTTATAAAGAGGATAACCTTGACTCTTTTACAGTGCTAGTGTGATCCATGAGAGGGAGATTGGTACCTTCTCAAAATACCATGCAGAAGAGAACCATGATTGTGTTTAATCCATAAAGCTGCTGGAAGTGTTGCCATTTGCTGATACATACAATCTCATTTATATTGTACATGTAAAATGTTTTTCATTTGGGTTTATATGAGAGGATGGGTTGTAGGTATCCACTACTTCGTATTTCTGACCCCAAGAGCGTAGCTTCTCTGTAAATAAGTGGATAATTACTCATTCTTTTTATTTACATATCAGGGAATGCAGTAGGGTACAAGGTCACCCTACTAATATTTACTGAATCTACCTGAAGAAATCATAATCTAAGAGGATCTGATATGTGGAAGATAAGGGGGAGGAATGCCATCAGTCCTTCAAAGGAAAAGGAGGCCCTGACAAGTTTGGTTATCAAAGACACGTTCTCATTCGCTTTTAATTATGGAAGAAAAGCCTGGGCTTTTTGGGAGCAGCAATTCAAAGGCTGCAACAAAGAGTAATTCTCCTTTTGCCTAATCACATGGTTATCTAAGTCAGTGTCCAAACCTGGTATTTACTACCTATCAAAAAATCTAAATATATGCCACTGATTTAAAACTCAGGTTTGTATGTTTCACAAGATCAGCAGAGAATACTTGATCCTAAAGGATGTAGAGTTTTGATGAGTTCTTGGGGTTGGAGGGTAGGTTGTGGGATTTGTTTGTTTGTTTGTTTGAAATTAACCCCAGGGGTACAGCTGTAGTAATGGCCTCCAGCTGGACTTAACACTGCTGATCACAACCCTTTGAGCCCACAGTTCAGCCAATTTTCAGTCCACCTACTTATGTAGTCCATATTTCATCAGTTTCTCTATAAGGGTGTTACAGGAAACAGTGATAAACAACATCTGCTGCTTTCCCTTCATCCATTAACCCAATTATCTCATCATAGAAAATTGTCTTATTGGTCAGGTAGAAGTTTTTCCCCTTCATAAATCCATGCTGATGACTCCCAGTTTTCATCTTGTACTTAACGTATTTGTCAATGGTTTCCAGGATTATTTGGTCCATCACCTTCTTGGGCACCAGGATAAGGCTGACCAGTCTGTAGTTCCCCAGATTCTCCTCCTTGAAGACAGGAGTGATGTTTGCTCACTTCCAGTCCTCAGGAACCTCCCTTGATCATCACCACAATCTTTAAAAGATAATTGAGAGGGGTCTTGAGGTGACGGTGACCAGCTCCCTTGGCGCTCATAGGAGCATCCCATTTAGGACCAATGGATTTGCGTATGCCCAGTTTGTTTAAATGTGGCCTTACTTGATCTTCCTGTACTGAGGGTAAGTTTTTGCTGCCCAAGGCTTTTCCACTGGTCTCTGGGGCCTGGTGTTCCTCATGGCAGTAAAAACTGAGATAAAGAAAGCACTGGTTACTTGGGTCTTTTCAGTGTCCCCTGTCACCAGGTCCCCTGCCCCATTCAGCAGCAGGGAACCATTTTCCAGAGTCTTCCTTTTACTGCTAATGCACCTGTAATATCCCATCTTTTTGGCCATCACATCCATTGCAATTCAAGTCCAGGTGGGCTCTGGCTTTCCTAAGCCCATCCCTGCATGGTCGGACAGTGTCATAGTATTCCTCCCAGGTCACCTGCCCCTGTTTACATCTCTTGTAAGTTTTCTTTTTATGCGTGAATTGAGTTAGTTCATCCATGTAGCCTCCTGCGGGGCTTGCTTGACTTCCTGAGTGTGGGGACAGACTGCTCTTGAGCTTGGAGGAGGTGATCTGTTGATTCCAGAGGGGTGGCACAAGTAGAGCTGGGAGTAGCTTGTGCGTGAAATGGGAAATTACTTGATGATGTTGTCAGTCATACATGGGACAGGGTAAAATGCATCTGATTCTCTTGATTGTACTAGAGCTACAGCACAAAGAGACTGCTTGAAAAATTAGTATTTTGTCGCTACAAAAAGCAGGTAGCTCTAAGCTGAAAAAGGAAGCAGGTCTGTAAATTCTTTACTGTTCCGATCCCACCTGTGTCAGGATTTAGAGCACATCACCATTCAAAATTAGATCTAGACAGCTCTGGCTAAGAGCTTATAAAATGCCAGGTGGTTCTTTACGTATTTTTAATAGAAAAAAGTGTGTATATGCTTTACTTAAGGTGGTTCATAGTATATAATGAAAGGTAGATCCATCGCAGCTAAAGGCATTAAAGTGATAGTCTATAATGTCTGAATTCCAAAAAAAAGTTTCATTCTTTCACGTTTTCTCATGCAAGTTCTTTCTGTTGGAGCATGGGACTCCGTATGGTACATATGATTTTATTTTACATAATTTTAAGTTTCTTTCAGAAAATACTTAATTTAAACATGTTACCATGTTTTCTCTGTTTCAGACTTGCCACCTGTTCCTTCTACATCAAGGACAGACTTTGCAGGATTTTCTGTTAGGGAACGAATGAGAGAGAAACTAAAAGCAGCAAGGGTGAGAATCCTTCAGAAGTCCTGTCTGGTTGACTTTAGTTGTATAAGTACCACCGACTTCATTTTGCTTCCTTAGTGCTATGTGAATCTGAATTGGGATATCTGCTTTTTTTATTTCTAATACCGAAGTAATACTCGGTTCATCAGTACAGTTATTTTCCGGTGTATTTCTATTGCTGTTTTTTCTAAAGTTTGTATTTAATTTGTTTGAATAATATGAAAGTTACCATTGTTTTGTAATTCAAATTATATGATCATTACAAGATCCTTCTGTGTTTTTGTCAAAAAAATTCTTATGCTGTTTTGAAATTGATGGATTTCCTTGTAAGTTTACTGTGCAGTTTAGTAAGGGGTATTAACATCTAGGTCTGTAAAATCACTTAAGCTGATTATATAGTTAAAAGATTCTGTCCCTAACAAACATGCATAAGCTGTTGAGTTCCTGGGAATTATTGTAGCTTTGGTCTTGCTATATTTCTATTATAGCTAAGCATTTTTTTTTGTTTGCTTAGTCAAAAGCAGAAATTACTTTATTGCAAGAAGACCCTAGTCCACGACCAAGACATTTAAAAAGCATCAGAGAAAGGAAAACAGAAGTCAGACTGGATAAAGCGGTAAGGAGGTTCATTGGGTCGTGCTATTCTGATAATGAGAAAGTGAATGTGAAACATGAAATAAATCAAAGACTACACATAGTCTTGAAGGTCAGTTTCATTTATTTTAATGGGATCAAAATTATACTATCGTTTGAATTAGTAACCAGGAAGGAACCTTTCTGATTGTTGCTTTTAATGTACATATTTAACAATAATAATTTGCTTTCATTATAGTATAGACATCATGTGAAACTTCTCTCATTTACAGGTTCATGACTTCTGTCACTTAAGATGCCTTGAAGTAATTAGAAGTTACTGTAACAGAAAGGACCACTGTATTATAGCTTTATATAAATTTGCACAGTGTAATTGCTAAAGGCTGGATATTAACTTTATGTCATTGTACTGCATTGTATTTCCTTGTAACGATTTTAGATTCAGGGTTTTTTTTAGTATTAGCATGTTCTTTGTTAGAAAATGGATTTTGTATTAAAAAAAATAACAAAGGCTATGCCTGTGCAGAACTTGCACCCAGATATTCTTCAGAATTCACAAAGAGAATGCTTGCCTGTAGAAAATGTGTTCCAAACAATGTGTATGCCCAGGAAATAACAGCATGTAGCAGTAACATTTTTATCTGGAACTCCAAACATTATGAATTAACCTGGCTAAATGCTTGTCTAGGGGAGAATTACCTATTCATGTAGGTTGTGGGGAGGTTTTTGGCAGTGTTTTCTTATAAAACGTAATTGTCATAGCTTTCAGTTAAGTTGTATTGTTTTAATATGTTCGTTTTAGGAAAATATGGAAGTGATACCCTTATTAAAGTTGGTTATTAATTTTATATAAAGTATATCTGAAACCTTCCACGTGTTGGTTTTGTTTCCTGTACTTATTTACAGATGTATGAGGTATTGTTTTGTTGTTAAACAACTGGCCATCAGATTGCCAGGGTTTGAGATCTTCTTTTTGCTATTATTATTTTCAAGTTTAGGTTGAATAGATGTAAACTTGAGAAATGTCTTCCTTTAATCTAAGAATTCAGGCCACAAGGTGGAAAAATAGAATGTTAGATGTGTTTATGTTGGCTGGGCCTGATGAAAATCACTTTGAAGCACTTAAGAGAACTTGCTGAAGCAACCTCAGAACGAGTGATGTTTACAGTGATCTGTGTGTAGGGACAGATAAGGCTTCAGAAAACTGGAAATGGATAACCACCTCCTTTCTTGACAAGGTAGAGTAGTATCATCCATGGGAGTTTTAGAGTAGCCTAACAATAATTGTTTGAGAGAGAACAAAACAAATAATCAAGCCTGTATTTAAGCACCCAAGCAATGGACACCACCTGTTTTTGAGTAATACCAAATAGGCTTTTCCCGATTGCAGCAGGGGCTATATGAGAAGTTGGCCTTAGCTCCTTGATTCCCTTCCCTGGTCAGCAGTGTCTGTCAGCAGCACCCTTGCCACTGCTGCCCGGCTTGCGCTGTCTGTCAGCCTCTCATTTGTAGACGGGAAGATAGCGCATTGCTACCCCATTTCTCCCCCTTGCGGAGATTAGCGTGTGGTTGCTTGTTTTCGGGAGTGCAGAAACAATGATCTCATCAGCAGTGAAGAAAACAAGCTAACGTTTATGTGGTGAACCATTTCTTGATACTCTGCAGTCTATTTCTTGACCCAAAGGAGAAGGGAGTTAAGTAATAATTAGTAATAAATGTATTTTAAAATAAATAAAAAATCAGTATAATTGTTACCACAGTGACTGTGTTTCTTTTTTGTTTGGGTTTGGTGGGTTTTTTTCCTGTGAAAATGCAATATCTAATCTCTGTATTCAGCAATTTGTCTTTTTTTTAATGGATCAATAAATGTCTGCTATAACTTATGTATATATAACTTATGTATATACTTTTATGCAGCCTGATAATGATAAATTTAGGGAGATGCAAAAGGATGAATCCCACTTACCATCAAAAATAAAGTTTCGTGGTTCTGTAAAAAAGCTTAAGCAAAAGTCAACAGTAAGTACCAATTTCTTCATTTCAATAACTGATATTAATTTCATTTAAACTTTATATGGCTTCATGATTCTGTTTGAAGAAGCAGAGAGAATTCAGTCTTATGCAGTGGAAAGGGTTTTATTTAATTTAAAAATTCACAAACAGTATATGCCAGCAATTGAAGTCTAAAAAGGGAAGCTTCATCAAATATAAGAATGGCTTTGGGTCATTTGATTTAAAAAAAAAAAAAAATAAAATCAAGTCCATCTGGACACAATTGCTGGAGCTTGGAGGAAAAAAGTTTCTTCTGTTTAAATCCATTTTATCGCATGCCACCAATTGGCAGTAAAAGCAATTTACAGGTTAGTATATTGATATTTATTAGTCACAAAATGCGACTGTTAATTGTTTTATTAGAGGATTCATCTTAACACTAAAGGGGCCTGGGTCCTTCAGAGGCAAAATGCCATTAGAAATTTCTCTTCATATCCTTCACCTGGATATCTGCATTATGGCCAGAATTTAAACTTTGGCATTTCTCATTTGCAAATTGTTTATATTTAAAACAATAAGCTGGTTAAAATTAAACCAGGTAATTTTTTTTTTTAATAAAACATTGCAAGACATATTTGATGAAATAATAGTATAGCAATAGAGAAAGTTTCATGTATCATTTAAAAATTTCAGTCAGCTTCAGGATTTGGGTGAGTTCTCTTTGAGATAAAATAATTATTGTCCTGTGACAAGTGTTTATACATGCTGTTATTGCTATTATTAATAGAAAGACATCTTCGCTTGCCCTAAATTTCTTATAAATGTCATATTAAAGTATCTTTGTCTTCTTTTCTTAGTTCCAGAATGATTTGCCTTCCGCTGAAGAAGCATATAATTTCTTTACCTTCAATTTTGATCCCGAACCAGAGAGTATAAAGGCTGGAGCCAGGAAAAGGAATGAATTAAATGAAGAAGAGGAGGCAGAAGAAGAATGTGTAGAAACCCATGAGGATGAACAAGAGGAGGATGAAATGGTGTGAGCTATAGAATAAATGTTCATACTTTTATTCAGACTTCTTGAATTAATTTTAATCATCTAATACAAAATGGCAACTTTTTTTTCCTTAAAAATTCTGAAAGTATACTTTCTAAAGATCTCCATTTTAAGAAATAGACGAACTAACAGAGACGTTTGCACTTAAACTATAGGATGAAGACATACGCCTGGTTAAAGATGATGATTTATTCATTATAGGGCAGACAGCTGAAGATTTTCTAGTAATGAAACCTGCTGATTGTGAAAGCTACTCTGAGCAACTGAAAAAGGAAAAAGAATTTCTCTTCACTCCCAGCATGCTAGCAGGTACAGATTGTGCTTATCCATTTTGTTCCTGGATTTTGCATAGCATGGCGCCCTTTGATCTGCTGAAAAATCTTGTGTCAGACTGTCTCTGGCAGTAGAGAGATATTTAATTGCCCTTCTCTGACACTGATCATCCAGTCAAGTCTGAAAAAGTCTGACAAAATGGATTAACAAGGAACATGCACGCGCCAGCAGGTCACCAGCTGGTATGCTAGCAAGTGAACTCAGGGCACATCGGTTGCTCTGGCGTAATTACCTTAGTGCTGTCTATAGTACATGCAAGATGGCTGGCCCCTCTTTCACTGGGGTTTAGCTGTTACATGATGTAACATGTGCAACAGGTTACTGGGTGCATGCATTTAGGTACTAAGAGTGGCTCATGCACTGTACATTATGACTTACAGTATTTCTTCACTTGGCCACATCTGCAATTTTTTCGATGTGGCAAGTTTGTCAAGAGTCATGTAAGTAACCTAAGGATTTTTGTAATTCAAGGGGCCCTTTTCCCAAAATCTAATTTTGTGAATTGGAAATAGTCAACACTGATGATCATGTCTCTGACCTTTTTGCCTTATTCCCATAAAACTGCAAAGTCTGAAAAAATTGCTTTATAATATCACTTGCTATTTAATATTTGAAGTGGAAGAAACAGAAATGAGTCTCTGTGGTCTGTACCAGAATGGTATCAGCACAGGTTGCAATGCGACGTCAAAATATTTGACATTGTGTGCCTCTGGATTTTTGTGTCTTGTAACTTAGTTCTGACTGCTTCCAGTGTGGTCCACCATGTTCTGATTTAGGGGATAACTTTTATTGTAACCCTCAGTATAATCTCTCCCTGTTTTGAGATTGCTCCTTGAAAAATACTGAGCCCATGCATACCAGTGAAATAATCCTGCAGGCAGGCTTTAAAGAATTCCACCTGCTGTTATTGGGCTAACATGACTTTTTATGCATGTTCCGTATTTTGTACAAGAGTAGCTTAAGCAAACTAGTAATAGTAGTTCGGATTAATCTTAATTAAAGTTTCACTTTATATGGGAAAGGCTTAGAAATGTTCGTCTAGTCAGTTGTTGCTGCTAAAGGGTTTTTACACTGTTATGCAAGCAACCATTAAAACTAAACTCCACTAAGTTATTTGAAGTATTTTTTTTGGTGAGGAAATGTTTAATTATCTGTTTAGAAGACTTGTGACACTTTTATGATAGATTTAAACTGTGGATCTGTCCTCATTAAGAAGAGGACCTGTTTTGGTTATATATTTATTTCTTTTTTCCTAGTTAGGAAGATATTTCTGACAGCATGCTTAATGTGCAGTGCCATTCGTTTTAAGAATGGCATAGGTTTTTAGAGAATTAATAAACTAGAACTACAGTTATAAGATACTTTACATGCTTTTCTATTTAATTTCTCATTAGTGCCCACTTCTGAGAAGATGCCTGGAAACATGCAGCCTAGGTACCTTGAGGATGAGGGTCTTTACACAGGAGACAGGCCCTTTGTATCACAGTCTAATCAAAATATTTTAGAAAACAGAATACTCAGACAAGAGCAAGTAAGTCACCACTACCACCATAGTTGTCTTTTTAAAATCCTTTATTTATCAGTATTTTCATAGAATCATAGAATCATTAAGGCTGGAAGAGACCTCCAAGATCATCGAGTCCAACCATCAACCCAACACCACCATGCCCACTAAACCATGTCCCTAAGCGCCTCATCTACACGTCTTTTAAATACTTCCAGGGATGGTGACTCAACCACTTCCCTGGGCAGCCTCTTCCAATGTTTAACCACTCTTTCAGTAAAGAAATTTTTCCTCGCATCCAATCTAAACCTCCCCTGGCGCAACTTGAGGCCATTTCCTCTTGTCCTTTCGCCAGTTACTTGGGAGAAGAGACTGACACCCACCTCGCTACAACCTCCTTTCAGGTAGTTGTAGAGAGCCATGAGGTCTCCCCTCAGCCTCCTTTTCTCCAGGCTAAACAACCCCAGCTCCCTCAGCCGCTCCTCATAAGACTTGTTCTCCAGACCCCTCACCAGCCTCGTTGCCCTTCTCTGGACACGCTCTAACATCTCAACGTCCTTCTTGTAGTGAGGGGCCCAAAACTGAACACAGTATTCGAGGTCTTGGTCTTTTGATTTCAAAACTTATCCATAGTATATTTGAAGATTTCATTTTGGTGTCTTAGAAGAGCTTTGGTTAATTCAGTCATAAACAATTCATAGTCACCTTTTCTTCTGTAATTGCTTTTCATAAGAATTATAATTTTGCAAGCTATTTCTATATAAAATAAGAAACAATATAAAATTATGTTTTTTATTTGTAGGGCAAAGAGTGGTTTGGTGACGATGGCAAAATCTTAGCGTTGCCTAATCCAATTAAACAGTCTTCTACTAGGCCTCCAATATTCTCATTGGAAGAAGGCATTGCACCAGAACTTGAAACAGTGTATAGAAAGGTAGGCGTATTTCATATACGTGGTTCCTGAGCCCCAGTATCCCAGTCCTGTACCAGAAACCCTGGTGAGCTGAAGGGTTTTGTGCTAAGAACCATGAGTACTGACTACTTTTTGGGATTCCACAACTAGTCTTTAAATGTGCTCTACTTTTTCAAGTATATTCCACCTGTATTTTTCTGTAAAAATAATGCATACAAAAGGATGAAGAGTTTAGCTGGTAGTACTGGTTAAAATAGTAAAGTGACAGTCCATGACAGACTGCTTCAAGTCTGTGAGTCACTAACGTCTCTGTGAAGCACCCTTGGATATTCTGATGCCAAAGTAGGGTAGTTCCTATGTTAGTGTATCTATAAAGCTCCTCGTGGTAGAAGCTGGTAGACTTGGTGGTCAGGACGGAGGAGCTCTCTGCAGCTTAAGAGAGAAATAACTGAAGGGCATGTGCGTGATGGTTATTTTACAGTGATAAAACTTCTCCAAAATAAGTCTTTACATGCAGTTCGCTCACGTAGAAAGCAACTGATTTTGAGTTATGTTGCATCAGTTCAGATATTTTTGTTTTTCCCACAACCACAGCATACCTACCCTGGCAAACAGCAGTTGCAGTGTGCAGTCAGTACAAATCAAAATAAGTTTTGATCAAAACCATTCAGCAAGCTTTAAACAAGCTTTAATTGTTCTGCTTATTAGCACTCTGTTACCCCCTTGGAAAAACTGTGACTTTTTAGACTTTAAAGTATATTGCTTTTTTGGGACACACAAGTGTTTCTGTCTGCTGCTGTTGATGTAGATTTGAATGTTGCCCTTTAATTGATGCTGGTTACAAATACGTAATTCTCAGGATGCATCCAGTACCACAGATCTATGCAGGGTGTTTCCGCGTACAGGAAAAGAAGTTGCTGCTTAGATCTTAGTAAAGATAGGCAAAGAGAGCTTATGTTTCAAAAACACCATGTTTACATGAATAGTGACATGTAAATACCTTAATCACTGTTGAAAGTAAGACATTAAGCTTGGGGGTCCTTTATGGGCAGAAAAATAGTTAAAGCATAAGGAATTCAAAGCTGTCATTTTTATGACAGATTACATCACATTAAACATTTTGATGAGAAGCTGCATGTGGAAGGATCAGGTGGACTTCAGTGTATTTCGCGGCCATTTATACCAGTCCTGTAACAGAGCTATGCAACAGCTGAATTCCCCTCTCAATCCCCCTTTTTCCAGTTCTTACGAAGGGGCTGCAACAAACACTACGTAACTAACAACTTCATCTTTTATGGTACCAGAATATCTCTGATGAATCTCTTCTGAAGAATTCTAAGAGGGGAGCCGCAGTAGTCGGGCAGGAAGCACTGCTAATTGTCTTCTGATTTCAGTAACCTGAGGATATAAGCCATGATTGCCTTTCGGGTGCAGTGGGTTGAAGCAGACTTTTTAAGCTTTGCTGCTGAAAACTTTCATTGGGCTTTGTTGGTGTGAATTTCTCTGGCATTAGAATAGAATAACATATTTCCTCTTCTGCACAATCCAAATGGTCTACAAGGAAAGCTGCTTTCTCAGAGCTGGACTGTTTATCTTAGATCGCAGTTCTAAGAGGAAATAAAGTGATGCTAAACAAACAGGTAAAAAGAGAACTAGCAGGCTTTTCTTTTTCCAATTCAGTGTCATCATCTTCATTGCTCAGCAAAACCTGCAGTACAGGCAGATGACTTCTTATTTCAGCCTCGTATGGGCTCTCAAAATTCTGTTGTGTAGAATACCCATGGTGGTTTTATGCCACCCATTTGTCAATAAAGCAAAGAGGTTACCACAGACACCTTTACAGTTCAAGACTCAGTAGTTAGATGTAGGCAGTGCTAAATGGGTAATTTTCTGTCACAGAATCTCTTTGCAAGATAGTTTTGTCAGGGCTTGTAAATCCATTTTATTCTTTTTTCTTTCAGGCAATAAAAATGACAGCTGCCAATCAGTATCTTGTTGGAGCTGGAGATTTTCAGGGGCTGTTTCAATTGGATATTGATATTTCTGGACTGATATTCACCCATCATCCCTGTTTTAGCCGTGAGCATGTGTTAGCAGCTAAATTGGCTCAGTTATATGATCAGTATTTAGCAAGAAAACAGAAGAATCTTACTGAACTTCTCACAGACAAGGTACTTCTGTTCCATTGTCATAGCTTACTGAGATAATGTTGTGCCAGTTTAAGGTAAAAGCTGAATTTGTTTCTTCAGAGTAGAGTGATGAAATTCTAATTGTATGTAATGAATGGCATTTTGTTAGAAGGTAAAAACCTAAGTATTTCACTGAGGTTGTTGTGTGTTCAGTGCAGAACTGCATTTTTAAGATTATGAATTTCTTTGATCTTCTATTTAAAATGAACTCTCTGCAGGTTCTGAGGTAAAGGGAATATAATTGTTACAATACAATAACATTCACATAGTATTCCTTAGAGTATCCAAAATGTTTTCCAGTGAATGACAAATAAGAGGTCACAGGATTGTGTTCAGCAGCTCTGACAGGCAGACCGCAAAAGACAATATTCAAGAATGGAGGGAATTTAGTGAAGTTTAGTTTCAGTTGTCAATTAAAAGCAAAAGGAAGCGGTTTAATGTCACCAAATTCTACAAAAGTTGATGATCCATTTCCAGGTATATATCTGTGACAGATGCTGTGTTTGAAATGCATACTGTTGTCACATTTACAAGAGTGACATAGTGACATGGCAAAACCCTAGGCCAAACGTAGACTCTTTGTTCCTGGCTCTGTTGCTGACTTGCTGGCTGACCTTGGCTGGGCTGCTTACCCTCTGTGTACCATCACTCTTTCTCCATCTGTACATTGGAAGTAATGGTAGTGGTCTTCTCTGGTGTAAATTTGTACATGAACTTTAGGCATTGTTAGTACAATTCTAATATCATCAGGGCACACAAGAATATTCTTAAAGCATTTTAAAATGCTTTTGAAATCTGAAAGGATAACAATTCTTTAGAAATGTGAGGTAAATGTGATACAACATAACTCTTTGTAGTAGGGCTGGTCTGTTAAAAATTAGTTGGATTATTAAGTACATATAAATTCAGATTTTCATAAATGAAAGGTGATGATGATTCTCTACCTTAAAGGGCTTTTATAAGGGAAAAATAATCATTGTATGCAAGGTCATTTTTATATTACTGTAACAAGGCTCAGTAGGTGCTGTACAGATACTTCTGAATTTTGGTATAAAGCATTAGGTTATAGTTCTAATGCTGGACAAATATTTCATACAGTGTCTCAAAATAATTCTTTGGTATGCTTTAGTCTGTCATTCCTTTGAAGGATTGGCTTTGGTTTTCCATGAAATAGTGAAATAGGACATTTGGGTTCTCCATGCCTGCATTACAGGAACCTATGTGTGGAAGGGATTTCCTGAGTGTTTCCACAGTACTTTGCCAGTATTGTAGGCAACCGCATAATATATTTTTCATAAACAGATTTTAACAATTAGGTATTTTAGCCACCATTCTGCTACTGACAGGCAGTTTTAAAACCTGTCTCCTCTAACAGTCATTTTTTAATGGCCGGATCGTTGCAGCCAAATTGTTCTTAAGCTTAAACAACTCTTCCTCCCTTTTCCCCTCCCTCCCCGCCATGTCCCAGTGGACTACTTCTTACCCACTTCTGATGCTTGCTCTTTGTATCTTAAAATATATCACCTTTCAGTCCTCATTTTGGCAGGCTAAAGAAACTGCACTTTCTGTCTCCTTTTATAAAACATGCTCTCTGTGCCCCAGATGATACTTGCAGCTTTCCATGTGTTCAGTTATTCTTTCTTTCAAAATTTTTTTCAACTTTTTTTTTTTTTATACCAGTGAGTTTCATTTTGTGGTTGCCAGTGTATGTTTTCAGCTGTATGCTTCCTGCTCTGCAGCTATATTGTCTCTCCAGTTTGATAGATTTGTTTAAAAAATCTTTGCTCCTTGATTTGTAATTTCATTGCTTCTACTTCGGATGTAGTTGCTTTCATCTCCTGCAGTGCCATTAGCCATTCTGGTTTCACATTCAGTATTACCCTTAAGAAGATCTACAGCAACATAATCACTAAAATTTTAGTTCGTATCCTACTGCTGTTTCTTCTTTTTTCTCTCTTCTCCTAGCCAGTCCTTTACATTCTCTTGTCTTCACAGCTCTGTATATTTTTGCATTCTCTGAAACTAGGTGTCCATCTTCCATGTAATAATTTGATGCCTATCTTCAAATCTTAGTTGAAGGGCTTCAAAAGTGCATTTGAACTGTACCATTGTTCCCGGTTCTGTCTTGTCCTTAGACCTTCTCTTTTTCCAGTTGTTACATGCAGTAAGTTATGCTTAAATGCTTTGTTGCAAGGTGCCCAGCTTCTGTAAGGCACTCATCAAATCCACAATCCACTCATTTTTGTTGTTTATTGATTTTCTAGGGTTACCTTTAGTGCCCTTCCTAGTCCCCAAAAAAACTTTTGTAGAAGGTGGTTTTTTTGGCACACTCACTTTCCCCCCTCCCTTACCCCTTTGATTGGTGAGCTTTCAGAATAATTCCTAGATCAGTTGTGTCCTCTTGTTTAGATCTGTCACAATGATCAAAGTCAGTAAATCTCCCTCATACGTCCAGGGATCCTAATTTGAATTTCATCTTGAAGAATCAGCACCTTGCAGACATGGCAAAACGCTGTAAATGCAGAATCAAGATAATTCAGTTTTCTGTTATGTAGTAACTAGCTCTTTGATGTCAAGGTGCATTACACTGTATGCCTCACAAATGTCAAACCATGTGTTAATTGTTTGTTTGTTCGTTTAAGCTGCATGCTTTGAGGAATGCTGTGCAATGTAGTATAGACGGTGGTGGTGCTGGTCTTCCTAGTCCTGTGGCACAACAGAGCATACCTGAATACAAACTTGAGATCAGGTAGGTATGGATTCATTAAATCATTGCTTTTTTAAAACTGTGTTCCTTTTTTCCTTTCCATGCTGGTACAGAATATGATTCATGTCAGACACTTAAATTCTGCTGTAAATAGCTCTAGAAGTATTTTCAGGGCTTGAGAGTTCTTACTGATAAGTTGAGTAAAAAAAGTTATGAAGAAAATATAGCTTAGGCTGAAATCTTGATTCAAAAGTGGTCTAATTTGATTACCTTTTATTAATTACTTAGTAACTATTTACTGTTGTGTTTTGCACAATGAAAATTTAATAAGGTTTCAATAGACATCAGCTGGATGCCTGAAGCTCTCACAACAATGCAAGTGACGTAATTTTTTGAACAGACAAAAGCCCTAGTTTTTTCCATCTTCCTCATTACACAAGTGTTCTTGATTCATTTCCCATTCTTAGGTATTTTGGACATGTTTTTGCCAATGGGTTAGTATACATAAAATGGTAGAATTTTGTTTTACAAGATTACAGTTATTGTTCTTGGACAGTAACTGGGTAGTAAAAATATATTACAGGTTTTGGCTTGGTAGTGAAAGTTAGTATTATTTTTGGCAGATAGACAGTGGTGAGCTCTAAGTGTAAGCAGTATGATAAAAATTCAGTTGTTTTGGAGATCTATGCTGAACAGCCTTTTAACTAGTAGATACTTAAAAATCTGAAAGTTTTTCACAATCTGAAAGTAGGCAATAATGTATTAATTTATATAAACAGAAATTTAGACTGATGTAACGGATCACATGATAATACAATATTAAAAAAATCAATTTTTTTTTAACAACAATTCTACTTTCAGCCTTGAAATCAATGTCTGCTTACACTTACACATCCACTCATTACTCTTAGTTTGGGAATTGCTTCAGATTTTCATCCTTCGAGTATGCTGCCTTGTAATACATTGGTATCTGTGCAGCACATACAGAAGTCTATAATGTATTATTTTATACTAAAGGACAAAGTCTTCCTTCCATTGAAAAAGGAATAGCTTTTATTAATATTTTCTTAACACATCTGCTAGAGGACTAGGAGCAGGAGGTGTGCAGTTACCATACAGTACCTTGGAGACAGGAGCTCTCACCAAGGAAAGCATGAGAATAGTAATGAGAAGGTTCACTGTGGGAAGGAGATTCTTGGATTTTGGCACCAACCAAAATGATTGATGGCTAATTCTAATTAGAATATTCCTTCTGGGTATCTTAAGTGCTTTTCTAGGTCTTCAGTGCTTTAGTTTAGTGTCACACTATTGTGAATCAGGAGAAACTGCTGAAATCAGTGAGATCAGTGTTGCGTAAGTGATGTGAAATGAGTTTGGCTGGGATTATTCTAGGGCTTTTCATATCTGTAATTCTTTCTGGCTACAGCTCTGTTATTAGAAGCTGTTACACATATGAGGCTCAGATGGGCTCGGGAATTTTTACTGTCATGGTGTCTAATACTGACTTGGACCACATATGTTGGTAAAAACATCTGACCTGCCTTTTCTCTCTTTTAACATTGCATTTCCCTGATGGTCAATGTAGTACACTTCTGAGAAGTTACAGATGTGAAGAGAGTGTAGCATGGAAAATAATCTAATTGTTTCCTTCACTCTCCAATAACATGACTAATATGTACTCTTTGCTGTCTGGAGATCAGAGCTGTAGTTTTCCGTCGGTTTGAGGAAGAAATGTCATCTGAATGCAGAAAACTTTTGCCAATTAGCAATTTCAGCCCTACTGTCCTCATTTGCTGAGGAGGAAGACAACATACGCTGCGGATTGCAGGTTTCAGGCTCTTCTGGCTGATGTATTTTAGCAGAGGTGATTCTCTACCGAAAGATCCTGCTTCCAAATCGAGTACATTAGATAAGTGTAATTACTGACCTGCGTGTTCCTCATGTCTTTTAAGCTTCGTCTTCTAGCTTCATCTGGTAGACAAAGAAGAAAAGGTTGTTAAGCTGCATGGATAAGTAATATTCAAAATGCTAGCTAATGAAGTGGAGAAGTTACTTATATTGCTTTCTGGAAAGTCTGTATTTCATCTTTGTTTATTGTTTTTACTAAATTTGCTTATGCTTTTAAATAACGTATGATGTATTTCTTCTCTCAGCTCTAACTCAGCCTCCCTGTCTTCTATGTTCTCTGAATATAACAAGTAGTAATGTGTTAGTTTACATCTTTTTTGTTTTTTAAATCACATTATTTTTACTAGACATGTTTAGTTACCAAGATAGTACTGGAAACAGTCTGTGCTCGTGCTGCATAGATGTTTACATTGGAAGTGTGTGTTGGTCATTAAAAGTGCTAATGAATAGCTCTTCTACAAACAGATTAGAGGGTAGAAATGTGAAATACTAATTCTGAGGCAAAAAAAAGCCCTGTTAATTTTGTTTGTGTTAAGAATCTTGTAGGGCTGTCAAAGGACTTAGATTACTTCATACATTACTACATTACTTCATCTCTGCAAGTCCTTTTTACTGGAGCTAGAAGCATGTTAAGTTTAAAACATATTTTGTAATGTACGATTGTAATAAGCATTACTTCATAGCAGCAGTGTAGGCTTCCTGGGCTGTTGTTTACATGAATTGACTTTAAAATGTTTTTAATGATGTACAGCTGTAATAAGCATTTCAGAAAACTTTACAATCTCTAGAGAATGAACTGTAATTGAAGTCAGATTGTCCAAAATGCAAGAGAGTACAGAAGGAAATCAAATCCTGCCATCTTCAAGTCTGGGTTTTTTGCTTCTCAGATTTAAACCCGTACAGCCATCAATCAAATTGAAACCCACATCACTTGGCTTTTGGTATTGCAGGTTTTCACTCTGTTGTTCCACTGAGTTATACAATTCTGACTGATTTTGTGCATATTTATATATATTTCTAGGCAAACCAGAAGACTTCGTGATGCTGAACAAGAAAAAGACAGAATGTTGCTTAAGACCATTATAAAAGTTTGGAAACAAATTAAATCCCTTCGTGACTTTCAGAAGTTTACTAACACACCCATGAAACTTTATTTGAGGAAGTATGTTTTGATAACACTTTTTGTACTTCATTTGCCAGCAGTGGAGTTTTAATAAGATTGGTCAATTTGGGAACTTATAATTCTGATATGAAGGGTGCAAAAATAAGAATTTGAGTAGTGTCTGGCACCGGTTGAGCCTGCCACTATTCTTTTTGAGTTTGGGGAGGAAGGAAGGTTAAAATAACAAGTAACAAAGGAATTTCTAAAGGCTAATGAGTAAAGAAAAAGTAATTATATTCATTCTGGATGGTAACTATCTGCTATCAACTCTTCGACTATCTATGTTAATACTTTTAAATAGAACACACTTTTGATATAATGAAATTAATTCATGGAGAAGTAGACTTACTATGTTATATATTATAAACTTAATTGTAGCCCTTACGTTAACTTATACAACGTGTTAACTATTTTTTTGGAGGGAAGAGGTTGATCAGAGATTAGATGAAAAAGCATATGAAGCAGAAATTCAGGCTGAGATAAATGAATTACTAGAAGAATGTATGGAAGACTATGAGAAGAAAATGGAGGAGTATAAAACTGAGCTACAAGAGTGGAAATCCTGGAAGAAGACACAGGTTTGTTTCAATCATTCAGTTTCCCAAAAAGTAAAATTATTACTAAATGTGTTCAAAATTTGTCCTTCTAATACAGAAGAAAAATCTATTTCAGGATAGCTGTGCATAAATTTTGTAATGTATTTGGATACATTCTGTCTACTTAGAATTTTTTAGTAAATTAATTGTTAATTAAAAAATTAAAATGTGCTAGGTTTTTGTGGAGCATTGTCTTTCTGCTATTGATTTTCAGCACTTCAGCAGTTCTTTCTTTAAATTTAGTAGTTTTGCAGCATTCCTATTAAATTCATGTCCTTCTTGCAAAGAAAAAATAGTTATAGGGTGTTTCTAATGAACGAGCAGTTGATGTCATCTCATGTAAATTTATGTTCAGGAATGTCCCAAAACTGAAAAATTTAATTAATATTATAGCCTTTTATCTCTGAAAAACTTTATTGCTAATAGTCTGTACTGTAGTTAAGGTCTCAGTCATGCTTCAAGGGGATATTGACAAATACAGGAGCTAGAACAATACACTGCAACAGGATGGTCTTTGAAATAGCCCGTGGCAGTGTCAGCAAAATCAGACTTGCTTTCATAGTTACGTGGCAATCTACTGGATACCCCAGGGTAATGGTGATTATACTTGAATATAATTACTGCCCAGTTTGAACACTGTGGGTTTTTGGATACCAAAGCAAAATAAAGTTTAAGGAAATGCTTCAAATACAGTTTTCAAGAATCTTGTGCATCTGCTGATACTTTTATGGAAAGTTTTTTCACGGAGCACCATCTATGGAAGGCACTTAAGATGTTTGAGGGGAAGCTGATCTGCCAGTATTGGAAATTCCTGTTATCAGAATGCTAGTGGGCACATGACTTATTAGTATCGTGTCAATTTACTTGTAGGATAAGATGAATAAATGTAAACCTTAAAATGAAGGCAGATAGTCTTGAGCATTCATCCTAAAGGGAACTGTTCATCTACCTCTAGCCAGTTAACGCCTTCACAAATACCATGGGGGGTGGTTCCAGCCAAAGCTGCTCTCAGCATCTTTTTATTGTGTTAGTCACAAACTGTCTTGAGGCTGAGATGATTGTGGTTCTTTCCCTTTAGAGTGAAATGTAGTACACAGACCTTCCTTTCATGTCCAGAAGTACTTTATTTTATTTTACTCGAAGTACTGTGTTGGTTAATCACGGCTGTTGGTGTCTTACTAACACAGATCACATCAATCTAAGGAAGACACTAGAGGTAGAAAAGACTAGATAAATTTAAAAGGAAATATAAGAACAAAAAAGGTAACATAAAATTAGACCAAGAAAGAAAGAATATTTATTAATAAAAATATGTGAACAAGTTGTTTGGCTAAACACTTCAGTTAGTGAGGAGAAACTGTTTGCTTTCCTCACCTCCTCCTCTTTTGCTTATGGTGTCTTAAATCATGAAGTGACTGGTGCTTCCAGGCAAGCTGTACTTACAAGTAATCTGTAAGTCTGCGGAAGGAGGAATTACCTGTAGTTGTTTAAAGCTGAACATGCACATGAACATGGGAGTTCTGCAGTTTAGGAGATGCTGAAAGGCATGTGGTGTTATGTTTGTTTATTCTTCTGTTTGGCATAGAGGAAGGGAGGGGATCATTCTGCTCATGCTAAAGATACTGCTAAGCTAAAAAGCTCGTGCTCCAAAGTTTGTGGTGCATGTGCATTCATTTTGTCAATGTGTATGCAGACAATACATCTCGAAGAACTGTGTCTACTAGTTGAGTAACCTTCCTTCAATCCTAACAGAATGCACATGGTAACGCAGGCTAAATGAGAAGTCAGCTGCTAGCCAGAATGTTCCAAGAAACGTGTTTATTTTGTAAGTTGGTTGGGAAGGTTAAATAAATATTTTGTTTGAAGCACATTATGTTTTTGAAGCATATGAATGGAATGCATTGCTGAATTCTGAATCTGAAGTAGTATTATAGAATGAGAGAAATCTTATTTTTGTGTGTGGTGACTTTAAAATTATACCGTCATTTCTCATACATGTTTATCACTTGTGAATCAAGAGAACAAGAGAAAAAAACTCTACTGACTGAAACAAGTTCAGGAAGAACATTTTTATTTTTATATGCAGAAGTCCAAGAAGAAAAAGAAGAAAAAAGACATTAATGAAGAAGAATCAGTAGAAGATGGTGATCTTGGTGAGGAACATGTAAAACCCATCCCACCTAAAATGGCCAGTAGCCTGGAAATAGAGCAGCAGGTTAGAGAAAAAGCTGACAGCTGCAGAAGGAAACCTGGAGAGCCTGCTCTCATTCCTGAACTGGTCCTGTCAGGAAGCATAACTCCAACTGAGCTGTGTCCTCGGTAAGATAAATGTTGGCCTGCAAATCACATTGTTCATGATTTTATGCTGTTATTTATTAATTGATTGATTGTACAACTTCAAAAGCGTGTGCTCACCATTCTGTTTAGCCTAGTGATGAAACTTCCATTTCTGAAGCTGATATACCTTAATTCGTTTCCAAGTCATATGTAACCTTGTATATACTGGTCTTGGAGAATGCATGTCTACACATTGCCTTTGAACCTTCTGATGTTCCTTGAGCATCTGCATAGAAGAGTGGTGTATATATAAAGAAGTTGTTTTCAGCGTAGAGTCTAGATCACGTCTGGCAGTACCACTCTTGCTAGCTAGTCTTTTACACCAGGTCTGTGCTATAGTCAACAAAGGGAAAATAAAGAAATTGTGTAGTAAACCAGAGATTTCACTGTGGATAAAATAAATAAATAAATCTACTTGTTTGTGTTGCTTTCCACATTTACACACACAACTTAACATACATCTAGCATATTTTAGTCATTTAAAAACTGCTTTGTTTTGTACTTATTCAGCAAATAGCCTCATGAAGGAGTATTGCTTGGTTGTTCTACCCCCGATTACTAAAACCTTCAAAATCTTAACTCAATTTGGTATCATTTGTTGTGCTTTGGAGGAAGGGAGTAGAAGGGAATTTTGTTTCCCTAAATAACTCCTTTTATATGGAGGTTTAGTGGATCTAAAATTTGACCTGTTCATTTTTAAATAATTTTATATTCATGAGAAGATAAAACAACTGTTAAATAATAGTTTTAAAGTCATTCCTGCGTAGTGACGTTATTAGAATAATACGGTCTTTATTTAGGTGACTTCTGTTTCCCCATGAGGAATCAGATTCTCATTAAAAATAACCAAAGAATAAACATGTTATTAAAAATTATGTGACTGCTTGATTGACATATTTACAGAGCAGAAGTTTTGCGACGAGAAGATGTGAAGAAACGCTCAGCATTTATAAAAGTCCTTTTCAACTCCAAAGAAGTATCAAGGACTGTTACCCGACCAATAAGTTCAGATTTCAGAGTTCACTTTGGACAGATTTTCAATTTACAAATATTCAATTGGCCAGAGAGTTTGAAACTACAGGTAGATAATGATTTATCATAGTAACTTTTAAAAAGATAATATGAAATGTAATTACTCCTGTAATGCTTGTATTTTGCTCTATGGTTGTATTGTAAAGATCGAAAAACCTGTGAAAGACCCTTTGTAAATCATAAATCTTATATCCCTTCCTTGCTTCTCTAGTCACAAACTTTCAACTTTGCTGCTACGTTTTTGATGCTTGTGCTTTTTATTTTTTTATCTATATATATATGGTTTTTCATATATATATGCGTGTGTCATGACTATGGGCTGTGTGGGGGAAATTAAATAATTGGGACATGTGATTAAATACGTTAGTGGAACAGCCTCTTAATTTTAGAAAAACTGATCTATATTGCAGATAAACTTGCCAAAATGGTCTTCTCTAAAACATTATTGTCCACACAGTAGAATCATCATAATGTTTGCTAGAGGGGGATAAGAAGAAAATTCATTGCTAGTAATGTCCATAACTGCACTTGACTTGATCAACAGTGCAGTTAAGTCAAACTACCACCCCCCCATTCCTAGTATTAATTAATGAATGAGTCACATGAATAATTTTCAGAGCCAATACAATATATTTTTAGGAGGAACATGGTCAGGATCCTACTTTTCCTGTTAGATGACTTTTCCTGTTAGGTAACTTATCACTGGTAGTTCAGGGGAGGGTGTATACCCCTCGCCTGCTCCATTTATGTAATGCACAAATTGAGAGGGAAAAGGAATACCATCTTCTTGGATTAAAAACATCTGAATGGAGAAATCACTCACATCACTCTGAGCCTGCAACTGTCCAGGAAAGAGGGAAGCAGTCTGCTGTACTGCCAGAACGGGGACTGTGTGCCTTACCCTGCCTTTCGTGGTAAAGGAGAATTAGTGAGGCAGAAACCCTCCGGCATCTTCACCTGATGCCAGTGACTGTCACAATCAGTTGAATATTGTACAGTGATGCTCTTTAAAGCCTAGAGTTTGTCATACTATTCTCAGGTGCATTAGAAAGGTGAGGAGGATACACTTTTAAGAAGAATTCAGACCAAGTTAGCTGCTGGTAGCTGCTAATTGGATATTTTAGAAAGTAAATGAAGACAAATGCCTTAAATGAATTATTTCATGCTGAAGTCGTAGTAAAACCTTTTATCCAAATATCATATGTTTTCAACTTCTCATGAATACACGTGTAAATTTTTTACTATGTCTGTCACCCTGTTTTTTTCTAGATATATGAGACAATGGGTATGAGCAGTACTGCCTTGTTGGCTGAAGTGTTCATACCTGTTCCTGAGACTACAATTCTGACAGGCAGTGCTCCTATGGAAGAAATAGAGTTCAGCAGCAATCAGCGTGTGATGTTGGACCATGAAGGAGTTGGGAGTGGTAGGGGCTCTCAGTCTTTCTCAGTTCAATGTTTCTCATTTTGCTGAAACCACATAGCAGTAACAGGCTGGCGTAAGTTTCAGAGTAAATTCTGTTAGGAGCATTTACAGCTTCTGTAACTGAATCTTATAAAATAGTCGTGATTCTTCTTATTAAGTTTGCTGTGGAATTCTTGTCTCTTACTAATTTTAAGCTGTATGTAATAAAACTGTGTTTATTATTTGGCTTGTAGTATTAGTGGAGCTCTACTAGCTATAGAAGGTGTTTGGGGTTTTTGCAGTATTTAAGTAATCGGGCCTCTGACACTGCAGAGCAAGTAGATGGTATTAATCAGTATAGCTCCAGTGATTTTAATGTTTTAAACCACTGAAGAACTGGCTGTATAAGTGTATATGCAGAGTAATTTTTTTGTCTTCCTATTTGCTTTGTTGATATCCTGCAACACATTTTATCCCTGGGACTTTAGAAAGATAAAACAAGGGAGAGAGGAAAAGGGGAAACAAGAATAATATGGAACTTTCAAGTTTATATAAAGTTTGAACAGCATTATGAGATGACTGACTTGCATAAATTTGCCATATATGAAATACAGATCAGGCTAGAGCAGAAGAACAGATAAAAAGCTGTGGAGGAAAGACGTGGTAAAAAGTCATTACGACAAATGTGTGTGTAAATGTCGTTGACCGTGATGACTGTATATACAACTGTGTATCACAAAGCTTTAGGACTGACTTTTCAGTCATGCATAATTCTTTTGACTGAATTTCTGTTTCAATAATAACAGCATGCTGAATCTGAAAACTACCAGAAATATTAAATAGTGTGCACCTGTGAAGAAAAAAAAAAGGCTTTGGCATAGCTTTCAAGGCATAGCCTTTCCTTCCAACCCAAATGGAAAGCCTTTCTGTAGGTGGAATGGAATCTTTCACTCCTTTTGTAGAGCAGAGTCCTTCCCCCCAGCATGCAGCAGAATCAAGTTGTTTCACATCACCCCATTTATATAAAGGCACAGGTTATTTGACTACTTATTTTCAGGAAGTATTTTTAAAAATGTTTAGACATCGTGTTTGAATGTGTAAATATACTACTTTGGTTTTTTTCCCCCTTGATAGGTGTGTCCTTTTCATTTGAAGCTGATGGTAGCAACAAAATGACTTTAATGACCTCTGGGAAAGTATCCAATAGTGTCTCTTGGGCAGTTGGAGAAAAAGGAATCCCCTTAATTCCTCCAGTATCTCAGCAAAACACAGGCATTCCAAGGTAGTATGATACGAATTTTCAATGATTCATGGGAAACTGATTAGTATTTTTAAAAAATAGACTTTCATAATCGAGAATTTTCATGATCTTTTTCCTTAAGTTTAGATATTTTTACTTTGCGCTGTAACCCCCTGCAGATATCTTAGGGTACACATTTTTAGAATCATAGAATCATTGAGGTTGGAAGAGACCTCTAAGATCATCGAGTCCAATTTTGGTAAATAGATTTTAGTTAGAAATTTTATCTTTTAGTATATTATTTATAGACCATATTAAAGTTAAACTCAAGCTGATTAATTCACCCTTATGATTTTCTAATAGAAGATGTATATATTGGCAAGGAACTTTCCTGTAATCATTTTGCTAAGAACAGAAGCTCTAGCTCTTTCTTACCCGAAGTGCATTTGGGGAGGCTATTGGGACACATGCTTTAAATGCCTTTTCTGTAATTAATGATAAAAATTACGCTATGAAAGCAGTAGAAGTTAGTATGGGGACTTGACACTGTTAGTGAATTAATCAGTGAAAAATTTTCATCTGTTGGATCATTCCAAGATAATACTCTGTCATGATTTTTCTCCATCAGAAGCCTGTTGACCTGCAGAAAGGAGTATATTATTCCATTCAAAACAATCTAATTTGCCCTGTGGCTGCAAGTTGGATATTGTAGATTATTTGTCCATTTTTTTGCTTTTTTATAATTCCAGTAAAGTCAAGGAGATGATACATCAAGTCTGCTTTTGTAATGTCCTCAGGTAACTTCACTGTAAAGCCTTAGGAGTTTTCCCATACTTATTAACACTGAGCAAGTACCTCTTCCAGCTGATTTGATTCTGTCAGATTTTTATTTATTTAGAGGCTAGACATTGGCATCCAAATCACTCTGTTACTATATTTGACCCAAGCTGCAGCCGTTAGAGTAATTTGCTGATCAGCATATGAGTAACCTGCTGACTTCAATGAGACTAGAATAGCATGAGATTAAAACATAAGGATGCATTCCCAAAGGCTAACTTTAGTCTCCTGAGTTTAATCACTGTAGTAAATGGAAAAATGGGGAATTTCAGAAGGAAGTTAGCTGTAAAACACTCTTCTTTCAGTCCCCCTCTAGAGTTGAACAGCCCTCTTTGACTTTCTGTTGTCTGTTGTGAAAGTCGGAGACAAGATTTTCATGCCTAAAGTTAGTTTTTGCTGCCCATTAGCTTTTCAGCACAATTGTGATTCAGTGTGCATTTGTTCAAGGCTGGTGCCTAAAGATATAACCTTGATGTTACCACTTTGTCTGCTGCTCCAGTAACTGCTGGATATTTGGCTGATTCTAACCAAGCGTGAGAAAGATCCATAAGTTCTTAAAGCTTTCTTGAAAATACTCAGATAAGTAGAGAACAAAGACTCAAATTAGCACCCCTAGCAAGAGAAGGGGCAGCATCCACCTTCTGTGGTATTTGGCTAATAACATGCATGTCCTGGTGTATTGGGTTTACGTGGCAAGGGTTTGGTAGCGGTGAGGCTTCAGGGGTGGCTTTTGTGAGAAGATGGCAGAAGCCTGGCCAGCAAGTCAGTGTACAAATGGCCTCCAGACTACCTACCATACTTCCTTGCCTACTCTGAATACAAGAAAGTGAGCAGGAGCATCCAAAGGATAAGGAGTGGAGCTGGGACTTGTGTCAGGGAGGACCAAAAGCAGGGCTGCACCACAGGAGAGAAGGCTGCAAGGGTGTCCCAGCACAGGCAGCGCCCTTGCCAGTCACCTTGCAGTCCTACAGGAGCTGAACCTGACAGGCAGAGCAGGGTGCCTGCAGCAGTCCCAGACATGGCAAGGGGATGAATTGGGCCCCAGGGTCTATCCAGAAATGGCAGGGAAGGGGGCAGAGACCAAGACTGCAATGCAGGTCTGAGAGCGCCATCCAGGAGACAGGTCAAAGACAGGGTTTAAGACATAGCGCACACAAGGACTGCACATCTGAGAAGTTCTTTTCGGTATGGATTGTCAAAACTTTTATGTTAACTTTCATGCTGTGAAGCAATTTATCATCTTCTTAGTAATCAGCATCGTGGAATGGTGTAGGTGTATCATAAATGTAGCAATAAGCACCTTGTATAAAAGTTCCCTTCCACCAGTTCCTTCATATTTCCCCCTTACTTAACCTTTCCAATTCATCATTCCCTCAGTTGCATAGCTAGAACTAAGAACTGTGTAGTGGAATTTACTATTCAGGTTGTGGGGAGCTTTTTTTTTTTCCTGAGATTGTTTTAAATACTTTTTTTTTATTGCTACATTATATGTGTTTTAGGTGTAAGTTCTGTCAATTCTCTCTTTTTAGTGCTTTAAAAAATATTGATGCTATTGCATCCATTGGCACATCAGGCTTAACTGACATGAAGAAACTAGCTAAGTGGGCAGCGGAAGCAAAACTTGATCCAAATGACCCAAACAATGCAGCTCTGATGCAGCTGATCATGGTGAGTGGCTTTTTCAGAGCTGTACTGCTAATAGAGCTGTGAAACACCTAATCACCAGTACCTTCTCAGGCAATCTGCGTGCATGCCAGGGAGGTGGTAGCATTTGAATTTGTGATGGGCATACTTGTGTGAGTGTTAAGAAGCAAAATATATATTAAAAATATGATTTATTCATCCATTTAGTAGTGGGTTAATGATTTATTAATGAGTATGATTTATTAATCCATTCAGTCATATTCTAGTGGTGAAAAATAGGTATAAGGGAATACACAAACTGATTAATTTATAAATTAAAAAAAATTATGGATTTTGTTTGTTGTTTCATTAAAGTGCAGGGGTATTCCCAGTGTACTTGTATGGTATTAAATAGGAGGTTGCTCATTAGTGACAACTGCACAGACATCTAGTGTATTGTAGAAATTGGGACTTTTCTAAACATCAAATTGAGGAGCTATTTACATAGCTGAAGTTGTATAAATGAATCATCTTTACACTGCAGCTTCCTAGGTTACTCTGCTATGTTATAGTTTTCCTACTCTTTAATGTTTTGTTTATGTTATGAGGAAATAGAATTTTATTGTATTCTTAAATGTGTAATCTCATGTACTTTGCTCAACAAAAACCTACTTTAAAACACTTAGTGTTTCAGTCTCAGTTTGATCCATCTCAATTGCTTTTGCTTAAAATGAACATCCTTGCAATATGCATGTAAGACTTAGAGAAGTTATTTTATAGACTTTTGCCACTTTGTATGAAAAGGTTTATAATTTTTTGACTAATTTAGGTTGCTACAAGTGGAGAGGCACTCGTTCCTGATTTCTTCAGATTGGAACAGTTGCAGCAAGAATTTAATTTTGTTTCTGATGAGGAACTTAATAGATCAAAGAGATTCCGACTCTTGCAGCTGAGAAATGGGGAGGTGGCAGAGTTCCGAAATTATAAGCAAGTCCCTTTACATGAACGAGAAATCAGTGAGAAAATCTTCCAGGTAGAATGTTACATGAATATTTCTTTTCTAGTTTTAATGCTAATAATGTTTGACTTGCAATTAAGTGAATTGGTCCCTTGAAGAATGTACAGCTATGCTGACGTTTTAAAAATGAGAATTTTATTCCTTCAGTCTTTTCTAGTGTTATTTTAATCTAATTAAGATAGCTTCCTTCCAAGGCAATATTTCCATAGCTATACTGTGGAAGGAGAAAAAGAAAACACAGCAACTGCTGTAGACACAAATGTTATAAGATACTTTTTTTTTAAAGGTAAGAGACTTTTTTTTTTAAAGGTGATTTCAAATATAGAAAGGTAATGCAAAGATAATTCAGGCTTAGGCTTATTAACTTTTGAGCCCTTTCTGTGGAGACTGCTGGAAGCAATGACTCTAACGAGAATTAAAACCTTTTTATGTTTTTCTCCAACCGATGTTGCAGTTATTCCTGTTTTAGTACATTGTTCCAATTAGCTTACCCTGTCCTTGCCTGTCTGTTAATTACCTTACTGAAATGCAATGTGTGCATTTTTTATTTGGGTCATCCTTCAATTATTTTTAATCTCAACTCCATTATTAGTGTTAAGTCACGCATTCTTTTGTTCTTTAGCAATTCGTGAAGCTAAGGAGCATTTCAGTGTGTTCATTGCCTTAGCAGGATCAGAATCATCTCAGATTCTGGCAACTGCTGCTTTATCCCTACTTCTTCTTACATAAATTTCTTTGAAAAATTCCTTTCTTCCATTTCTTTTGGATTATATCTTTTATTAAAGATACTTATTAATTCAATCATGTCTGGCTCTTTGCAGTAAATATTTTTCCTTTTTAAATTTTTAGATTAGTTTTGTATCTTTTGTTTAAAGATTGTGCCACATCTTTGATATAAATTTCTGATCCAGTTGATTTTATGGACTTTGTTCATTTCATGTTATTATTCAAAATTGAAAACCATAGTTTAAGAATTATTTGGGTTTTTTCCATTAAAGGTAAATTGGATACACCCATGCTCACCCATTCCAAGTTCATTTTATATGACATGATCTTCAAAACTAAGTTTGAAGTCGTATTGTTCCTAGTTGGTTTACTAGCTATTTGGCAAAGAAGTCTGAAAATTCATAGAATCGTGGAAATATTGTTTGGAAAATATTGTCTGGAGGTCATTTAGTCCTGCTTTGCACTGAAGTGGTAGTACTGTTGCCAGCACTAGATGAGGTCAGCTGTGTATTTGTCTAGCCAAGTCTTGAAGATCTCTAAATGGGAGATTCCACTGCCTTTCTGGATAACCTGTTTCAGTGCTGCACTATCCTTCCAGTGATTGTTTTAAAAAAAAAAAAAAAAAAAATTCATGTCCAACCTGAGCCTTCCAAGTTGTATTTAATGGCTGTTTTTCCTTGTTATATTGTCTGGAACTATAGAGATGAGTTTGGCATGCTCTTCTTTGTAACTGCCCCTCAAATAGCTGAGGGCAGATTGTCGTGGTTTAACCTCAGTTGGCAACTAAGCACCACGCAGCCGCTCGCTCACTCCCCCCCTCCCGATGGGATGGGGGAGAGAATTGGAAAAGCACGTGAGAAAAACTTGTGGGTTGAGATAAAAACAGTTTAATAATTGAAATAAAATGATAATGATAATAATATGATAATAGTAATAATACACAAAGCAAGTGATGCACAGTACAATTGCTCACCACCCGCCGACCGATGCCCAGCCAGTCCCCGAGCAGCGGCCCCCCCCGGCCAGCTTCCCCCAGTTTATGTACTGAGCATGACGTCACATGGTATGGAATGTCCCTTTGGCCAGTTTGGCTGTGCCCCCTCCCAGCTTCTTGTGCACCTCCAGCCTTCTCAGTCGGTAGAGCATGGAAAACTAGAAAGTCCTTGGCCAGTGTAAGCACTACCTAGCAACAACTAAAACATCGGTGCCTTATCAATTTTGTTCCAATCCTAAATCCAAAACACAGCACTGTACCAGCTACTAGGAAGGAAATTAAATCTATCCCTGCCGAAACCAGGACACAGATATTGGATTGCTCATTAATCTCTTCCTCACCAGACTGATTAAGTTGAACACCTTGTCCAGTGCAAGAAAGACACTGAAATATTGGAGCAAGTTTAGCACAGAGCTACCAGAATATCTACAGGGCTGGAGCACGCAACGTACAAGGAGAGGCTGAAAGGGCTAAGTTTGTTTTAGCCTAAGCAGGCAAGGCTAAGGGGGTATCTTATTGCTTCCTTCAGGTACGTAGTGAGAAGGTGCAGAGAAAACAGAGCAAGACTCATCTTAGAGGCAAGATGATGCTAGACACAAGTTACTCCAAGAGAAATTCCAGTTAGATATAATGAAAACATTTTTCACAAAGAATGTATTCAAATTCTAGAACATGTTGTCAAGCAAGTTTGTAGAATTGCCATCTCTCGAGATACTGAAAATTCAACTGGCAAAGGCCCTGAGCATCCGGGTTGGAGTTGTTCCTGCTTTGTGAGGGTTTGGATCAGATGACCATCAGAAGTCTCTTCCAACTACATTATTCTAAGATTCTGACCTCTTCTTGTAGGTCATGTTGTCTCGGCCTCTGACTGTCTTAGTAGTCCTTTAGTGGACCCCATCCAGTTTCTCCACATGCTTCTTGAACTGGCAGCCCCAAACTGGACGCAATATTTCAGGTATGCCCTCACAAGTACCAGTTTGGAGGGGCTAGTAATTTCCCTTTGTCTGTGGGTCATGCTATTCCTAATGTAGCCTGTGGTTTGCCTTTTACCAAAAGAACACATCGTTGGTTGTTATTAAACCATAACCCCCAGATTTTTTTCAATATGGCTGTTATTCTTCTGGTTGCTTTCCAGTCTGTGCCAGCACATGGAGCTACTCCACCCTCAATACAGAATTTTGCCTTTTCTTCATTGAGACTTCAGTTGTCATAGTCTTCAATTATCAAGAGCCCTCTGAATTGTGGTTCAGTCATTCGTTGTATTAACCACTCTGCCTAATCAAGTATCGTTGGCTAAATTGCTGACAGTGTATTGTCTCTCCTCATCCAGGTCACTGGTGAAGATACTGAGTAATATTGGCACTATAATCAATCCCAGGGATACTTTGCTAGTTAGAGGACACTAACTGGACATTGAGCTATTCATCCTTACTCTTAGAGCTCAGGTGTCCATCCTGTTTTCAATCCAGCAAGCAGTCCGTTCAGTCCATTCAAACCCATACTTCCTCAGGTTATCCTAACCAGGAATAACTGCATTCTACTTGTTGACAGTAGTGATATTTTCAGTCTATATCCTAGCTCTATTCCTAAATCTGATAATGGACGTTTCCTGCTGTCAGTTAACTGCGGTAGGCCACTAAGCACCATACAGACACTTGTTCACTCCCCCTCTCCCTCCCACCCTGGACAGGGGAGAGAACAGGTGGAGCAAAAGCAAGAAAACTCATGGGCTGAGATTGTTTTTTCTTTCTTCTTCCTCTTTCCTTTGCTTATAAAACTAACAAATGAAAAAACAAGTGATGTAAAGGCACTTGCCACCTCCCACATGTAGACCGATCCCTAGCCAGTCTATAAGCAATGGCTACCTTCCCCAAAATCCCCTTCCTTTCTGTTTTACTGCTGAGCATGACATTATATGGCATGGAATATGCTTGTGGTCATTTTAGGTTAGCTGTTCTTCTTGTGTCCCCCCACAGCTTCTCACAGACGCCCAACCTACTTGCTGGGGGGGGAGTTGGAAAAAGAGATAATCTTGACACCATTTTAGTCACAAATTCAAAACATAGTACCATACCAGGTGCTATGGAGAAAAGTAAGGCCATCCCAGCCAGACCCAACACAATTAGGCCATGAGATTATCTTCTTTTTTCCCACTAGGTGTTTCCCCAGGTGATTCTGTTGTATCATCCTCTCCAATCTTTTTAAAGTGTACGACACTAATATGCAGTACTGCTATGAAATCTTCTTTTGCTTTATATTTTTGGTTCCTTGCCTTCCTCAGAAAAAATGGGTCCATGATCTCTACCAATAAACCCAGCAGCATGGGCTGTAGGATTTTGGTAATCCAAGACATGCCATGCTCATGGGCAAGCAGAATGCCTTGATACATTTACGGAAATAAAGCAACACAAGTGCCTTGAGTCAAATGGGAAGAGTTTCAATTTGGTGTTCAACACCAGAGTTGGGGCCAGTCAGTCTGTATCTATGATCTTTTCCTGTTTCTTCTGAAAGTTTATTTAATGCCAATAGTTTAGTAACAGTTAACGAGTGCTAATTAATGATTTGTGGTACTTAAATCATATTGCAGTAGAAAGACTGCTGAAGGGAGTAATGCATATGCATGTACCAGTTAGGCATTCAACTCCCATTATTGGACTTCTAGCTTAGTCATTACTAGATCTGCCTAAAAATTAAGATTTCTGGCTCAGAAGAGCTATTATTTTATTTTGTTGCTAATCTGGTCATTCAACAATAATTATTATGCACTGGAAAAGTTAGATTCATTGTGGAAATAATGAAGCACTGTGTTTCCAGAATGCTCTTCCTGGACCCTTTATCTTAGGAAAAAATGATGTTCTCTTAAGTAACAACAGTAGCAAAATGACCTGAAGATTAATTTTACTGAGTAGCTTTTACATGATAACTAGCTGTGGTTCTAAAGCCAACCTGATTTGCAGACTGCCGTTAAGCCGCAGATCCTCGGAGACCCCCTGGACTTGTAGGCTCTGTGTTTTGCTTGGAAGCTGAGTGTCAGCTCTAGCCTTTTCTTAATTTATGAGACACTTTCCTGAACTTGTGAATAAAAGTTGCTTCTGACAGTACGGCCTTCATTGTAGTCCACCAGAATAGTAACACAACCCTGAGAAGTACTCCAACATACTTCTCCCCAAGAACCAAGTGCTTCTCGTAAATCTTTTTCCTGTGGTGGTAACCAGTATTCATCTCAGCCCCTCAGTTAGGCTACAGACTCTTTTATCGAACATCAGGCAAAGCAAGATCTTCACACGCTGGCTGCTTACAGAGCTTTCACTTTTTCACAATGTACGAACAAAGATTTTTATTACGCTATTAAATCTCTTCAATAATTGTTTCTCAGCAAACCCTCCCACAAGTAGAGTTTCTTCCACTGTTAGACACTACGAAAACTAGTTATGTGTATTAAAACACACTTCAGATTTCAGGTCATCTTCCATGAATACTGCATCACTTCTGTTTATAAAGGGTTCTCCCTATTGCAGCTGCAGTAAGAGAAGCCATTTCCAGTTCAAATGGAATTTCAGTTTACAGCCACAGGTCAAAGTTCAGCTTTAAAAGAAGAGGGAAATCTTCAAGTTATTCATAGTAATTTAAACCACATGAATCTTGTAACTTAATGGAATTCTTGTCTCTATTCATGGAAGTTTAGCAATGCTATTGCTGTATACATTAGCATTAAAAGTAGCTTTTTAAACCTCTGACATCTGTTTTGGTTTACTGTGATCCATACATTAATATTAATGAAATATTTACCATTTTTCTTGTATGTAATAAAGCACTGAATATATATCGAATCACAAACTCTAGTAAATATCTTTAGGACTATGAGAAGAGACTGCAAGAGAGGGATGTGACTGACAGCAAAAATTACCTAGATGCACACAGAGCAGTTGTTGCCAACTATCTACAGAAGGTAAGCTGCAAAAAATATGGATCCACCATATTTCTCTAGGCCATATGTTGCTTCTATGCTTGGATGCTTTATTTCCATGAATACTAAAAACTGATTCATCTCTAAAGATATCAGTAGGTCACATTTAAAATTCCAAGCTAGGCCTGAAACTGGTCTAATTGAACAAGTAGAGGTTTGTGAATGACTCGTTAAATGTTGTTCAAAAGATGCAATATACAATGACCAGCCATTCTGGATTTTTCTAGCAGTTCTGTAAATTCTTTTTTGCTCCAGTGTCCCAGAGATTTGTACTGTTGTGTCCCAGGTACTCACTGATTTCCCTCTCCTCTCTATTTTCATTCTTATAAGCTGTGACACCAAGAACTTAATTATCTCCATGAAAGTGGCCCTAACTGCTGTTAAAAGTCATTTAATGCAATACACAGAGTGATCACATTACCTTCATTGTGTGGTATTAGAGTAACATCATCTCTCCCTTAGCTTGATTTACATTATTTTTCTTGTCTGTTCATTCTGTTAGGATGACATTCTCTTTAATCCTTACGGAAAAAAATTATAGGGAAACATTGGTCATATAACCAAGAAAAGTTTACAATTCCAGACTATTTTGGCAAAATAGCAAGTGCAAAACATGGCTACTAGTTTCTTACCGGTACTGGAAATACCAAAAAGTATATGAAATCCTAGCCAGCCAGCAAAACATGTAATATGATGATAAGGTTGATTTGATGTAGAACAAAACAAATCATCTGTTAGAAAGAATGGTTTGTAAAAGAATCAATCATAGACAATGAAGAGTGTTTAAATCTTCCAGACAAGCGCCAAAGCCTGGATTCAGTATGACAATATAAAAAAATTTATTTTTAACAAAGCTGTCATGTCTGTGTCAGCCCCATATGTTTTGCATGGTATTTAAGTGTGTACTCAAACACACTGAATAATAGTATAGTAGTACAGTGTAACATACATTATAGTACCTTTATTTGTCACCCTTTTTAAAAATAATATTTGGATATTTTACACTTTTATAAATTGTTAGATGTGCTGGAAAATTAGATTGCTCACATCAGAACTGAAATTCAGTTCACTCTGAAATGTGATCTCTATATGCCTATCACTTCAACACAAAGAATAAGAATAGTAAGAGTAACTTAAATAAAAACTGTCTGTTAGTGTCATTTATTGTTGTGATTGTTTCTGATGAATAGCTGTAAGTAGATAAGACTTCATTTTCTGATTGCATGCTTTCGTATGTTCTTATATCTGGCTAGCCAGTATGATTCTAGAGAATCATTGTAATCGTAAAATGAGCTTATATTACGTTATGAAGAAATATCTGGTGGAAATAAAATTTTCCTTGGACCGTGACTCTTTTAAAACTGGGGGGAAAAAAAAAGAATGTATATTTGGACATTTAGTTTGTTTTTAATAGACAGAATGCAAGTATTTGCAGTGGGTTTGGATTAGAAATGTACTTTTGTCTCTTCTCCCTCCGCATTCACAGGTTCGAGAATCAGTAATAAACCGTTTCCTCATAGCAAAACACCATTTCCTTCTCTCTGACCTTGTCAGTGAAGAGGAGATTCCTAGCCTGGGGTAAGGGAGCTATCTTTATTTGTTCTAAATCAAAATAATTAATGTAAAACCATCTCTGATCTTTTTTTGCAAAGTGTATTGATGTGACCAACTGATGCGATTTTGTGTTTAGTATAATACATAAACTTCTAATCACTATGTACACCTCTGCCAGTACAAGCAGTGTATTGATACACAAAGTATGTAAAAACTTTTTTAAGAACAAGTCTGGTTTTGGCAGAAGTAATGTGACAGTACGTAAATAAGATTTAGCATGATCTAATGCATCAGGCTGTGATCTGAGGAGCTGAACATAGCCCTAGGTGGTGGCAGACTGAATGATTTCCAAATAATCAGCCAAGCATCAAACGTAGTAACACTACTACTGGTTCTATAGGTGATGCTCGCTTTGAGTCAGTGCATATGCCCTGCAGATAATGTGGGCATTTTTTTAACAGTCATTTTCTTCATTTTACTTCTCATGTATTTCTGTTTGCTGTTGCTGGATGTCGTCATATCCTGTTTACTTTCAGAAATGTTATTGGGCTTGGAAATGAATTCTTTTTTCTTTTAAGATTATTATTTGTTGTATTACTTAAGCACATTCTTTTAATTTTTGTTCCAAATCCCATACTTGTTGGTTTTGACATTTATCAGTCATCACAGCATAGATGATTCTTAATTAGTGTTGCTCACTTAAAATCTGTGTAAGAAAACAAGTTGTGAAAGATAGTTACTTTTTCTTTCATGTAGAAGTTGCTTGTGTTCACTATAAACGTGACACCCTTAAAGTACAGCCAAAGTTTTTTCAATCAGCAGTATAAATCTAAACAGTCCCATCTGCTGGAGATACAGAGACTTGCTCTCTTACAAAAAAGTTCATCCTATTTTTTAGTTCGTGTTTTCACATCACAGAATGGAAAAATCTGAACGAGACTATAATCAGCTTTGGAGTTGTTTTAAAATCAAATGCTTCATTGGTGTTTTCTTACCATGAATACTAATTCATATTGGATTCTGTTTGCTAATCTCTATATGGTTAGTGAATTTAAAATACACCATGATTTGCTTAAAGCATTTACTTAGTGAGATATTTCAGTAACTCATGGTTTTGTGTTATTTTAACAGTAATTACTATGATTTATTATGTATAAAGAAATAATGCTATTGGCTGTCAGTTTTGAAAGTAGATTTTGGAATGTCTGCAGTTAGTATCAGTGATGTGTAAAAACATATATCTGCTTTTTATTCTTTTCCTGTTTTTTTTTTTTTTCTTTGGTTCTGCTTTGCCTTGGGTTATAAGTTCTGAGGGTCCAGGGTATGTTGTGGCATATTCATTTTGCTTCCTTGCTGTAGCCTATTGTTTGTTGTACATAGCTGTGTAATTAGATTTTTTGCCTATTCCATACGGTGGTTGTCATCATCTGCTAGATACCTTGTTTATAGCACTGTAGTTTAGACCTATCTTGAAGCTGTGTAATTGTCATATTTGTATCTTACCTAGTTTTGGAAAAAAACCTTTTTTTGCACATTTAAGTTATAATTTCTGAAATATAAGACATGAGTGAATATAAGAACTGGATTGTGTAGTACTAAACAATTAAAACATTTTGACATTTCATAGAGTATTGTATGGCACTAACAGGAGCATATACTTCCTTTTTCTGTTAGTGCATAATTTGCATGTGTGTCATGGAAACACTAGAATGCTGGATTCTGTGCAAAAATGACTAAATATCTGTTTTATGATTATTAGTATTTTGGGACTCAGCCTCTTTAAACTGGCGGAGCCAAAACGACCATTAAAGCCAAGAAGAAAAGAAAGGAAGAAGGTCACAGCACAGAATTTATCAGATGGAGACATAAAACTGTTAGTGAACATCATTAGAGCTTATGATATTCCAGTGAGAAAAGCAATGATGAGGTATGTTTAAATGCCTGTTTCCAGTACAGATTCATTTTCTGGTTGCAGCTGTTTTGAGGACAGCTGAAGCAACTAATGTTCAAATTCAGCCATGTGTGGTGTTTTGATCCTCATGATAAAAACATATATACATTTACCTTTTTATTAATAATGATAAAGAACTGTTTTGTAAGTTTGTAGAATAATATGATCATTTATCAATAACTGCTAAATGCAAGAAATGTTTTACCAAAAACTGTATTCATCTGCGTGAGGAAAAAACTGTCTGAAAGATAACTTACAGCTTTGACAACATTTTAACTCTGGTAATATCAGATGAATTATACCTTAAGCAAGCCTGCTAGTTATACTCAGGGCAATTTTAATTCATAATATCTTAATTAAATACCAAACAAAAGTATTAAAAAAAATCCAATTCTTCATTGTGGGATACTGTATTTGCCTCCTGAGTGTAGCATGTTGGTCTTCTCCTTCATGAACTGTTTGTTTACGTTAATGGACTGAGCCTAATTTGGCTCTGACCAATTTTAAAGGTGACTATTACCTTCAGGCATATTAAGGCAATGCCTGCACTGCGTGATGCTGTGTCATGTAAGGGTACTTGAGTTCTGAACATTCTGGTTCAGTTCCAGAAGCAGTGTATTAGTGCAGCATTCTCTCTCTCTCCCAAAATGAATACACCTTGCATTTAATTCGGAGGTGTTTTCAAGCTGACCAATTACTGTGCATACAGAATTTAGCATCTTCTGCTGTTTTATCTCTTTACTATAGTAAAGGTTCTGCTGGATTTCTGTAAATAAGTTCATACTGAGGAAAGCAGTTCATATTAGAAACATGTTGACAGGAAGGAAGAGATGAAAATTTAAATTCATTATCAGTATTACAAATATAACTAAAACCCCTCCCAGTCTTTTTGCATTATATGATATCTTATTTTGAGCTGCTTTTTCAATGAATAGTTACTCTCTTATAATCTCTACTGTGGTGTTGTTACAAAAAAAGTTAAGTGGAAATACTATAAAAATAAACGTATTAACATTTATCTTATTTCACTCATGGGTTGCTGATTGTGTAAGATTCATATGGGTTGAATTTTGTTGTAGAGGCCTTGCCTGGATACCATGAAGTCTACACTGTTTATGAATTCTGTGGGGATTCATGTACTTAAACTGAAAAACCTGTGGCTCAAGGAGATTGTATGGGGGAGGCAAAAAAAAGAAGTCTGGGGTTGATAAGCTCTTCAGAAAAGAGAGCCTCCAGGCACAAAGCACTCTTTTGCAATGAGGCTTACAAGAGCTGTACACTCGCTACCCCTTTCTGGCATTCTTTTCGTGTTATTTGATCGAATAAATATCTTTCCAAGGTTAAAGTCATAACATAAAAATATCAGAAGTATTTCCAGAATTCTGAATGGTTAATACAGAATGTGAGGGATTCATATTTTGTAATGTGTTCTCTGTCTTTTCTTGTTGTTGTTGTTGTCTGTTTCCTCTGGTAGCAAACTTCAGCGACCATACAAATCTTCAAGGTCGTTTAATGAGATGTTTTCAGCCTCTCCGTCAGCTCAGAGCCCAACTGACAGCCCAGATTGGGCATTCAACCAGGTATATTACGAAACTAACATTTTCTTACATGAAGTTGTGGGCATTCCTCTTTTCCACAGACAGTAACATTTACCATCAGAGAGATATCTTATTAGTGAGGTTGGCTTGCCCAGTTCTTGATCTCCAAAAAGGTAGTAAAGCTGCAAGAGGTTCAGAGAAGAGCAATAAGGATGTCAGAAATATGGAATGGCTGCTGTACAGTGAAAAATGGTAGGGCTTTTCAGCCAGAACAGCAGTAACTGCAAGTAGGGGAGGAGGAATATGGTAAAGCGGCACAAAATCATGAGTAATATAGAGACTGCAGATAGGGATTGACTGTTCACTGGCTCTTTCAGTACAAGGGTGAGGGATTGTCAAATGAAGCTGGTAGGAAATAGGTTCAAAATAGAGGGTTGTGATTCTTCATGCAGCGATTAGCAGGTGTCCAGAGAAGTTGTTTACATGTATCGTGGACTAAAGAGGTTTGCTTGCGCTGAAGTGGGTATTAGACAAGTATTTGGAAGAGTGATCCATTGGGAGTTACTAAATAGAAAAGTCATTACAGGCTTAGGAAAGTCCTTCATCTGAAAATGGTTGAAGCCTGGAAGAGTAATAGGGGAAAATATCATATATGCCTGCTCTGTTCTTACTCTTCTGTATGTGTCTGCTGATGGCCATTTTCACAGCCTGAATTTTGGGCCCAGTGCACTCTTAGTCTAAACCAGCACAGCCGTTCTTATGGCTGATACTGAAACTACATTTGCTTGCTATTGAGAGCTAAATTGTGCATCCTTCTGAATGAAGGTGGAAGCCCTTCAGGGTTTTTTCCTGTTTTTCTTATGATTTGCCTTCAAAATTGTTGTTTCCTGAAAAGTAGAAAAGGTTCTGCTATATGCATTTGAACGCTAATGAAATGCTCCATTAAGGCATTTTTAATCACATTAGGGGTTTGTTGTGTCTAGTGGGAGTTGCTTATCTGTTACAGGGACCAGTTTCAGAGCCAACCAGGATTGTAGCAGTAGGCTTCTTGGATTACAGATAAGAGGATACAAGTGCACCTCTTTCCATTGGTGTCTGGATCACATGTTCTGTTTCAGTTACCTTCTCTGATTAGATAGCTTTCCCACTCTCAGGGGAAAATGTGGTTTTGCTGGTGTATATAAATATGTCAAGTATTCTGAATATGCATAAGTTTTTGGAAATGCTAACATATAAAATATTTTTTAAAGTTTCATAAATGCTTAGAAGCCTGGGAAATGCCATATTTAAGGTGTATTAAAGTTTAACTGGACTGGACCAGCCTGATCTCCACAAAGTATATGTTTGTTTTTCTAAATACATGAAAATGTGTAATTTAATATGTTCTGATTAATTTTTATAGCGGTCTGTTTCCTTTGTTTTGATCTCTACTTACAGGTTTTAGTCCGTCCTTTTGTAGAAGTTTCTTTTCAGCGAACAGTCTGCCGGACAACAACAGCAGAGGGTCCAAACCCCAACTGGAATGAGGAACTTGAGCTTCCGTTTAGGTATGGCAAAATGAAATCAAATTATTTCTGAGTAATAATAATTTAATTTGTGCATGCAAATTTATTCAAATTTTCCTGTTCTGTTCAAATCACTTTTTTGGTTTACTTAACCTTTTCAGAGCTCCTAATGGTGACTACAGTACCCACAGTTTGCAGTCAGTGAAGGATGAAGTTTTCATTAATGTTTTTGATGAAGTACTTCATGATGCTGTAGAGGTGAGTTCATAACTGAAGGACAGTGTACCTTACAGAATATTATGAGCTTTTTGCAGTTGACAGAATAAGACTTTTCAGTGTAATAGCTTTCACCCTCCTGTGCCTCTTTTTTCTCTATTTTGTCATTCCTTACGGTTTTATATCTAGTCAATACTGCAAGATTGTTAGAGGGAGCAGTGTTAACCTTTGTCTGTACAAATTAAGCTTGTACTATATAATCTGCTGCTAGAGTTGAACATGTGTATGTAATCTATTTTACTGGTATTTAATGAAATTGGAGATATTAAAATTGAGGCAACATATGAATTGTTATCTGAATTCTATTCTTCTTAAACTTCATCAGGATTTTTACTGAATTTCAGATGAATGATCCCAGTTCCTGTATTTTTTATTACCTATCTTTTTATGCTCTGTCTCATCCTGTTTTACAAGCTGTTTGGTGAAGAAAAAATCTTTTGGTTGTATATATTAATTTTTTTGAATGAGATAAAAATTGCAAGTACTAGTAATGAGAAATTTTTGTAAGCTCTCAGTGTTGGCTAACTCCTTCCCCTGTTGAAACCAGTGAAAGCTTTCCTAGTCAATTCAGCATGCACAAAAATAGCAGCACTCACTGTTCTTGAAAATATAACCCCAAAATAAATAATGCCCACATTTCACTGAGAACAGAATTCTGTCCTCAAAACTGAAATGGAATTTGATGCAGCAGAAGGAGGAAAGACACTGACTTGAAACTCAGATGTCACTCTAGCCTTTCAAGAATTTTTTTTTTTAAATAACTTGTAGGCTGATCATACTAAATTTGGAAATCCCTGATCGGCAGTACACATGAAAACAATGCTTCCATTCCACAGGGTTTAGTTAGATTTTCATACGATTTTACCTTCAAAAAGCTTTTTTAAATACTAGTAAAGTATTTTATTAGAAGACCATAGCTTAATTTACTTTGTCTGAGAAGACTCTTGTGGACTCCTTGTCAGATTTTTGATTTCTCCATCACAGGTTATACAGGAGTTGAACCCTGAAGTGCAAGCACATTGTACCATGGATCATGACGTTCTTGTGTTTGTTCAGCATCTGGCATGCTTGAAAGGCATGCAGAATAGTCATTGCCATGCTAGTAACTGAACTTATATTTATAGTAAATTATTAAAACAATACAGAATTTTTATTAATGCCTTGATTAAATTGTTGATTGAATTAAAGGAAATTAAGCTGTCTTACAAAGTTTTATGTTGGGCAACTTTTTAATAGGATGATCGTGAAAGAGGAAGTGGAATCCACACTCGTGTTGAGAGACACTGGCTGGGATGTGTTAAGATTCCATTTACTACGATATATTTTCAAGCAAGGGTAAGTATCAATAACTTAAGAGTAAACCTCTTAAAATACAGAACTGGAGAATGGAAAGGGGCTGGTAATGGCATGTCAGATTTAATGATGTTCTCTGTACCTGTTAGTTTATTTTTATTTTTATGGAATTGTTTGAAAATGTCTTTGAAACCACTGTGTTTTGTCAAATTTGGTGAGTATTTGTCAGCAAGTTCAACGTTTTGAAGGGAGAAGAAATAGACAAACATACTTCCACACTGACAATGCAGCCTGGCCTCCTTCAGTAATGAGGTTAAAAGTGCAAATTCTTTAGGTGGTTTTGTCAGTGGCTTTTGAGATATCTGGTATTGCACGGCCTAGGTAGGTGAACTAGGAAAAGGAATATCACCTAGATAGGTGATAGGAAACTTGACCTAACTCTTCTTTTTTCACACTTTTCATGAATCACCAGATTTTCACCCCTGCCTCTCCCAGTCCCTTCTTTCCTCCATTTTTAGAACTTTTTAAGAGAAGCTTTCTTCAAGAGATATCAACAGTTAGTCATGGGAGTGATAGTAAAACATGCAGTTCGTCACAGGGGAAAGGCATTTTTTTGTCCAGCCACCTATCCTTGACTTAGGTTAAGGAAACTAATTTTTCACATCAATAGTCCTATCATATTGTAGTCTTGCTGTAGGACTCTTTTTCTGCAGGGCAGTTACTTTCATGTGTAGATCAAGTCATCATATCACAAAAGTCTCAGTTTCTTACTTCAGGAAGATTCTGACATCAGTTGCATACCTAATGACACATTAATTGGCTCTTCTCTGGCTATATGGGGCACTTCTCAGAACCTTGAGTGCTTTAAGACGTACTATGAGCCTCCTGGATTCTTTGATTGGAGGATAAGTCTGTAGGGGTCTCATTCAATTTAAGTGCAGTGCTTGGAGTTCAAAGTGGTTTTCTTGGGCTCTCCATTTGCAAGGCATAACAGAACATAATTGTCACGGGATTCAAGAAAGCATGGGATTCTTTTCACTGTTGAGAAATTTTGGACAGTTTATGTCTAACCAATGCTAGTCCACTTGCTTCTGCTAGATCATTAATAATATTCTATCTTCATCTTGGGAGGTTAATCAATGAATTTAGGTGTTTGAGGGTTGTGGTGCCTGATAGAATAAAGCTTTCATTGACTTCAAAGAAGATATAAGTAGTAAGAAGGTCTAGCCTTCTTTTCATGAGTCTTTGGCTATCCTGTGCAGACAATGTCACATAATGTGACCACTGTTGTTAAAGGTCAACAAACGAGAAAGAACAAGATCCTTTACCCTTTTTAGGGAAACGTTCCATGCTGAATGCATGAAATTCACCTGAGAAGTGTGTCTTCTCAGAGTCCTGAGAGACTTAATGGGCAGATGTAGACATTTTAACAGACTGCTTACCAATATGTAGTGAAGGACACAGCCTATAAACCATCTTTGAGGATTACCAATACTGATGTCAGCCTTTCTGTTGTAGAACCAGAGTAGCTCCAAGATTCCTGTCAGATGCACTCCTGACTCTCTTTGAGGAGGTCATAGAATCATTAAGGTTGGAAGAGACCTCCAAGATCATCGAGTCCAACCGTCAACCCAACACCACCATGCCCACTAAACCATGTCCCTAAGCGCCTCATCTACCCGTCTTTTAAATACCTCCAGGGATGGGGACTCAACCACTTCCCTGGGCAGCCTCTTCCAATGTTTAACCACTCTTTCAGTAAAGAAATTTTTCCTCACATCCAATCTAAACCTCCCCTGGCGCAACTTGAGGCCATTTCCTCTCGTCCTATCGCTCGTTACTTGGGAGGAGAGACCAACACCCACCTCGCTACAACCTCCTTTCAGGTAGTTGTAGAGAGCGATGAGGTGTCCCCTGAGCCTCCTTTTCTCCAGGCTAAACAACCCCAGTTCCCTCAGCCACTCCTCATAAGACTTGTTCTCCAGCCCCCTCGCCAGCCTGTTATGTTCTCCAGACCCCTCACCAGCACCACTCACAACAAACAGGTGTTGCTGTTTGCGATTCCCTAAGCATAGTGTGAGTGCCTGCATAAATCTTCCCAGCATTAGAGATTTTTTTCATTTGAACAGGATTTCTTACTGAATTTGAAAAAGCCTGATCAGTCCAGCGGTTATATCAAGGTGCAATTAAGTTTCGGTAGCAAATAAAGCATTTCTTCATCCCGTTCCACTACACTGCAGCAGAAATTCTGAGTGATTTATTTAGAGTTTTCTCCTCATCAAAACTTAATTTTGTTCTTAAATGTTTGATGGGCCAGCCCGTGAGTCATCTGTTCATCTTCCACATCTGCTGAAGATGTCCTTCCTGATGGCAGTCATCTGAATTCTGCCCAAGTCAGGAGGTTAATCTTCTCACTTTTCTCTTAAAGCGATGTACTTCCACTGTTGAGACAGGCCTGAGCAAGTGTGGGGCATGCCATCTCTTGTCTGACGTGACCTTTCAGAAAGACCTTATCTTCTGTTTTTGGTGACAGAGGGAGGTGCAAAGGGCTGGTGAGTCGCACTCTTCCATGGGGCAGCTGGCTGAATGGGCCCAGTTCCACCCAAGAAGCATCAGCAGCTTCTGCATGGAAGGTGTCCATCTGTAAGATGCTGGAGCATCATTCCCTCATAGGCAAAGGCCTATTGGTGTGATGCTGCCTTCAGAAGCATAGTCCTGCAACCTGTATTTTGCCATTTTGTCATTTTTCCAGGTGAATAGTGCCATGTGGAGATTGCTATTTGAAGGAAAAACAGTGAAAGGCTGGCACTCTTTCTTTCTCTAAGAACTAGTGTGTATGATTTCCATTACTTTAAATATTAGTGTCTGTAATATGCAAGAAAGGCTGAAATCCAGTTGTAATTAATACATTTAACAATGAGATGTTTCATGTTTTCCCCGCAGTTAACCAGTATCTATGTCATATTCTCTCATTTTATTGTTTTGTAATTCAGTTTAATAAAGAAATCAAAGGAATAAAATATTTGAATACAAGTAGCAAATGTATTTGAGAAGGAAGTTTTGCTTTTTTGCTTCTAATGAGAAGTATTTCTCTATATATGTTGTAGATTGATGGTACATTTAAGGTGGATATTCCTCCAGTCCTCCTTGGCTACAGCAAAGAAAAGAACCTGGGAATCGAGAGAGGTTATGATTCTGTGCGAAATCTGAGTGAGGGCTCGTATATAACACTGTTTATTACCATTGAACCACAGCTCATTCCTGGAGAGTCAGTCAGAGAAAAGGTAACTAATCAGTAATTCATCATATTCTTGCTTTTTGTTTCCAGTGGTGCAGTTCCTGAGATGCATATAAATAGGTATGCTTAGTGTACCGAAGGACATGAATGCAAGTACAGAAGGACATTAATACGAATTCTGAACGTTCTACTTCAAATTTTTTGGCTCAGTTCAATTTAATTGGATGCACCATTAAGTTAGGTGGACTTAATGCATGAGAAATAACTTTCACCAGGTATCTAGTTGCAATGTTAATAGAAGCAAATTTGCATTCATTATCTGTGAGCATGTAATTTTCCCATTTACTTCCGTAAAAAATAAAGTATTCATGTGAGTATTTGTGAACAGTGGACAAAAAGGAGGTGGCAGGTACAAACAGTATTTTCTTGCTTCTGTGTTTATACTATTCAAATAAGCATTTATTATTTATGGCTTCATGCAGCCTCCAGATCGTGAAGATAGTTATTTCGAAACAGCAGCTGTTATTTTTTTCAGTTATTTTACTAAACCAGAAGTGCCTTACACTAACAACAACGATATGTAGTTAAAATGCATACACCGCTTGCTATTTTATGTTACATTATGCAATGACATTGTGATCCATTCAGCAAGGATGTATGTTTTTCATGCACAAACAGCAGCAGTTCGTTCTTTTCCAGTTCAGTGCTACACTGGTCATTTATTAGAGACGAACAGGAACTGGAGAGAAAGGTCTGTCACTACGTAATTTCTTTTTCAGAATAAATATAGAATTGTATGATGCAGTCTAAAACCCCTTTTTCCTGTTGAATTATAGTCTTGGAAACTATCCAGTCCTGTTTTCTTGCTCTCATGCAATACTGTGGGAATTGTTACAATTTAGTACTGTTGAAAATAAAGGAAACTAATAAAGTGCATTCACGGATGCCTTTTAAGGTTAATTAGTTTGAATGATAAGATTATTGCTAGGACTCGAAACCATAAATATAAACTTAACAGCCTTGAAGCCCCTTTAATAGATGAGACCTTATTCAAGAATTTCATAGTCTTAATCTTCACATACCGTAATTAGTTGCTGGGAAAAAAATGTACTGAATTTGTAAGGAAACTGATCTCTGTTTATAGTACTGGAGACAGCTCTTTCTGTTTCAAAAGAAAAATCATAGAAATTCAAATAAGGGGCAAGATTATTGTAAAATATTATGGACTATATGTTGCGAATCTTGACCTCTTCAAATAATAAGCAAATGTTCAGAATTTCTTGCATAGATGCAATTTGATGCTTAGTTACCAAAAGGTTATCTATTTTATTAATGCTTAGTAGAATGGTGCAGTTTGGTAGCTATATTTAGAATTGATTTGAACACTTCAGAGGGAAAAAACAGTATATTTTATTAAAGTCATAGATCTTTCTGACATAAGTTCTCTTTCATTTCAAATATGATGGTAGGAGCTAACTGCCCCTTGCCGAAACTCAGACATAACTAGAAAGAGACTGAAGTACCTTCCATTCTGATGCAGCAAAGAATCATAGCACACTAAATCACAACAGAGGAAATGAGCCCTGTTCTAAGTAGCAAGAAATACTACACGTCAAAGCTTCTCCTCACAAGGAGCCGCACTGAGAAGACAAGGGGCAATGGGTACAAGTTGCACTGGGAGAGGCTTTATCTCGGTGTAAGAAAGAAATTTTTTTTACAGTGAGAACAATCATTCGCTCAAACAATCTCCCCAGGGACATGGTAGAGTCCTTATCACTGGAGGCTTTCAAGATGTGATTGGACAGGGTGCTAGGTAATCTCATCTAGGCTCGCTTTCCCACAAAAGGTTGGACCAGATGGTCTTTCGAGGTCCCTTCCAACCTGGGCTGTTCTGTGATTCTGTCAAAGCTGAACTGTACCAAAAAGTATGCATTGTTACGTTGAAAGTAGAACCAGGAATAAGGAAAACATTGCTAAGGTAAGAAAACTATTGGTACATAAGATCTGTTTTCTGAAATTTAAGAACAGTGGAAAAATAGTTGTGATTAATAAATCAGTAGGAGTTTTGCCAGATTTTTGTTCACTCTTTGCATTAGAGATTTTTCTAAATCCTATAAAAATTTTGCTTAGCAGCAGATGATTTGTTTACCTTGGATACTAAGCCAAACCAAATTATTTCTTTAGCAAATGTTGTATAGGATTTTCAAATAATCCATTTTTTTAAAGCAGTAGAAATAGAAAACAATAAAATCATTTCATGTTAGAGGAAACTCAGTAAAGCAGGACCAAATTCATTAAGAGACTGTTCTACTTTGGGTGGTATGTACCTAATGAAACCTGTACATAAAACACTGCTAAAGTGACATGTGCATGTATTCTAACTGTGACTGAAAAAGTAATTATTCTGTGCTGCAACTCCCCAAATGTAACACACATACTTACTATAGAAAGTGTTTGGCATAAAATGACAAAAACTAACTAACTATTTTTGCTGTCTGTTCCTATTCCTAGCCATTCCTTCTGTAGTTAAGTCATTTGAAATACTTGTGTACTGTTTTAGGATGCTAAGTTTAATTTGAGTTTAATTTTACGATACCTTTTTTGTTTCTTTACCTATTTTTCCTCTCTTTCTTGCTGTCCTTCCTGAATCTCTATATAGATGAATGAAATGCTTAAGAAGGTACAATATTAATAAATTAAATCAGTTGAGAGATTCCTGTTGTTCCCTGTTGAAGATTTAGCTTGGTTTTGTGCCATTCGGCAACCTTTTTGCACTTTGCGTTACTTGACTCTGACATAGTAGTTGTTTATTTGTCAGTAATATTTGCAGTGAATTACTACATTCAAATTTACAAAGTGCCGGAGGCTGTATGTTTCGGCTGTTAAGTATGGTTGAGAAGATTCACCACTGTGTGCCTTCTCTGCTGACTTGGAGGTCTAGCTGCAGGGCCCTGCCCAACTGTTCCACCTCTGGTTAGTTTGAGAAGAAGGGTAACAAAGGACGAAGTGGTTTATTTTGAACAAAAATATTACAAAGGGTGAGCTTTAATTCTCAGCACCACTAGAAATATACAAGGGATTCTAAGTACTTATAAAAAACTATTTTGACTGATCCTAAGACCTTTAAAAGATGACATCTTAGGTGACATATGAGCAAATAATTGTTATTGTTATATAATTAATACATGCTTTTGAGTGCTAGATTTCCTTCTGGAAAATCTCATGTAAAAGCATTAAAATTTTAGACAAGTCTGACTTATAAGGATTTATCTAAAAATCACTTGAACCTTCTCTGCAAATATTTTGGCATTGCACAGGGTTGTCGCAGTATTATTTACATAAAAATTACTGGGATTTTGCGCATAACCTCACTTGTGGTTTTAATGGAGTGTGATGTGAATAGCATGTAGGATTAGTGTTATGAATTAATATGTGGCATTACATACTCATCCCTGCAGTTTTACTTGGCCATAACTTTCACTACATTTTCAGTGCGTTAATAAAGCCAGCTAGAGGTACAGGTCATTACGTGCATTCATAAGTAAATGCAAATTGCCTGATTTTCCATTACCATTCTTGTATGTCTGTAAGCCAAAGTATATACTACAAGGAAAGTTCAAAACGCTATTAGGAAAGAATTTTACACTCCTTTCATGCTCCTGTAAATGGTGAAATAAGGCCAAACATAGTAAAGACTTTAAGCCCAGATTATAAATAAAACTATTTTTGTATAAATTCTACTGTCTTTTGAAGTTTGATACCCAAGAAGAGGAGAAATTGCTCCAGGCAGCAGAAAAGTATGAAGCTGAATGTACATCAAAGTTTCCAAGCCGCCAATGCCTAACAACTGTAATTGACCTCAATGGGAAAACAGTTTTTATTACCAGATATATCAAACCTCTGAATCCACCACAGGAGCTTCTTGATGCCGTCCCAAATAGTTCTCAAACAGCAGCAGTAAGTACTTAGAAAAGATAGTGAAGTTTCTGGGATACAGATTTCAGAATGTGTGTGTTCGCATGTGCACGTGCGCATGGGTACATAACATTTTTACGTTTGCTGTATAGCTACGCTTTTTGTAAAGGAAAAAACAGATACAAAATAAAATAGCAGTGACTGTGTGATACACGGTAAGTCTATCCATAATGATGCTGGAAAAGGATATTTGTCTTCTCTGGAAAAAAATAGGTATATTAATGAGTATTGTCCTTTAAAAGACAAAAGATTTATGCCAAACCTCAATGGGAGTAAATTGTATCAGGCTTTGATAGAAGTTCTAAAATGAGCTAGCTGCTGCTGTAGTGAGGTTAGTCAGTGTTTTCTCATTGATATCTGTGGAAACAGCACTATGCTTCACATCTGGTGTAGTAATATTATCGTTAGATATCCGAGTCGTGAATTGAAGGGGTGACTTGCTCTATTTTGTTTTCTTGCAGGAATTGGTGGCTCGGTATGTTGCTTTGATTCCTTTTTTGCCAGATAGCGTGTCATTTGCTGGAATTTGTGATTTATGGAGTACATCAGACGTAAGTAATGAATTAAACAGAAGTTCTTTATCCTCTGGAATGTGATGTAACATCCTAGCAGCCCTGCTTTCGAGGGGAGATTGTACTAGATGAGCTCTTGAGGTATCTTCAGACCTAAACTATTATTGTGAGGACTATTTTTCTTGAATGAGGATTATTTTAAGTACTCAAAGTAGCTGAAGAATGAGGACCAAAGCTTGAGAAAAGTTGCTCATCCTGATATGAGCCAAAATTTTTATCTTTGATAGGTTGCAATTGATTGACCCTAAGAATGCTTAGGGCTTTAAGCTTTTCCTGTTTTTTTTTTCAGTTATAAAACAGTCCAAAATGGCTAGTCATGCACGAGTGAAAGGATGCTGACTGATGGAGACTTTAAAACTAGGCTTAAGATTGATCACTGTCGTTCCAAGAAACTACAGAAAAAACATTGCGTGTAATGTCAGCAATAATGGGATATTTAGCCTTCTCTGTCACATACAAATAAATCCTGTCATCTATAGAATAACAGCATACATTAAGTTAATCGTAGATGATGTTTTTGCCATCTCAAAACTTTCCTGCAAAATTCAGAATAACTCAAAAGACAAGAACCTTGGTTCTTGTTGTAAAATCTCAGATCTGCATCATGGATTTTCACAGCATTCACCCTTTGTCCTGTATGTTGAAACATGCCCAATAAACAATAAAGATCAGTTGCAAAGATCTGAGAGGACTCTTTTGCTTCAGAAGTGTTAAGAAATATTATTAAAAGTTGTAAGTTGAAAACACAGTTGATAACTGCATAGAAAAACTTTTTTCTTTGTATCTCAACTAGCAATTTCTTTATCTTCTGGCGGGAGATGAGGAAGAACATGCTGTGCTCTTGTGTAATTATTTTCTTGGTATGGGGAAAAAAGCCTGGCTTATCATTGGAAATGCTATTCCCGAGGTAAGAGAATTTTTTCATTTGGTCTGAATATTGACTTTTATTCTGTGAAGTCTTTGGTTCCCACCTATGGATAGAATTGTTTCTTACTGGCACGTTTTTCCAGGAAGTTATCTAAACATTGGTGCTGCTGGAACTGATTTTTTTTCAGAGAGCAAAAAATATAAGTTGAAAGTACATCTTAGTATAAATATGGTCTGTTGTTTTTTTTTTCCTGGACCCGTGCTTCCACGCTTAATCTGGTAGTAGCTGTCATCCTCATAGTACCAAGCATCTGTAAACCTTGATTGGACTTTAGCTTGTATAAATGGTGTGTGCAGGACAAAGGTAATGGAGGCAGTCCATTCACAGCGTCTCAGTCCTGAATACACAGCCCGTGACAGAGTTGGGGTGGGATTGGGTAAAGGTTGAGAGGTGGCAGGAGAGGGTTAGGGGCTTGCCAGTGATTCTTACTGGTACATACCTGTCTCTTCATTCTCTCTCCAGCTGATGGCAAAGCTGCAGCGAGAGTAAATGATAGATCTGTTCAGGCTCGACAAGTCAGTATCTTCATCTGCCTCCTGTAATACAGGCAGGTTAGGCAGTCTGCTTTGCCTTGGGCTGCTGTGTACCCTGTCATTGCTGTGAGCACCGCCCCCAGGCAGCAATCTGGCTTAGACCTAAAACCTTGAGATCCTTTCGCCCATTAGGATATGCATTTGTTCTCAGGGAACCACTCCGATTTCCAAGTAACCAATACTGCTCTTCTCAAAGAGATGGTAAGACTGTTCATAATGCAAATTTCCACCATTAGTATCTCAAATTACCAAGCACATGTGAAAGTCTTGCCTAATGGAATTTTGGTATAAATCCCTGTCAAGACTAGTCTCTTCAGCACATTCTCAGATACTGCACAGCAGGAACGGGTACACGGGTACATTCCTTCCACTCCAAATCTGATGGAGGTGGTAGTCCTTAATAAAGCATTCAGCTTATGCATGCTGTAAGGAGGGGGATTATTCCAGGTATTTGAAGGTACCTGGAAAATATGGGAGACAAGAAGAAGATAGAAGAGCAGTTTAGGGATTCCTGATAGAGAATATAAAAAGATAGCTGGGAAATTCCTTATGTGCCTGTAATGAGGGAAGGCTGATGGATGAGACAGTGTGCTGCCTAGGCGGCAGTCCTTCAACTCGGAGATTGCCTGTGGGCGAGAGTTGTGGCAGTAGCCAAGTAGGACATGCTGATGATTGAAGTGGCATACATTAAACGTTCCTGTATATGGAATTTCACATCAGTTCCTAGATGAACTAAGATGACTTTCAGAATCTATATTTTTAAGAATGGCTTGAGACTGTACGTCTAACATTTCTCTGACACCTAAGAGAGACAAACAACACTTACTGTTGTGTTAGTTGGTTGAATTGTAATGAGCCTGTAAATTCTTCCAGCCACTTTGCCCCAAAAAGTACTATTAATCTCAGTAGTAAAAATGTAATACTCCAAACACCACAAACTATACTGTCTTTGTAGCCAGTTTTAAAACATCTTTCTCATATTTTTTTCTTCCTAGGGACCAACTGCATATGTATTAACTTTGGAACAAAGTCAGTACGTAATTTGGAATCCCAGTACTGGATGTTTTTATGGGCAGTATGATACTTTCTGCCCCTTACAAAATGTATGCTGTCTGATCAGCTGTGACAATGTAAGTGCACCCAGCCTTGTCACATTTCTATACACGTAAGAGATGATAACTTGATATTTTTCTTGACCTTATACATCATTTGTTCATCAATGTAATGATATTTATGCTGTCATGTCATTAGTTATTTTATTCAATCTTAAGTAGGTTTTTCAGCTACTTTGAGTACTTAAAATAAGAAAACTGGGTTTTCCTTACTTCCATGTTTTCCAATTTGGATGGCCTAAGAATATGTTCAGTTTAGCACTGCTTAGCTGAGGAGTAGTAATTCAGCAAAGCTAATAGTTTGCAGCTGAAATGTAACTGAAAAATGAAAAATAAAGCACATGGGAAGGAGTCACTCGAGTTGCATACATAATGGCGGGCACAGCCCTGAACGGTCCAATGTGTGAAACACAGAGCTGGCACTGCGAGGCACAAAAACTATTGATTTTCTGCCTGGCGTCAAGTCCTATTTATTTGCTATAAAATACAAGTAATACTAGTGCCTGTTCACAATACATTATTTATTGTGTGGCTGGAAACCTTCTGAGAGAGAGCAGTGAGGGAGAGGACAAGAGTAGACATCGTAAGAGCTGCACAGCTCAGGGCAGGTGAGCCAAAGGCCCCCCACAGCATGGGGCAGAGCTGAGCCTGCGTCAGGAGGGACAGAAACCCCCGACAGTTTCCTGCCAGCAGAATTCCCTGACTTGGCTGGAGGCCAACCCTGACAGCTTCTGGGGACACGATAGCAAGGTAGAGAGACGTGTGAAAGTCTGAAACTGAGGAAACAGAAGGCGAGTTTAAAAAAAGAACCCTAGGATTTATTTGAATGAAAACTGGATTTAAAAGTTTGCTCCTCAGTTTTTTGGAACCACTATACGGAAACAGTCAGTCAGGCTTCCATCGCGCACCAAAATATAGCAAACATTTGCTTGTATTTTCTGTACTGAAAACATACCTGGAGAAGTAATTTGAAGTGTCATGCACTGTAAGTTTTGTTTTGTTTTTTAATCTTCTGGGGTTTTATTCTAAACACAAGACTTCTTCTTTGGATGAGAATTTAATATTCTAAAGCATATTTATTTTAAAAGTGTCAGTTCTGTCTTTCACTGAAAGTGTTCTGGGGAGTGGTTGAATTGGTTTGGGTTTGTTGTTTGTTTTTTTGAAGTAGTATTAAACCTACAGCTAAGAAAAATGCAACTTAATTGTTAATTGCTGGAAGAAGCAACTAAGGACTTCAGCACTGACAACCTAATCAGCTAACCTTGGACTGCAGAGCTCAGCATCTTTCAAGGCACCGAACTGCAATCTACGTGTGACTCTGAGCAGGTGTGCTGCCAGCAGAGCGATACCACCTCATATCCAACAGGGGAAGAAACAGCTATGCCATGCTATATAGGCTGTACTCAGAACCATCAGTGACAAAAGGTTACATATTAGTTAGTACATTTACATATTTATTGTTGGCATATTTTGCAGCCTTAGCAGTAGTTAAAGGTTGTTTTGAACAAGAAGCCTACAACGCTTGCACGCTTCAGACTAGGCTCAAACACAGACCAAACTGAACGTCTATGAAAAGTGGAGTGCAAGACACAGGTTCCCCTTCATGACAAAATACACATAGAGGTTGCGTGCATCTGCAGTATCTATTTATATTCTGCATCATAAGCTTGAAATAGCAATAGTGCTGGGGTGCAGCAGGCTACCAGGCATCGCAGCCACAGCTGCGCTGTGCTGGGCTATTGGAAGAATTTCATCAGAATTCAGAACACACTTGCGTAGTAATCCAGAGGGGTGGAAATGCAGCTCGGGACAGCAGAAGAAACTCTGGCGTGTACTGTAAGCCAACACCATGTGATGCTGAAGTGATGGTAAAGGCAGAACGTTTTAGAAAGCATAGAAACTGCCATGGTGCACAGTAGATGAGGCATTGAAAAGGAAAAACTGGAGAAAAACAAGGATTCAGTGGAAGGGCTGCCAACTGCAGACACTAATTCTGTTCGTACACCGGTCTCAATCAATACTCAGCAGCACAAGACATGGCAGACCAGCACCATCCCTTTTGACGCGAGAGTGCAAAAAGTTGCACATCAGCTGTGACTGTACAAGATTACCTTGTTTTATGTGAACTCACACTGGTGATTGCTATAGGAGGTCAAGATTATATAGTATTTTATTGCCATGTAAGTCAAATGTGTTCCATAGCTGTGAGTATATGCTGAAAGTTAAAACAAACTTGCTTTCTTGTAGATTTGGTTTAATATGCAAGATTATGATTCCCCAGTAAGGATAAATTTCGATATCAGCAAACCAAAACTTTGGAAGTCTTTCTTTTCAAGAAGCTTGCCATACCCTGGTCTCCGCAGCGTTCAGGTATTCATGTTATCTATTACCAGCTTCATTTGAGGGGGTTGAGAGATCACAGACTTAGTATAAAGAAACAGAGACTAAGTTCTTTGGAATTCTGTGGTTAAGTGTATTTATGTAATAGCATTGGGTTTTAAAAAGATTTTCCCAGGCACTCCGTAAAAAAAGGAAAGCAGGAATATGGCAAAGCATTTGCGTTTTATACAGAATGAATGCACATCTGTCGTCCTCTAAATAGCTATGTAAGATCTCAGGACAACAGTGAAGTAAATGGGACAAATCTTTAACACAATCCTGTCCAAAAAAGTAGCTTGGTATTATAAAGAACATGTCAACTTCTGTCATACAGCTAGGAAGGCATTATTTCAAGCTGTACACACATCCTTAGTAAACAAACAGGAAATTTTCTAGTTTATTAAAAGTATAAGCAGGTGGAAGTTTACTGGGAAAAGAAAAAAACACAGCATTACATCTCATTAATGTTTTTATTGTCTCTCTACTAAATAACATTGTTTTAGCATAACTGTGAATGCATGTGAGTACCATCAAGGTAGTAACTCCTGAAGTTACGTTGCTGTATAGCTAGAAGAGACTGCGCTTTTTAATATTTAAACTTTTTATTTATTGCTAGCCTGAAGAATTAGTTTATCAGCATTCAGACAAGGCTGCTGCGGTGGAACTACAGGGCAGGTAATTCTACCTCCAAAAGAAATGCTGGCAGTGCTGATCATTAGAGGTGGAGCATCTTCTTATATTCCTCAAGCGTATTCATACATAGGTCCCAAAAACCTGCTTTGAGTGCAAGGAATTGAGAACAGCCAAAAAAAAAAAAAACCAGAAGCTGTAGTTCACAGGGCTTTTTAAAATTCTCTTTCTCTATTACAGATTACTAGATAGAAAGAACTGATCAAGCATTGCTGTACAGTTTCCTGATAAGCAAAACGCGGTAGAGGGATGAGAGGAGAGGGTGTAAACTAAAAAGGGTTGTAAGCCCCTGGCCTTCCATTCTGTTACTGAACGTGCAGGCACCGTATAGCTCTGCTGGCATTGCTTTTCTGTGCTTTTAGGTGGCAGTCAATTTAACTGAGGTCATTAGTGTTCCCCACCGTCTGAACTAAGTGTGTCAAGGGAGATCAGTTCAGGTGTCCAGTAAATATGAGAATTGTAATAATCAGTACATTTTATTGCAGGATTGAAAAAATACTAAAAGATAAGATTATGGAATGGAGACCAAGACATCTAACTCGTTGGAACAGATACTGTACCTCTACCCTACGTAACTTTCTGCCACTACTGGAACAAAACCAAGGCAAAGATGTAGAAGACGACCATCAGGCAGAGCTGCAAAAACAGCTAGGAGATTACAGGGTACAGTTGTGAACACATATGGCTTGTGCATGGAAGTAGGAATCCAAATCCCTAGGATTTAGTATCACTACTCTGTGGTATAGAAGAGTACCCTAGGCTATTTATTTCCTCTACTATCAAAAATCACAAGAGCTTTTATACCAAAGATAAACCAATGTCATATTTACAGAGTGAAGGAGTGATGCTCTATTCTACTTCAGTTGTAGATGTTGAAGATAAAAAAACTTTGTCGAATGTAAAGATAAAATTGGCTGCACGGTTCTTGCATTACTGCTGTACCACAACAGTCACTACCTCCAAAACATAAATACAAGTGCAGTCTCCTGGCACCGGATGCTTATGGGTTGATTGGTGCACTGGCTCTCCACTCTGGGCAGTTAGAACCTGGCGCTGGTGCCAAGTAGTGCTGTACACAGGGGCAGGAGCCCACACAACAACGTGCTTTACTTCAGTTGTCTACTCTTCGCTCCACTCTCTAAAGACAGAAGAAAAATACTTAAGTATTCACTGCAGCCGCCAGTGTACTCATGCATTCTTCCTGCAGGCTGTCGTAAAGGTTAGGTCTTTCTGCTCTTCATGTGAAACGCACGTGGTAACAACACTGTACACAACTATGGCAATTTTCAAGATGAGTTGAGGTTTCCGTTCCTGTTGGACCTGAAATGTATTATGGGCAGGAGACATTTACCACCTCAAGTCCCCAGCCAGTGCAGACAGGAGAACACAATGAATTAAAACCAGTTAAGAGGCAGAAAAGCAGCAAAGTTATGCTTTATTCTAGTGGATTTCTAAACATCTTCACTTTGAACTTAACCCAAACTAAAGAGGAAAAGTGTCAGAAACTTGCCTGGAGTATGTGAAATAGGGAGGTGGTATTAAAATACAAAATGGGTTTTTTTAATTGCATCTCCTCAGGCCGGCGATAGAAAAGAGAAATCTACACGCATGGTAAAACAGATTTTTAGAACTTACGTATTTATTCAGGTGCCTTTACCTTTTCTTCTTACCTTACATGTTTTTTCTTCTTTCTTTCTCCCAGGTCTCTGGCTTTCCTATTCATATGCCATTTTCTGAAGTCAGACCTTTAATAGAAGCCGTACACAGCACAGGAGTTCATACCATTGATGTTTCCAATGTTGAATTTGCTCTAGCCGTGTATATTCATGCTTATCCCCAAAATGTTCTCTCTGTATGGATTTATGTTGCTTCACTTGTTCGAAATAGGTAGTATAGACCAGTCAGAATACCTCCAGAAATTTGCTTACGTAGGGGTAGATACAACAGATTTTGCACACTGCTGATTTGAGCTATCCCAAGTATTTTTAAAATAGAGTGAGAACCTGATTTTTTAGTAGCTGCAAACACATTCACCCTGCAACCACTGAAGATACTACTTATTACCACCAAGGAAGAGACTGACAGCTTAAAATTCCAGTACTAATAGGTGATTTTTATACAGTATTTTATAGCTCCCAGTGGGACGTCACACTCTTAAAAGCATTACACATGCCCACATATAGTGACATTGCCGAGTAAAATGGTAGAGTTTGGCCACCTTATTTTCAGGTGAAACTTGGTTCCTGGAATCACGCCTTGAAGACTATGTTTTTAGCTAGTCAGTTTATTTTATCTACAGCCCTTTTGCCTCTTCAAAGACACTGTCGTTCATTCACAATACAAATAGTTACAGTTTTCCAGTACCTGAGTTCTGAGTGAAGACCGGGACTATTTACCCATGAATAAGTTTCATGCACCAGACAGCCATCAGTGAAGGCCATACTTCAATTTTTAAGAAGCTGCTGTTTCTGCTACTTCATACTTAGTGTATGTATATATGCCAGCACCATTTAGAGGTGTATGATGACATTTTCTTTAAAAGTTAAAGTATTTAATAAATATTTTTACCAAAACCTAAGTGGAAGCTCATTCATTCTGTACGAGAATTTGATTAAATCACTTTGGAGTAGGAGATCCTTATCTGCAAGTTACCCTAGTAAAAGATTATCAAGAGAATAGTTCACTAAAAATCCAATTTGCTTATTAGTGTGTAAGTAGTGGTATTAACCATTAATGCTGATATAAATATATACCCTTTTCCTGCAGTTACCTTACTAATTAAACCCTTCCAAGCAAAAATGATGGTGGGCTGAGCTAGGAATGATGTTCATCAGAACATAACAAAGTTGAGATTGTTCTTGAGCTTAATTCCAAACTAGACTCAGTCCATCTAATAAATACCAGACAAAAATCTTTGGTTTAGAGCCTGTGGTTGCCACTGGTTCCCTCTAGAAACCTCCAGCAGAAAGGAGTAGCTACGTTGTCATCATGTGATGCTTTGCTGAACAACACTGATGACATCACCCAAGTTTAGTACAACTCCCCTTCAGAGACAGGTGAAGAAGAAACATGATGTAAGTGAGCAGAACTTTCTGCAGCTGATTCAGCCCTCAGCTGTGTCTCTACCAATCTGCACAGAAACCACCACCTAGCAGCAAGGAGGAGGAGGACCTCTAGCTGCACCTTCCCAGCCTCAGAAACAAGAGTTCTGGAACAAGGGCAGACGCAAGAAAGCCCACCATGCACCTTGTTACTCTCATCTTGCCTCATTCACATTGCACAAGTGGCCACGTATCTACTCTAACCTTTGGGCACCAAAGTAAATTTAATGCAGCTTACTTGAAGCAACAGTTGCTGGAATAACGGTATCCTTTTATACCTCTTCTGTAGGCCTCTAGCTGAGCACTGTACGTTCCGCCTCTAGCTCATGTTAAGCTGTTAACCATGAACAACCAACCCTGCATTCACTTATGTTTTTCTTACCTTACTACTCTTCAGTATTAGTGGGAGCAAGACTGTGTCAAAACTTGCAGTTCATTGTCATCTCCAGCTGTATCTGCAAGCTGACTTCCTGGACACCAAAAAACTTGAAAGCTACATATGTCCCCATGACTGCGGTCCTCAATAAATAGTACTTAAAAGAATTTATCCAATTTGTAAAACAGGTAAGAGTTACTAGTTTGACATATTGTCAGCCTTCAAAATTAGGCAGGATGGGGGGGAAGTCCTGTCTGCCTTCTACAAAGGCTGCCACCTACCCCTCCTCTGCCCAAGAGAAAAACAACCTGCAATTACCCCACTGATGAGCAGGTGGCCATTAAAGTCTGCAACTTAACATGGGCTACAATACTCACTTCCTCTTGCAGCGGGCTCTTCCCCATACCGCCCCAGACACACTCTCCACACGCGACTCGTACATTACCCATCTCTCTTCCAAGCACAGGTTTCACTCAGCCCAACAATGGATTCTCTGCCTCCCTGCTCGTCTCTACTGTTCAGTGAGGGGTCGTCTTAAAAATCAAAGCAATGGGGAAAATGTATTGTTGTCTTCCACAGACTTCATATGAATGAAAACTCACTTCTTTGGAATCTGTTTCAGAAATGCATCTTAACACAGTCATGGGAAGAAAAAAGTGAAAATAACCCCCCACACGCACTGCAAGGTTCACAGCTCTGCATCCACCACAACGCCCACCCAATCTCTGCAGCCTACTGGCACGGTACGCCTGGATATTACACCTTAAAAGCATATACATTCAACTGCTACATAAGTTCTTTATTGGTGGGAATGTTTTATTTGAGTATGTCTTTGAAGCCCAAATACAAAACCAAATGCAAAAGGAAGGTGGGAATTTCCCTAATTTTGCAATATAAAGAACGACTTCAGGATTAGAGGAAAGGGGGAGAAACAAGGCTCCTAAAGATGTATAATTGTTACCCAAAGGCAAACAATACATTTCAAATTCTCTGCAGAGCTTTATATTGTACTTACGGATTCAAAATAAAAAACCATTCACTTAACACAAAATAATCCAGTAAAGTATATTTAAGTGCCAAACTTGGAAGAAAGTGGCATTAAAAGAAAAATCTGAATGTTTTCCCATCTTCCCCAAATTAAGTAAAACAAAACCCAACACCCTTCAAACCAAATGAGATTTTGTGAGATTGTTACAACACTGTACAGTACACTCATAATTAAGATTTTGAAGTTGTGGGCAGGGTCAGGCTAGTATAAACAGATCTCACTCCAAGGATTGTTAACACAAGATGCGAACTGTAAGTAAAGTGCATGAAAGGAAGCCTGCTCAGCTAAATGAAGTAGACTGAAAGATCGGGAGTCAGCGGTCATTCGCCAGAGCGGCAGCAGGCCCGAAAACCACACTGCAAATTCTGGCATCCACTGGCGGGTTCAGCATGAGGACCTGCACAAAAACAGAACCAATGTGAAAAGAAGAAAAGGCCATTTATTTAGATCCAGAATGCTCATAACCTGGTAATTCAGAAGATGTCTCCTTTTTTTAATACACTAAACTTCATTCAGCACTGTGAAGTCTGAAACGCTGCCAGTACTCTCACAGTGTAAAAACCTCAGTTGGAACAGTCATTTTTCAAAAGATTTTTACTCCGATAGCTTGGTCCCATGAAGATAACACATTCAAAATGACACAGATGTACGATGAGCAACACTGAATGAGCAAGCTTAAGCAAGCTCTCACAGCTAGCTTTCAGAATGGAGTTATATTTTCACAATGCGTATTTAACTCCCATTTTTCAAATTCTGATGATGACTTCACGGCATTCCCAAAGAAACCATAATCTCCGAAACTATTTCTACTGTAATGGAAACAGTCTTTTAGTCTGGAAGGTTTTCTCTCCACGAACACTTCATGGTTGGCTAGACTCATGTACTCTGACTGGGAATTCAAAAACTAAAGAGAAAGTGACCTTCAGCGTCACTGCAGTTACCAGAAGCCGTAAGGCTAAGAAGTAGCCATTCAAAAAGAAAGAAAAAGTTGTGAGCACAGACAGTAGAAACCAACACTGTAATTCTACCCACCTCCACTTACCTTTGCTTACGGTTATCCCTTTAATTTGAAATGTTAAAGTGATCATGAGATAAACTATTAGATTTATTAGTACAGGATTTTATTTCCTGCAGCCATATGCCTGCTGTAGAGACACAAACATTTACATTCAGGTTGGCTGAACTCTGGCACCCAACGTAAACTGGAAATGGGTTGCTGAGTTAACTCAAACAAGCTGGTAAAGACCTAATCAGGACAACCTGAATTTCCCCCCTTTGTATTTAAGACAAATCAGAGAATATTTAAGGTGTTTTTAATACATTTAGAAAGGACTAGCAAAATAGTGTAAGGAACTAGGGCACCATGCTACGTCTGGCTTGTTTTTTTCCCCTTGAACAGTAACTTAAGTCGTAATTCAATTAATTTCCAAGAACCTGGCATCTGGAAATCAGCTTTCTGCTTCATGCCACACACCGATGAGCAATATTCTACAAAGTAATTAAGTTAACATGCATGAGACTGAATAGAACGAACCTGAAGCTACAATGAAGGACAATGGTTACAGTATGCAAAATAGTAAACTTTTCATTTGTCAATAAACTCATTTTCCTTTTCAAATCTTTTTGTTCACCTGAACTAAATTTTGACCCTTCAAGTCACTTACGAGCTAGAGTTTGAAAGCTTCTTCGTTAGTCCTTTAAAAAGGAGACTCAGTGCTTCTGAATAGCTGGTTTAGCAGAGCATGTTCTGTGCAGCAGCATTTTCCAAGTCGTAGCTGACCTTCCTCAGCATTGCCACAGCTAAGCAGCGCATCAGTAATTTTGAAGCGACTGTCACATTTTAGTAAAATGCTTGTTGACAAAACATACAGAACCACAACATCCCAAGGAAGGGAATACTCAGTACACTTCAATATTGTTTTCCATCCTTGCTCATTTTAAGAATGTTCTTCCTCATGCTTGTAACTGGAACATAAAAACTGCCCTTCTAGGTCTGAACAATGGTCCATCTAACCCTACCTTCACCACTGGCAACAGCAAGTGTTATCTAGGAAGACGATATAAGCCTATCATGCGTACCTTTTATGTCTTCCCAGCATCCCTAACTGTTGTAGTAGGGACACTGAAGTCCATTCCCTTTAGTATTTGTTCATGGCTCAGTTGTGCATGCATTTGTTTAACCTCTTTTTAAACCTGCTGATACTAAGTGCTTCCGCAATTCCCCACAGGACCAAGTTCCAGAAGCTCACTACGTTGTGCATCTGCTTTAAATCAATCGCCTACCCATTTCATCTGCTGTCGCTGAGCTCTACTACTGCAGAATTTGTAGAGTTACTGTTGCACATTCATCTCATCTACTGCCTTCCCAGTTCTGTAAAGTCACCCCCCTTCCTGCCTTCTCATTCCCATATTAAAACATTCCAGCCTTTTGAGTGTCTCCTTGCAAGACAGCTGCTCGGTTCCCTAACTTTTTAGTAGACCTCTTCTGTATCTTCTGTAAGTCCATTACATATACTCCTCAAGACGGGGAGACCAAAACCGCATGCAGTACTCCAAACGTGAGTGCCCCAAGGCTTCCAGGACCATGCAGCAACACCCTCTATCTTGTTCCCAACACCCTGATGATGCATAACATTGGTGGCTTTTTTGGCTGCTGCTGCAAACAGGAAAGATCTCAGAATTAGCACTTGACAGCTCTCCGAAATCTTTGTCTCCACATTGCAACTGCCAGCTCTGAATTCAGTTTCTTGCAATCACAGTTTGATTACTCCCAACCACGCAGACATATAACCATACATACAGCTATACTGAAGCTCTTAAGAAGTCCTTCTGGAAATCTTCAGCACCAGTATCATTACTTGAGGCAGCTCAGTACCACTCAAAAAATTGGAAATTACTGCGTGCATTTCTTACACCACAACAGCAATGGAAATGCTGAATAAGACTGATCACAGCACAGAACTCTTGGGGGGGGGGGGGGGGGGCACACAGGGAGAGAGATGTCACCTCCCAGATTCCTATCCATCCTGAACAGTGACCACTAAGCCCTGCCCTTTCTTCCTATCCTTTAATTAGCTTTCAGTTTTTAAATTTTAACCAGTCTTATAGCAACTTAAGTCTCAAACACTTAGAAACTTCTAAGTAAACTGCATCATCTGAAAAGTTTATAGGTTCATTTCCCAATTTATTGAATTACAAATGACATTAACCACATCACAATGAAAATTCACCCTTCTTCCTATGCTGCATTTCTTGTCCCATGTCTAATCCTCATACCATCACTAACTTTCCTTTATAGCCTCTGATAAAGAACTCCAATGAAATGAAATATTCAGGGTTCAAACCACATCTCCTGAAATCTGCCACCATGTATTCTTTCTTAGCATATACAGGCAATTCTCATAATTTGGAGGGTATTTTATGCTCTTTTTACAAGGTAGTAAGTGTCATTAATGGCAATTTTAACAGTAAAGCTATTTGCTTATGACTCATTTCATTTATGTTTTGACATGTCAGTTGATCTCCTCCATCACAGGTCGTTTATCTCCTCTATAAATGCCCTAGCCCTCCTTAGTTTGTTCTTTTTACATTTGATACAGATAGCAAAATTCAAATGCCTTTGCTTTTCATAGACAGAGACTGTTTTTGTTTCCCTAGCTTTATTTACTACAACTGACAGTTGGCTGCATCTCTTTGCTTCCTAATCTCTGATTTCCCCAGTCTTTGCTACTGACCTCATATGGACTGGACTTGGTTTTCAAACTATCTCTGTTTAAGTTCAAATGGCCTCTTTAATCTTGCCAAAAAACACTCTCTCCTGTTTCCTTTGGACTCTATATACAAGGTCTCCAATTCATCTCACCTCACTAGTGCACCAGGTTAAGCAATATGGTAACTGTATACAGTTCCTTTTATATTGTCCAGTGAGTTCCAGCTCTTACAGTGGGTCTGAATCACTTTCAGAAAGGTCCCTCTCTTCACAGTCCCTTAAGACTGTGAAGGCTTAACGAGTGCTAGCAGTGAAGTGCCTAGATGAAATGTGTTTTGGGCTGGTTCACCTGGGAAAGCAAAGTTAATCAGATTCTCATCTAACCTGCCACAGTCTACATTACTGGTTTGGCTACCTCTAAACTGGATTATTGTAATTCTCTTTACGTGCATGTCTGATAACTCAGATGCTTCAGGTCACCCAGAATAGAGGTGTCTCTACTCATGATGAACAGCTCTCAGTGTTTTCAAATAAAGTACATATAAACACGTCTTGCAATATAAGAAAGGAGCACAACTATTTGATTACTCCATTTTGTTACATGTACTAGTGAAATAAAAATTAGTGAAAATTTTCTAGAAAGAAGTTAGGCGTTTCACCAAGAATACATGACAACCCAGACCAAGACCATGGTGAAAGAGCCACTCCAGCCTGCACAATTGGCTGCCACCACCACATCCCTTTAGCCTCTTGTTCTAGCTCTCGCCTGTGGCAGCAGAAACATTCATGTGGTCTACAGCAAGATGGATCCCTGACCCATGTACAAAGAAAAGGGGGGGGGGGGAAGGCTTTCAGCTACCCCAGTTCTTGATTGAGTTTACCAAGTAGCCACACAAAGATTAATGCTGGCCACAGGAAGGCAGTAAGAATGAGCTGGGAAGGACACAAAGGAGGGAAGGAAAGACAGTTCTTTTTCACAGCCACCACCAGCAAGAGGCTCCATCATCATCAAGACTGCATACCGTATTTGATGGTAATGTAGCAAAAGTAATACATTGCAAGGGAATTACCAAAAGAGTGATCAAATTAAGCATTAGCTTTAAAAAATACATAATGGCAATACTGAATTCACATCTGAGTTTACTAAGTGCTACTCTCTATCAGCCTTTGGTAGGGTTACACTTACAGACCTTCATGAGAGCACCTTGGTTATCCGTAGAACTTAAAGAGAGGCCAAACTCTTGAAGTCTAACAACAATGCGTTCCCATATAAATCTGCACACACGAGCCCATAAATCTTAACAGAAATTGCAAAGTCTTGACTCCATTGCTGGAAGACAGATCAAACTATGATCAATGAATTTCTAAGTGCCAGAAGAAAAGAGTGAGCCATCAGAATCACCACAACTTTATTTCATTAATGCCCTATTTCTTTAATTACAGCACCTGAGGACTACATCATTAAAAAAACTCTAGAAACTGAATCATACTTAAAAGCTGCAAGAGCTACTGCTGCAGAAATTAGGGAGCCCCATTTTTCTAATCCTGAAGCTGACAGCACTCCAGGCTTTAAAACTGAGAATACAGTAAGGAGATTGAACACAGCTGGACAAAAGAGCCTATGGGCGAATATAAACTTCTAAGTGGCAAGAGGTAACTCAAACATTAAAAACTCTTCTTACTGAGTTCAGTGTGATTTACAATCAAATGTGTTTTAGACATTAAACAAAATCAGCAATTAGAAGGGGTGTATACTGACAGACTTGTTTTCAGCTGCAGCTGAGGGTTATCTAACTCCAAGTCTCCAGTGTTGAGCAAAACATAGGTAGAGAGCCTAAACATCAGAATGCAAACCAAGAATTGAAGTCATACTAACAGTAAACAAACAGAAAATAAATCTGGAAGTGTGTGCAAACTCATGGTCTCTGCTCATAAAAACTGCATCATATTACTGCTGTGCAACAGCAGTCTGACTCAGACCCAGCTGAGTCTATCTAACCATAGCTGCTCTACCTTTTTCGTTTTAGTCTACTAAAAAGGTAGAACAGCTATGGTTAGACCAGCGCTTGCAATAAAAATCTGAAAATTGCAAACAAACATGCCTACCAAACAAGTCCAGCAAGCCTCCACAAAGAAAATCCAATGAAGCTGTGTATAAGGGCCCCCGTTAGGCTCAGTGTTTATAGAAAAAAAATCTGAAAATAGGCTGTAGGTGAAAGTAAAGCCCTTATATGTCAACAGATGACAAAGGGGTATCTTTCTTATTCAAAGATGGCTAAATTCCATGCTGTTGGCTCCATTTTTTGTTCTGCAAGACTGATTGGTTTTCCAACGTGATCCCAGAACATATCTCCTTCTCCGAAAACAACCCCCAATAAGCTGGTGGGCAAAAAAAAATCATGAAATTATTCTCTACATGCTTATAGACCAGTAATCTTTGTGCAGCAGTTAATAATACAATCTATGTATGTGCAAAAATAAACAGCTTCAGATATGGATTGATTTAAATGAAACAGCTATTGCTTGCCCTACAGTTACTTTAGAAATACCAAATGATACAGAAATAGTTCAAGCTGTCACAGAAATCCTGCTGCCCACAGAGTGGAGTAAGGCATTAGTTTCACACTGAATAGCTCCATCACAATGAAGTTTGAGTGAAAATACAGAGAACAGTACTCAGATAAAACCACAGGGGATTCAGTTATAAAAGGTTATTTCCCATTTCAGAATTTTGCTAGGACACCCCTGTAAGTTTTTATCGACTTCCTTCTTAAAGGAAACAGCCACAAACTTCTGAGATGCTACTATTTCTCAACAGATGTGAGAAGTCAGACCATTACAGCCTCACTCTCCTGTTGATTTCTCTCTACAGGAGTAACTGTTCATCTAAAGGCATGCACAATGCTTTACAGAACCAAGCAGAGCTTATAGGCTCACAGCTTCCAGCATGCAGTAAAAGGAAGGAAATAAACAGGAAAAGCATCAGGACAACTTTACAGAATAATTCCAAAAAGTATTCTGTTTAAATATAAATAATTTCTTGAGAATATTCTGGAACAGCCAAGCTTTAAAGTGATTTAAAAGTTATTTTAAAAAGTTATTAAAGTGATTTAAAATATTTAAAAATCTCTTCTCACACAAGAGATTCTGGCTTTGTAAACTAATACTAAGACAACATAGTATATTTTAGGGACAAGGAGAGAAACACAAATGTCTGAAGACAAACCAGAACATCAAGTCTGGTATTACAGACAGAAGTGAAAACAGAGGAAAAATAGCAAGGAATCGGATGTAAAAGGTAAAAGGCTTTTAACTGGTTTTGAAGACATCTTTAAACTCAACACAATGCAGGAAGGAGAGTCACTGAAGGATTTTAAAAAAGGAACTGAAGATTTTTAAAAGCTGTAGTCTGAATGGAATGGAAGGAAGTAACAAAAAGCAAGTGTCTCAAAAACAAAAAAACCCCACAAAACTAGTCAGTGACAAAAAAGTGTATAAAGAACTGCAAAAATTATGGAAGCAAAATATGATTTAATACTTTGACTTCTAATATTAGGATCCAATCCAAGTGCATCATCTTATATCAATTTCAGTGAATTGAATACCCAAATGTCAGCAGAGATCTACTTGTAGTACCAAAGCTCTGGCATCCTGTACCCCTGCTGTGGCTGCATCTTGATATAGATGCAAATTACCCAGCTGAACACCATGAACTACCAGGGAATATAGTTTTGTTTTACACACAATTAGCTTTTATAATCCTGTGAACTCAGTTATTATCCTCCTTTTCCCTTCCTTTCTGTTGCACTTACCTGTTTTAAATTCACACGTGGAGTACAAGTCACACCATGGTTCCCATTTCTAATGCTATGAGTGCTTACTGGACCTAACATAACAGGCTGAATTCCAGCGTGGTAAACACTGAAAGGACTTTCACCATAAACATACTTTATGCACTTATCCAGATCCTTCCCCAGCTTAGATCCATCCCTAAGTTACTCACTCAAGCAAAACCAGAAAAACTAAATTACATTTTCCATAAAGACACGTGACGGTAGGATCAAAAATATCCTATACCAGAACTACTGCAATAGGGGAGGTTTGCATGGCAAAACATGTCATTCCTTTCCTAAAAATCACCGCTTTGGCACCAATCTAATGAAGACTCTGTCTGAAGTTATGGCCATAAAGAAAACATACAACTACATGATTTACAGGGAAGATATGGAGAGGGCAAGTATGTATTAGCTATATGGAAACTTACTTTCTAGCTCCTATTATTTATGCTGAACTAAATTATGACATACATGGACTAAAAATGCTTTCCTAGGTAATACAGAACGGTACTAGTGTCAAGCAAAAAAACCCAAAAGAATAAGTGAGAAAAAACTGACTTAACAGTTACCATTTCATAATTAATCTATGAAACTCAGTCCTACACAGCCAAGAAAAAAAAGTGGGGTTTTGGTGGTTCTTTTTGTTTTGATTTAACAAGTGTGTTTAAATCAAACATTGCTCCCCAGAAAAGCACCACATCTTCATAAAAAGACATTACCGTTAATGTTGTCACAGTAGTAAAAGTGTTCATCGTTTAAAGAAGGGCATGCAGAAACTAAATCCTGCAGGCCTGCACCAGTTACAGTAAGACAACCCGAGAGGTTAAGGTGTTCCAAATGTGGCAGTCCTCCTCCCAGAGTCAATGCCCTGTTAACAGACAGAAGAGAGGTGTTAAGAGCCCGTACAGCACTAGACTGACAAGTACTCCACTACATCACCATGTCACAGACTTAATTGCATCTTGTAACAAACAAACAACACACACCTCTAATCAACCATGTAGTTTTAAGTCTGGCAGCTTCATACCCTATAAAGGGGATCACCCCTGCAGCAGTATAACAGACCTGAAAAATGAACCGATTTCTACAGAAAGTAACAATTCCTTCTGACAGACTTAAATGGTAAATCACTTCATTTATGAATGACTCCAGAGATGACCAAATATTTCAAAGAACTACCAAAACATTCTTCTCCAATACACCACTGATTTTGGCAACTCTTCCAAGGTGATGTATATTCCTCAACCCACCCTGCAAGTATGACAATCCCAAGTCTGGTGCATTACACTTCCAAAAGTCTGAGTGTCTTACATTTTTTTGGTTAAAATTATTTTGGAACTCAAATTTGTATTTTCCTAGGGCTGACAACAGACCCTCTCTCTGCCAACACATCACCTTATTATTCAAGAGGAATTCTCTATTTTTTGTCTGAGTGCAAGAGAGTGTGGCTGCTGATGCAGCAGCCTCATGGATGTATCACACCTGAGCAATCACTCCATGTTAGGCTGCTTGCTTCTCTGTGAGCTCACAGGGCAGCCAGCCCAAGTTCAACCACAAACAAGCTCACCCACCTGAAAAAACCACCAGGCTTGAATCACCAAGCTACAGATCCAAGCCAGGACATAAAACTGAAAATGCCTTCAGAGCATCACTGTACCATTTTCTCCTGTCAGCAGGCAGAAGTAGAACTGTTGACCACAAAACCAGCTATCAGTTAACAACTTCTCTATGAAATGAACTGGCATGTGTTTCTGTTAGGAGGTTTCATTCTATTTCCTCAGGGACTCAAACTATTCTGGTGAGTGCAAGAAGCACTTTGCAGCACATTCTCAGCTCTTAAATACTGTCTTTTATCCAAAACACATGAGAACCACCACTACAGGAGACATCTGAACAGCTGGTACTTCTGAACATCAAATGGGGATGAAGTCTCCGGAGAGACAAATAAATGCCAGCAGCACCTCACACTATTTCTTAAGTTGACTACAGCATACAGTACAGGTAGGCATGAAGTCTTCCCACTCCGAGCAGCTTTAATGAGCCCTTAGTGCTGCAGCACACCTGAGCAGGTGGCTGCAAGTACTTCAGCCTCATCCCATTTTCATTATGAACCAATAACTACATTTTTCTGACACGATACAAAACATCAATGGCAAATATTATCACACACAGGAAATTTTGTAACTCTCAAAGCCATCTCAATGTTCAAGTCAACAATTTTTTCTCCTCCTTTAATTGCTCTATGAAGTCATATTTAACATGATGTTCTGAACATACAAAATTATCATAGAATCATGGAATCATTTAGGTTGGAAAAGTCCCTTAAGATCATCAAGGCCAACTGTAAACCTAACACTGCCAAGTCCACCACTAAACCATGTCCCTAAGCACCACATCTACACGTCTTCCAAATACCTCCAGGGATCTGGGCAGCCTGTTCCAATGTTTAACTACTCTTTCAGTAAAGAAATTTTTCCTTACATCCAATCTAAACCTCCCCTGGTGCAACTTGAGGCCATTTCCTCTCGTCCTTTCGCCAGTTACTTGGGAGAAGAGACCGACACCCACCTCGCTACAACCTCCTTTCAGGTAGTTGTAGAGAGCAATGAGGTCTCCCCTCAGCCTCCTTTTCTCCAGGCTAAACAACCCCAGCTCCCTCAGCCGCTCCTCATAAGGCTTGTTCTCCAGACCCCTCACCAGCCTCGTTGCCCTTCTCTGGACACGCTCCAGCACCTCGACGTCCTTCTTGTAGTGAGGGGCCCAAAACTGAACACAGTATTCGAGGTGCGGCCTCACCAGGGCCGAGTACAGGGGCACGATCACTTCCCTACTCCTGCTGGCCACACTATTTCTGATACAGGCCAGGATGCCATTGGCCTTCTTGGCCACCTGGGCACACTGCCGGCTCATGTTCAGCCGGCTGTCGACCAACACCCCCAGGTCCTTTTCCGCCAGGCAGCTTTCCAACCACTCTTCCCCAAGCCTGTAGCGCTGCATGGGGTTGTTGTGGCCAAAGTGCAGGACCCGGCACTTGGCCTTGTTGAAGCTCATACAGTGGGCCTGGGCCCACCGATCCAGCCTGTCCAGGTCCCTCTGCAGAGCCTTCCTACCCTCGAGCAGATCAACACTGCCGCCCAACTTGGTGTCGTCTGCAAACTTACTGAGGGTGCACTCGATCCCCTCATCCAGATCATTGATAAAGATATTAAACAGAACTGGCCCCAATACTGAGCCCTGGGGAACACCGCTCGTGACCGGCCGCCAACTGGATTGAACTCCATTTACCACAACTCTCTGGGCCCGGCCGTCCAGCCAGTTTTTAACCCAGCGCAGAGTACACCTGTCTAAGCCGTGAGCCGCCAGCTTCTCCAGGAGAATGCTGTGGGAGACGGTGTCAAAGGCCTTACTGAAGTCCAGGTAGACCACATGAGATGGTGGTCCATCTGACTGCTCCAGCCTGACTGCTCCTGTGCTGGCTGGGACCCGCATCTCCACGTCCCCAACCCGCCTCCACGTCCCCAACCCATCGCCATGGCCCAGCCCATCTCCACGTCACCCAACCCATCTCCACATCCCCAGCCCATCTCCATGCCTTCCGGGCACTAGTGCCCTCCCCAAGGGAGCCGTGGGTGGTGTCACGTCCCACCTGCGGGAAGGGGAGAGCGCCTAAGGTCCGCAAATCCCCTCGGTGTGGAGTAAGGTGAAATAACACTCAAGGTCCAAAAACAAGCTCCCGCTTTCATGGCACGAGCACTTCTATAAGCACCAACCCTCTATGTGTTAATATATAACACAAGCTAAGCGGCTTTGTGAGGAGTGGAGGTAGGCCTCGTATTATTCAGGAATGTCAAGAGCAGAGCGCAAGAAGGAGAAGGAGGAGAGAGAAAGAGAAGGAGAGAGCTGGGAAGCAGGAGAGAGGGAGAGAGAGAGAAAGAAATCACCAATCCCGGATCCAGCGTTGGACGTGCCAACGGGGGGTGTCGGTGTGGAGAGTGCCCCAAGGAGGCTCACGTGCGCCCCTATTTATTGGCTGCAGCCCAAGGTTTCGAGAGTCTTCTCTTACCCCAGCTCCAGGAGTGGTTGAGACATTAGTCAGTCAAGGAGAGTGACACCGGGCCCCTCCCCGCGGCTGGCTTCTGGAGCTTTCCCTGGGGCATTGCCTGTGCTTACAGCACAGCCACGTGGGCCTCGTCCCTTACAGAGCCCATGGGAAGCCCGCGCTGGAGCAGCTTTGCTGGCAGGACTTGTGGCCCTGTGGGGGACCCACGCTGGAGCAGCCTGTTCCTGAAGGACTGCACCCCCTGGGAAGGACCCACGCTGGAGCAGTTGGTGGAGGACTGTCTCCCGTGGGAGGGACCCCACGCTGGAGCAGGGCAAGAGCGTCAGGAGGACGGAGCGGCAGAGACAACGTGCGATGAACTGGCCGCAAGCCCCATTCCCCGTCCCCCTGCGCCGCTCAGGCGGAGGAGGTGGAGAATTCGGGAGGGAAGTTGAGCCTGGGAAGAAGGGAGGGCTGGGGGGAAGGGGTTTATAGATTTGTTCTTCTTTCTCATTATCCGACGTCCTTGTTAATTGGCAATAAAATAATTTAATTCCCCCGAGTCGAGCCTGTTTTGCCCGTGAGGGTACTTGCTGAGTGACCTCCCTGCCCTGATCTCCACCCACGAGCCTTTTGTCGTGTTTTCTCCCCCTTGCCCAGCTGAGGAGGGCAGTGACAGAGTGGCTGGGTGGGCACCAGAGCCCAGCCAAGGTCAACCCACCACCGCGTCTTCAGCGGCTGCACCGGAGCCCTCGGCATCCCCCTCCGGTCACGGTGGTGCCCATCGTCCCCTGCCCCCTGCCCCCTGCGCGGTGGGGACAGCAGCCCCTGCTTCGGAGCGTGGCTGGGAGCGGCCCCTGCCCGGCACAGAGCCCTGTGTGCGCCTGGGCTGCGTGTCCGGGGCTCCTTTCTGGGCTCCATCCTGGGGCTCCATTGCGGGGGTCCATGCCGGCGACCCCTGTGGGGACAGCCCATCCCCAGGTGACCGTGACGCGGGCAGGGCAATGGGCAGGACTCGGCTCAGCCCCCCGTCCCCGAGCCCCCAGCCCCAGCGCTGACGGCCCTTGTGCAGCCCATGGGGCCACCGGTCCCACATCCCCGGGCCTGGTGCGGACCCCTCTCCTGTGACAGGCTCAGGCACGGGGGGCCGGGGCAGGGCTGGGCGCAGGG